>NC_056746.1:548247334-548322334 GCF_019279795.1 Protopterus annectens
CAGGCTGTAAACAACATGTCCTATGTGGATAGACTAAACTCTATCTGTTTACTCTGTCTCCTACCGATTATTAAGGTGTGATCTATGCCTAACCTACAAGACACTCACAAATCCAGCCCTGATAGAGCTGCTACACATCTGCAAGTCAAACAGCTTGAGAGGCACCCAATCTAAGCATCTAAACCTAGTCAGCAACTCAAACAAAACATGCTGGAGAGACAGATATGTTTCTCAGAAATTGCCCCTACTTTGAGACAGCCTTCTTATTCACATTAAGCAGAGGTCTTCCCTGGTCCTCTTCAAACACAGTTTTGGATCAATGGATGTAGAACTGCAAATTCACACCTGAGGTACCACCTTTGCCTCTTATGGACAGGCACAGTCTGTAACATACTCAAGGAATAAGCACAAATCCATGCCATACTCTTGTCCCTGGAGACCATAGATTGTGTACAATTAGGTAATATTTTCTAGGCTTGTAAGGTTTCTTAAGGCATTAGCCTAGTAATCTACTATGAGCCTATGAAACATGATAGATTTATGTGTTGGGAATATGAAGGAGAATGTTAAAAGCTTTTGGGCATGTGGTCTGATTGGGTATATTTACAGGGGAGAATTATTAAGATTGTGTTAAAAATGAATTTACTTCTCATAATGTACTTGTTAAGACACTTGCTGATGAGCCCCCCTATTCACTTCCTATAAAGAATGCAAAGGATTTGTGGCAGGTTTGATGGAAGCGAGAAGAAAGGTAGGATACATAGTGAAGGTACAAGTAAGGAAAGGGAAAATTTGCCATATTTTAGAAGATAGGCAACAGCAATAAACTTGTCCCAATGAGTAAGGAAGGAATGTAAAATATAGTAATATCATTTGGGTAAGCTGGAAGAATAAAGATGACCAAAAAAAAAAAAAAAAAAAAAAAAAAAAAAACAGACAACAATTGGGGCTAAACGTAAAAGGGAGAGTAAAACTCTAATAAAGTAAGCTGGGTATACAAAGCAGTGGTGGCCTTAAGATGAGAGAGATTTCAAAGAGGAACCTGGGCAGTTTCTGCTACCGGGCTGGGTAGAGGCTGGTAGAGGGGATAAATTAGGGAATTGTGATTCTAGAAGATTTTCTGAATAAAGAAAGGGACTTGAAAAGCATAGTTTGCAGGACAAGAACTGGTTGTCACATGTGGCAAGTAATAAATGATTGCTTCAGTGAAGATATATGACAGAAAAAAGGAAACCCTGGATGAAGATAGTACATGTAGGAGAAGGGAGAAGGGACTGAATGAATATACGGAGGGAGTTGATAGGAAAGATTTAAATAAGGATTTAGGAATGAGAGAAAGGAAGATGAATTAATTAATATATTAAGGGAGAAGGTTGAGATGTGGCAGGGTGACATAATTTGAGAGTAAGACTAGAAAGCAGTTCATTATCTAAAACTGACGGGCCCAATATTTGATATGCAGCTGACATTTTTGCTTAGTTGATACAGAATGTCTTGCGAGATTAAACAAGTGTGATGGTAGGAACAGGCTAATTATTGTAGATGTGGGAAAGAAACACTGGATAATGTGTACATGTGGTTGAGGTGCAGAAAGATTAGAAATATGTGGGAGAAGTTTACCATCAAAATTTTGAATGGCACAAAGATTTTTACTCACATGGTCAAATCATTGTGCCGAATTTGTACTTGCCGATAGTTCAAAATGTCAGAACTCACCACCGTGAAGGTCTACATTCAAAATACTTTGGAATACCTTCACTTATGAAAACATCAGACACTCAGGCTATTGTGATAAAGTTACCGTAGCAAACATATACATTTTTTTTTACATTTCTGCAGGGAGCAAGCCCTCCTGCACCCCCCACAAATTCCAATTCTGAGATTGCACTACAGTGAGGAAAAGGGTAAATTTCCTGATCACCACTGTAGTGCGATCTCCAATCAGAACTTCGACCTTTTATTTATTTATTTACATTTGTTTACTGGGAAATTCCGACTGGACGCAGGTCCTTTTCAGCGGATGCCCGGGGAGAAAAGCTCCACATACTCAGGTCTCATATTAGCGAATGTACACTTCCATTCCCTTATGTAAATTTGAACATTTTCAGAATGGCATTACAGAAACTGGAAAACACACATTCGACCATCTCAGTTTCATGTAAGTGCCTTTCGACATTTTGATAGTAAACCATGGGAGACATTTATAAAATTTTGTATGGAGATTTATGGAAAGCCACCAGAACAAAGCTACTTTTTCTTTGTATTTGCCAGTTGAAAGAGATTCATTACAGTGGGAATTGGATGACTGAGCTGAGGTTCAATGGATGATTGGATAATTAAAAAGAGATATATGATGATGATGACGAAGAAAGTTCCAGTGAACGACAGCTTTAGCAAGGAGAAAACTGCATTCTGTATACAGAAGACATTGTGAAGTCTTCAAGCAGAAAAAATGTCAAAAGAGATTAACAGATAGATGGAAGATAGATTTGGCTGTTACTGAGAATAAAGATAGGAGAGAAGAGTCAGTGGTGGAATTTTAAGCAGAGCTGAAGGTAGGAACACTAAGGTCAGAGGGTGGCAAGTGGAAAAGCAATGAAAATTTCTTAAAGGTACAAGAATATAGAAAATGTAAGGTAAGAAAGGATTTGCTTAATCAAAATGAGTATGTGATGGAAGGAACTTTCTGGATGTTTTGCCATTTGTTAAGTATGCCATGTCTAGGGGTGAAGGGGTGAAGACTAAAATACAGAAAGCAAAATTAACCACCAAGATGGCAAAGTTCTATTTGTTCATTAGGAAGGGGAATGTACTTTTTTTTCTGTTTAAGTTATAACATAGAATATGCAACTAGAAACAAAATATGGTTTGCATGCCAGAAATTTAGATTTTGTGTTAAAAATTTTGTTTGTAGTTTAAAGCTTCTATGAGAGAGAGTAAAGACAAATGTTAAAATCTATTTTAATACATATTTGATTATATCTAAAGCTTTATGATGTAAAAGAATAAATAAAATCATGGACAATCAACCCAGTAAGCAAAAAAAAACACTTCATTTTAGAATTTGTGCCAAAATTGTACTATGGGATCCCTAATATTTTCAGATGTTTTAGTGCTTTTAAGGAAGCGAGGATTGAGTTTCCAGTACTTAACAGCCAAAAAAGAGGTTTTGATAGCTAAGATTATACTAAGAACAGAATAGTCAGAAAGCAGACCTGGAAGATGTGAGCCTGCTTTTAACTGTTAAGTATGTTTCAGAAGGGAAGCAAAAATGCAACCTAATAGCAATACACATGGGGAAACAGTATATGTAGTATTTTACAAAAATGTAGAGCTCTCCAAGTATCTACAATATGAAGATCAAAATCAAAACAATTCATTTCTCTAACAATACTATGTGATCTAAGGGTACTGGGTGAGAGCCAGTTTACCCAAGGGGCTATCACCACATTTAAATCACCATCATTAAGTAACCTTATGTCTAGAATGACATCATTTTGGTTTCTTATACAAAGGATTTTAATCAGTCTCATACCATATTCATTCAGGCCATAAAAGGTAAGCAGAGCCTCAACCCTGCTAGCTGCTCCATAGAACCATTCATTCATTCATTCATTCATTCATTCATTCATTCATTCATACATTCATTCATTCATTCCCCCCAGATGAAAGCTTATGGATCAGTCATTCCTTGGGGGCAGTGATCAAGCTAAATGAGATGAGAGAGGAAGTCATCACCCATGTGCTTGGGGAGGCTGGTATTCTTGTGATAAACCATAGCTTCCCTCTGTTCATTCCTAAACATGCTTAAAGAGTTTGTGTGCAGTGGGCTCTGTGATTGACTTTCAAACCTCCATGTGGGATCAAAGCTGTGATCTACCCCTCATAAACAGCATCTCTTTGTGAGCCCTGCTGTCTGCTAGGACTTCAGCCATGGACAGAGTCCATGTACACACTTTCTCTGTACCTGCTTCTCAGAAAAGGTGGGCAGGATAAGCCTTAAAATTCCTCTCTTCCCTCCAAACTAGCTCCAATTGGTGCATGAGCTACTAATCAAACTCTGGAGCCTGGGTCATTGTTAGGGTTTTATCCCACTATGCTAATGGAACTAGCTAGCCAGTGTAATCTTATAGCAAGGTATTTGTACTAAAACAATAATCAACCACCATTCATTATTTTTTTTTCAGTATTCAGGAAAGTTTACCTTAATGATATATACAGTAAAACAGCAGCTTCACTTTTATAAAATGAAGAACAGCTGAGAAATTTTGGGCCCTACCATCTACACAGAAAAAGATTAGCATGATTATTTCTTAATTTTATGTGTTTGTAACATTACTACCTCACCATTACTTTTTTTGAATTTATCTTGAAATTGCATTTGCCTCGAATCCTACAGAATGGCCCTCACATTCCAGTTAATAATAATCATGTAGTGGATCTCTAATATATCTGCATGTTTAATGTTACAGTGCATGTCATCCAAATGGTGTTGTTGTGATAATCACAGTATTATAATTTGGTAAAATTAGAAGATATAGAAAAATGCAACTAAGATGGTCTCTGGTAAAAAGACTGTTATAAATTACTATAAGCTAGAAACTGTCCAAAACCTAACTCTGTTGTGGTCAAATTAACAGGAAGCCTTTACAACTAGGTGAGTCAGTAGGGTAGATGCATCAGTTTATTTAGATAGTTAACAATTAAATACAGAACCCTGTCAAATGTTTCATTGGAAACACTCTGGCTTATTTTTGTTATTTTTATACACATATTTCTCCAAACGATTAGGGTTTCTAATACCATGGCAATAATGAACTGACATTCCTGTCAGGGTACAGATAAAGTTCAAGATCCATGTACTGCTTCAGTTTTTGACATTTTCCAACAGTGCTCTGCTGAACACCCACAATGTAACCATAACCATTACTGCATCCTTCAAAAGTTGCTATAGATTTAGCTTTACTGGTAGCATGTTTAAGTATGCTTGGATATTATTTTGTTACCCTAGTTGTTCTTACTATTGTTGGAATTATTTGGGTGCCTTTATTCCACAATGATCCAGTTTATGGGTACATATATTATTCTTTTAGAGTATATGCTTGCATATCTTGGCATTTTATAGCTTAATGTCCCGGAGCATGCAGGACACTGAAGTTGCTAGGTACAGCTATAATGCTGCCTTTGCCCTTTTTTGCTATAGTTTCGGTATCTGTTTTACTTGATTGTACTTTATTGTCTTTTGGTATTGGATGTTTTCAAGTGATGAGTAATTCATAATTCTTTGTGTCTCATTTTACCAATGCTTATCATATACTTATATACTGTAGTGTATGCATAAGCCATGAAGGAACAGTATTGCCAAACTGAAGTGCATCTCAGCAAACAAGCTCCAACAGCAAGATGTGCAACTGTTTCTATTTCTGTACCGTGTAACCTACATTTGTCTGTTAACTCCCACTATTTCTATAGATTTTGTGAACCATCATGTGCACAGTATACTATCTTGAGTTGCCATTATTAACCTTTCACATTTTAATTTAAATTTACCTCTCTTTAAGCATTCATGTGTCAACTCTTAATCAACATGTGCTTGTTCCAGCTGTTCTAAATATGTGCCAATATAATTATGGGCCTTCCAATTTTCTTTAATCTTTTAAGTTCATGTAATTTGTATTCTTTCTTTTATCTTGTGGATACTTCCTGCTGATATCTATTTTTGCCTATTGGTTTGATTTCCTTTCCAAAATGTTTGTTAGTATGGCAATATTGTCATTTAGTGTTGTTTTCTACAAGGTTTAGAAACTTCTCTGTGTTTGGATCTGATGATAACAAATATTTGTTCACTCTCATGAAAGCACCTGTAGAATCAGTTTTAAGGCAGCGTACATCACCTTCACACTGAAGGGCATGCAATCTTCACATGTACTGATTTTTTATACTAATTGATAAGCATAAACCACTTTTCCTAAGTTAGAACAGGAAGACCAGGCTGATTAAGAGCTTGGATTTTATTCCTATTTTTTCACTTCACTCTAGAATTCCTTATGTTTCAATAAAAATAGTGGAAAAACTGAGCAAAATCCTTTAACAATGCTGGCAACCATTTCTAAAATAAGGGTTAATTGGCGCCACACCTGTCAACTGTCCCTGTTTTCGAAGAATGTTCCTATTTTCGGGCCTGATTTATCTCTGTATATGATGTACCTATTTTTGTAGGTATATCTCTCTTTTCAGGCTTGATTTAACTGTTCACACAATTTTCTGAATCCTCCATCACCGCACTTGATTTTTAAAGCTGTTTACTATATAGAACACTGCACCATATGGCCAATATACTAGTGGAATCAATATTTAAAGAAGGAGGGAACACAGCTTACATCTCCCCTTTTTAGAAGGAAAAACAAATGTCCTTTTATGTCAGATTTTGCAATACATTTCATTAAAGTCTACATATAATATGCTGTCTATTTCATAACTTGCTTATACTTTTCCATCATTTTTGCATCTCTTTTGTTTTAAACATGTTTGTAAGTAGCATCCCACATTCCAACTGGAAGCAGGAAGACTTATGTGCTACTTGGTATTCAGATTTTATGCTAATTAGATGTCCACGTTAGGATGGATGTTCCTTTTTTTCAAAAATCTTTGTACTTATCTTTAATGTCTGTAGGTTTAGAGGTATTACTGAGACAACCTGATACCCATATTTCAATATGCCAACAGCAGCTGAGATTAAGTGGCCTATTAATAACCAATTAAATAGACAAGAAATTGAACTGATTGAAAACAGAGACTTAATCCACGATAAAATAAGATAAAGGTAAATTGTACCTGGCCAAGTGTACCATATTGTCAATACTTAATGTTGTAAGTACCCATCAGATTCCCTAGACACCTAAAGAATAAAATCATCATTAGTATATTATTTGCAAGTCAGCATCATTCTTACATGAACATAAAACTTTATAATTTCATTGTTGAATATTGCACGATAGTCAGATGAGTAGACTTATTGCCAAACTTAATACTTTGCAAACTGTAACTCATTCACCACTCTACCACCTAAACAAGTAGTACTTTGTCTTAAACGTTTACAAAGATTTGCCATAGGTAGTAAAAAATGTACTCTTCATTACATAGAAATGACTAGTACAATTATAGCATAGAGCTTGCCTCTGAGAAACTGCATAAACTAGCCATTATATTCTAGCATCACTAGGAATGGCTGAGGAAGCTGCAACTCTCAAAATAAATGCTGTGTATTCTTAATGCCAATTAATAGATCCTATAAGGGAAGCAATTGTTAGTAAAGTAAGTGGAACCAGACTTAAAGTGGATTTTCCTTGTGAATAATTATTATTCACAAAAGCATGTCACAGTTTTTCAATTGACGCTATAGTTTCTGAAGAAATGTTTAGTACTGTGAACTACACAGATTCTTCCTCCAACTGTGTGTCTTTTTCCTTCTACACTGACAGTGAATCATTCCCTTGGATTCAATAAACTCCGAGCAGGAATAGTGCTATTCCTGCATGGAGTCGTTCATGTCCATGTAGCCACAGCAGCGCGCCTTGCATATTTATGAAGGCGTGCTGCTGTTAAGGCTAAATGGACACTAACTGTGAAAGAGTGCAGGGGGTGTGTTCAAGTAGTGCACTGACTATGAACATGCCCCCTGCACTTTCTAAACCTGATGAGGCATAATATTATAGAAGTTATCTAATATTATCCCAGTATTTCAGTGTCCGCAAACAGTGAAATTAAAAAATGTGTATTTCAGTGTCCACGGACACTGAAATACATATGGGAGCAGGAAAGCAATGCAGAGGGTATTTGACAGGTTCTGTGACACACTCCCTGCATTGTAAAGGGGCTGTACAACACCTCACAACCTGCTAAAGCATGACATGTGGACAAAGACACAAATAATGGGGGGACAAAGCTATAAAAATAGGGATACTTCCTAAATATTGCCCTCACAAACTTAGAAAGTTGATAGAAAGCAGGTCATGTATTAGCATGAATTTCAGAAGAATAGAAGTCTGAAAGTCAAATGTATGCCATTATTCCCTGACAGCAGTCCATGTGGACAAAGGCACAAATAATGGGGGGACAAAGCCTTAAAAATAGGAACACTACATAAATATTGCCCTCACAAACTTAGAACTTAGAAGTTGATAGAAAGCAGGTCATGCATTAGCATGAATTTCAGAAGGATAGAAGTCTGAAAGTCAAATGTATGCCATTATTCCCTGACAGCAGTCCATGTGGACAAAGGCACAAATAATGGGGGGGGCAAAGCCTTAAAAATAGGGACACATCATAAATATTGCCCTTACAAACTTAGAAAGTTTATATAAAACAAGATATGCATTAGCATGACTTTCCAAAGGATAGAAGTCTGAAAGTCAAATGTATGCCATTATTTCCAGACTGCAGTCCTCAATGACTTGTCAGAAAGCCACAATACTTACTACATAACATAATAATATAATAATAATATAGTAAATGTTTTTTTTACATGCTAAGGAATGTCTAAGTGTAGTTAAGCGGGTATGCACATTATGGCCCTCCACTTAGCATTGCTTAAACATCCCATAGGAGATAAATAAAAATATACAGCTGAAATTCTGAAACTGAGATAGTGTAGTGATTCAAGTCCCGGCTTTATATACAGGCATTCATGGTCTGAGTACCAAGACAGGCAAGTTATCTTAATAAGGGAAAGCAGTGTTAAAATTAATTTTTTTAACTTAAATTATGTAGTAACGTTTTTTTTTGTGAACCAGGGAAGTGTAGCTGGTGTAAAATGGAAGTGTGAGTGTATATAACATGTGAAATCACCCATGTATACACAAGTGTCCCGTACAGTATAGTCACATACCTTGCTAATGTAATGAAAGCATATAGAGGGATGTCATGTAAAGTAAATGGGTTCCTATTGCATGATCAAAAATTGTAAATGGCGAATGCGTATTGAGTGAACCCGAATGGTCAAAACATCGAAACATCGCATGCATAACACAGAAATCGCCGTAGGGAATATTTTCCCTTTACTTTAATGTAGTGCAATCTCAGAGTAGGAATATGTAAGTAGTGGGGGTGTGGGGGGAGCAGCATTTAGGTAAGTATAGTTTTTTATTTTTTTTTTATTATATTTTTGAAATTTCAAACATTGCTCAAAAGGTGTCGACCATATGGTGTTCGATGTTTGAAACTTTCAAAAATATAATATAGACCCAAGTAAATTATATACACCTACTAAATTAAGTCATTATTCTGATAGTTTTCTAAAATGAAAAGTGAGCAATGGTCAGCAATGCTCAGCTATGCTTACCAGGTTTAAGCATCACAGTGCTCAGCAATTACCCCTTTAAGCACTGTCCAACTCAGCTTAGCAGATTGCACACTGCTTAGCAGAGCTTAATATGTTCAAACTGGTCCAATAACAGCAAAGGGCAGGAATATCACCTTATTTAAACTGTGCAGGTGGGAATACAGCCATAACCTGTTTAGTTTGATCTCTGCAAGAACATATCTGGTGTTGAAGAGGGAGCGTGCTTTCTGGCACAAAGCTGGAGCATTCAGGAGTCCAAGGTCATGGATGGACTCCGTATAGAAAACCATGAGGAGAGACTGCTGCAAGGCCAGGACCAGGGCTCACAATACAAAGCAAAGGCCTGGGACTGTCTCACACATTATCTCACCAGTGCTACTGGCATCCCTCGGACTGGTGAGCAGGTACTGCACCACTGTGCTGACATACAGTGGAGGAAGGGGTCTCTCTTGGCTCAGTGGATCCAAGATGCATGGGAATGGAATGCTCCAGTAGTGAGTAAATATCACTATCAAGTAGCTTGTAGCAAATACTAGCCTGAGAATGTGATAGACAGGTGTGCATAATGTTTGTTTTTTTCATCTACAGCTGCAACAGAGAGGGCTATGAATGTAGAAGCCCATGCCAATAGACTGCTGAGGCTGTGCTGACAGGCTGGTGAGTACAAATCTATTTTGCAGTATATTGTTCAAATAGCTAAGAAGGAGTACATTGCTTACTGGTAGTAAGTATATTGTTACTGTGTGAACTGAATAAATAAAAAAGTTTGACCAACTAATATTGATGTGCAATAAAGACGTCTAAAAAAACTGTTGTGTTTATTCTGGTATGTTGTTGTAGACATATTGAATGTATTAAGGTTCTTCACAGCAAATGTGGTTGTGACAGCATACATTAACTCAGGTAGTTCTGTGAACCATCTGTAAGAAAAACAGTAGGTGGTAGAGATGTAAAACAAAATATAACTGAAACGTGAAATATATACTGTCCTAAGCTCTGAACCCTGAATAGCAATGTATAAAGTTTCAAAGTGTGTTCCATCCAGCATTGCCTTATTTTAACCTTTGCTTTCCAGATTGTAGTAATCCAAAGGATTAATGCACAGTACGTTAACTATCTGTCATGCATTCATCACAGGATTACAAGTTCAGACTGTCTAACGAAGAGACTATTAAGCAGAAACCAGTGAAACAAGAAACAGCAGTTCCCAAGTATCTCAGGGTGATGAGAACTAGCTTAGTTGATAATTTTGCACACCCAGACATGGTTTGAATCCAGGGAGTGGTACTAAGATGTGTGCATATCTACACACAAGGAATCAGGAATAAATGCAAAAACAGTCAGGTTGTGTTAACAGTATTTTCTCCACAGGTTGTATAGGTAAGGAAATGTTGGTAGTAGCTGTATGAAGGGTATACTAATAAACTGTGTACAACTGTTCAACTGTCCCACCACATGCCTTCAAATGACAGCAGGATAGGTACATAAAACATGCACTCTTCCTGATACATGTCTTTCAAGTGTCACGCTGTCATGGCTAGTGGTCCCTGCAGCCAATAAACCTGGACACAGATAGGAAACCAGCTGAAGTATGCCAGTAGCATGCTCACATAACAGCATTTCAGAGTACCCCTCTTGTGCCAGATATGTAACCCTGACATGTACGAGTCCCCTCTAGACATGTACCCAAAGTTGTCACAATTTGCCCCATACCATTTCAGGCTGACAGTTTAATAGGTATGTTTGTGCTACAGAAGTTATGGGCCATAGGCAGATGTAAAATGAGGGCAGACTTATAGAGTATCGAGCAATACTGTTTTGGAAAATAGAAGCATAAAGAGTTGTAAATGGACTTTTTGTCTCACCCCCCACCCCTCATCCAGATCAATATTAAAATTCATATACTATGGGTATGTTTTACTCCAAACCTAATGTTGGGACTTGTGTTCTGTTATTGTTCATATATTTGATTGGTTGCATGTTAACATACCTTGTTTAAATGCCATTGTTGGTGGCCTGTTGCTGTCAATGTTACTGGCATGCTGTTATGATGCATATTGTTGTTCCATTTATGAATGTTTTCATTTTGCTATGCAACTGTTTCATATCTGTTTTATGGGGTTAATTGGAACACCCATGCATGCTGTTATAACTAACCTGAAAACATGTTGTTTATGATTAACCAACATACTCTTTAAAACCTCAACACCATAGTACGTTTTGAAAGGCAGAACCCTGCAAATCTGCCTGTCCCACCTCATCTGGCTGTGGCACTGGGCCCCAGCACATCTGGGACCCATCCCAGGCCTTCCTCATCCATTGGTCCTGCACCACCTTCTGGTGGAACCGTCTCAGGGGATGGGGTCCATCCTCCCGGGAGTGGACATGGACTGGAGCTTAAGAAAAAAACTTCCCAAAACAAGAGCAAGCAAGTAAAATAAGCGACAAAACAACACGATCACTGCCACAGAAACACCAGCAACTGACCAAGCCTTGGAAGAAATTCTTTTATTCCACCGACTAAGCGCTTTCACCAAAGTTGGCTTCTTCAGAGTCAGTGTTTTACAAAAAACATATACATTTTATACTCTTCAAACACAATGACATCACCTTGTAAATCAGTAAACTACTCCAATTAATCAATTAATCAATGAACATTGCTCAATACTAAATACTAAATAGTAAAACAATTCCTAAAACATACTGAAAATTCTCTAAATAGTTCTACTAATCTAATAAGAATAAATGTATAAAAAATATACACAAACAGTAATATGTAAAATAGTTGTTCAAAATCAACCCATTCTATATATACAATACATATAAATCTTCAACCATTTATGTAAATATACATTTTATTAATCCCACTAAACATTTTTTAAAAATGACATATATAATATATTTCATTTAATTTATTTATGTGTATGTATATACATTAATCTTCATTGTATTTTATTTTCTTTTATTTTATTTTATTTTCTTTTGTTTTATTTCATTTCATTTTATCTTATTTTGTACTGCTGTTAAATTATACAATACTGGCCTTGAGTTTCAAAACAGGTTTTATAGAGATGTAATCATTAATACCAGGGTATCTAGTGGCGTTTAATCTCAACTGCCACATAGTTTCTAATAACGCTACCCTGTTTCCTATATCACCACCCTGTTCTAGCAATACTCTATCTATAATGAAGAACACAAACTTCTTGAATTCCTTACAATTAATACTGTGAATGTAAAGTGCATTGTGAGAGTCTTTGTTCTTAATAGCTCTTACATGTTCCACCATCCTATCACGTAACCTCCGAGTGGTCATGCCTATGTAGAATGCTTCACAGGTTACACCCAAGGCCACATAGACTATGTTCTTTGTGTTACAATTACATTTTCCAGGGCAAGGTAAAGAATACCCCCACCCTTTAACACACACATATGACCCTTCTGCTATGTACCTGCAGCTTCTACAATGACCACACTTGGACATCCTAGATGCTCTACCTTTTTCCTCACTTTCCAAAATACCTTTCAAGTTGTTCCCCTTACTATAAACAATTCTTGGATTAACACCTAAGATATCCTTTGTGGCATCACTCAAACAATACTCCCACATCCCTTGTAACACCTTAACTATTTCATCACTTTTCTCATTAAATTTCAACACAAAGCATGCTCCACCTGCTTGTTTCTTATTTTGTCCCTCTTGGTTAATCTCTGACACCTTTTCCCCCCATAAAATGGGTGAATATGATGAACCTCTCCGTTTGTACACTTCCCTTTTCAATCTTAGTAACAACCTGAGCGGGTAACCCCTATCCATTAACATTCCTATTAACTTGAACATTTCCTGCTTAAATAAACTTTCCTCACTCACCAGTCTGGACAATCTCACCATCTGCCCTTTTGCCACCCCTTTCCTTTGATGGAATGGGTGGCAACTTTTAAAATGTAAGAGTGAATTCGAATAACTGTCCTTTCTATATATAGAACTAGTTAGACCTTCTTCACTCTTAACAAGTGCTATGTCCAAGTAGTTGGTAGCATCCTTCTTCCATTGGAAGGTGAATTTCAAAAAACTGGTGGTGCTGTTTAAATACTCAATGAACTCATAAACCTGGAGTTCATCTCCCTTCCATAAAATAAGCAGGTCGTCCAAGAATCTGTTGTACAAAATAATGCTCTCCATAAATCTCGATGGGAGAACAAAAGTTCTCTCCCACGTTAGGAGAACCATGTTAGCAAATATAGGGGCACACCTTGCACCCATAGCCACACCAGAACACTGCTGAAATGTCTCCCCTTCAAATTTAATAAAATTGTTCAAAAGAACCATCTCCATTAAATCACAAATTAAATTAATTCTACCCTTATCAACCTTGTTACTCATTACCAAACTCTCACGAAACATATCCAAACCCTCCTTGTGCGGGATGGTAGAAAACAAGTTGACCACATCCACAGTTAAGAAGCTGTAGTTCCTGAAATCTTCCTTGACATCCCTAAGTCTTTCAAGGCAGTGCCAAGAATCTCTAATCACATGCGGCACTTCCTCTAACACTTTCTTGCACATAAAGTCCACAAAGGAGGCCAAGGGTTCAGTTTTAGAACCCTTAGCTGCTGCAATCGGTCTAAACTGCAACTTGGCCACACCCTTGTGGACCTTGGGAATCCCAAAAATGTTAGGTAAAACTACCTTCTTAACCATCAAATAGTCATATTCAGTTTCAGAAATCATACCTTGAAAGAGGGCATCACACAAATATAATTCAATCCTTCTATAGGCAATATTAATTTCATTTCTAGATACCCTCTTATAGGTTTCTTGGTCCTCCAAAATCGACATCATAGATGCAATGTAGTCAACCTTGTCCATCAAAACCATTCCCCCACCCTTGTCTGGTTTCATACACCTAATGTTACCAGCTTTCTGAAGTTCTTTTAACAACAACCTTTCTTTTGTACTTAAGTTGTCAACCAAAAAATATTTAACTTTACAAATCTTCCTGAACTCAAATTCTAATAATCTTTCAAGAGCTGTAACCTCACTACATGGTGGAGGAATAAAGGTGCTTCTCCTTGAAAGAACCTTACAGCCAGTAGTTTCAACATTAGTACCATTTTTGTGATTCTCATGAAAGTACATTTCCAAGTTTAGTTTTCTTATAAACAGCTTCAAATTAACTAGTAATTGCGCAACATCAAGTTTAAAATTGGGTACAAAATTAATTCCTTTTGTAAACAATTCAAAATAAACATCGTCAGTAATCTTGTCAGTGTAATTGTATATAAAGTATTCACTCTTCTGTAAAACTTGACAAGTCATGTCTGTATCAACACTTATAGAATCATTACAAAGCAAGTTCTTGGTGCAAACTCCAGATGCAACATTAATTGAATCACCCTGCTCCAATTCAATGTTACTATTAAGCAAAACAGTCGTGTCAAAAACCTCAATTACATTACTGACTTCCATAACTTCATTTTCTTTTTCTTTTTCTGTATATATATCTTGTACCATAGACTGTACCCCCCCATTTGTACAATCAATATCGCATTCTAATCTACAATGGTTGAAATTCTGCATATGCGAAGGTAACATAGTGCCATTGATACAATCAATAGTAGTAGTACAAAACAAGGGAACAACTTGACTTTTGTGTCCAAAAACATCATTGTTGCAAGTCACACCACAATCAGTCAATACTGCGCATAATGCTCTTCCCTCCCCCACCCCCTGTGATGTTTGTCCATAACCATTGTCTTCTGTGCCTTGCTTTGCAACCTTTTGGACCTGCGTGGCCCCATAGGTGGATCCAAAAAATCGTCGACCTCCTCGAAAACCTGATCGACACTGTCTCCACTCATACCCACTGGTACAACATTGACTTGGCCAAAGTCACATTCACTAACATGAGAAAAACGGTTATTCCCCTGAGAGATTATAGATAGAGTATTGCTAGAACAGGGTGGTGATATAGGAAACAGGGTAGCGTTATTAGAAACTATGTGGCAGTTGAGATTAAACGCCACTAGATACCCTGGTATTAATGATTACATCTCTATAAAACCTGTTTTGAAACTCAAGGCCAGTATTGTATAATTTAACAGCAGTACAAAATAAGATAAAATGAAATGAAATAAAACAAAAGAAAATAAAATAAAATAAAAGAAAATAAAATACAATGAAGATTAATGTATATACATACACATAAATAAATTAAATGAAATATATTATACATGTCATTTTTAAAAAATGTTTAGTGGGATTAATAAAATGTATATTTACATAAATGGTTGAAGATTTATATGTATTGTATATATAGAATGGGTTGATTTTGAACAACTATTTTACATATTACTGTTTGTGTATATTTTTTATACATTTATTCTTATTAGATTAGTAGAACTGTTTAGAGAATTTTAAGTATGTTTTAGGAATTGTTTTACTATTTAGTATTTAGTATTGAGCAATGTTCATTGATTAATTGATTAATTGGAGTAGTTTAGTGATTTACAAGGTGATGTCATTGTGTTTGAAGAGTATAAAATGTATATGTTTTTTGTAAAACACTGACTCTGAAGAAGCCAACTTTGGTGAAAGCGCTTAGTCGGTGGAATAAAAGAATTTCTTCCAAGGCTTGGTCAGTTGCTGGTGTTTCTGTGGCAGTGATCGTGTTGTTTTGTCGCTTATGGACTGGAGCTTGTCACCCACAGTCAGGTCTGGGGTTTGGTACACAGCACCATCTAATCAGAGTTGGGTGGGCAGCTGTGCCATATTGAGTGCCACCTGGTGCACCATGAGGGGCAGGCCATCCCTCCTGTCCAGTCCCCAGCATAGCCACCTTCGGGACTGTGAAAAAGCAGTGATGACTGCACATGGGTGGGGACCTCAGTCCCACTGTATAGATTTGGAGGCTCATGGGCTTTGGATTCCCAAGCACCCTCTCCATCAAAAGTGTTTACCCCCCTTATGTGTCATATACCGCCCTTGACTGCTGTCTTGTCTGTCTTCTCTGTCTGCTATTGCAACCTATCCCACACAACCTATCTCCCCTAACATACCTATAGCCCTTCCCCAACATCCCACTCTCACTTTAAAATAAAAAAGGGCATCTGTCTCACAAAAAAAAAATTGCCACATACATAGCTCTACAGTTTGCCCCATGTACAGTGAAACTAATCAATCAACCCACAGATTGCTCTGCAAATGTCTGTCACAAACACCCCTCCCTGTGGGGTGTGAGGCTGTAAATTTCAAATTCTATACATGTAATTCACAGCTGTTGCTGCTGAAGAAATGTAGAGCTATGGTACTTTCCTACATCCATCCTGCACATCCCTAGCTGCTTTTCATAGTGTTTTACCCTCTGCTTGCCCCCATTTCACCACTTTCCTATCTCCCTTTCTTTTCCTTTAAAGAAAATTAGCGTAGGTGTAAGTGAAGCTAACAGTGCTTAACCGTCTGTTAGCATCGCTTAGCTCCATGCAAAACCACACAAACCCACTTACAACTGCCTCAATCACTCTGTCTCCATCAGCCCTTGTTCTGCACAGCAACAAGATAGTCAGCACTGCCCAGTCTTGAACCCAGGATGCTTCGCATTATAATCACAGTAATTTACCACTACACCATCTGAGCTCTGGGAATCACCAATGCTTTTATAAACATATCATTCATTCTGGTAATTTAACATTAATGAAAAAAAAGTAATCTCCTCCTACTCTGGAACACACGACCCTGTGCACAACAATCACAGCAGCATACTGCTACACCATCCCAGCTGCAGGAATTTGAAATGTTTTTACAAACATATCATGCACAATGGTCATTCAATATAAGGGGGGATTATATAGCTATAGTACTGTTTTATATAGATATATATATATATATATATATATATATATATATATATATATATACATATATACACATACATGTATATATAGATTTATATATATATATATATATATATATATATATATATATATAAAATTATATATATATATAAATATATATATATATATATATATATATATATATATATATATATATATATATATATATATATATATATATATATATATATATATATATATATATATATATATATATATATATATATATATATATATATATATATATATATATATATATATATATATATATATATATATATATTCATACAGAGAGATATATAGACAGATAACCAACCTCTTACTGCAACAAATCTGCAAAAATACCCCAACAAATGGGGGGGGGGGTCAAGGACAAACAATAGTAACATGTCTGCTAGAGTGGCATGGTATGCCTTATCATACAATGTCAGACAGATTCCAGGTCTGAAACACAAATGAATGTCAAAATTTACTGATGCCAATGCTCACATCATCCCAATGATTTCTTGGAAACCCACAACTGTTGTGGCCAACAGATAAAACATATGAGCCACACATCAGGACAGTGTCTAGACATCTGGACAGTGGAGAGGTATGACCGCAGTCATGTAACAGAATGGAAAAACCGATGACAGCCACCAACCATGTCACCTGGCACCTTCTGAACCACAGTAAGACTGACAGGACACTAACCCAAATCAGCTCTGGGCAATTACCCATGTATATCTAAATATATCATGAATTACAGGGATAGAACTGTAGGGAAAAGCTGATAGTGGTGCATAAATGTCCACCCACAACCATTTGCACCACAGTTACAGCAACATACCAGTACCCCAAATGAACTCTAGAGTAGAATGACTGTTTGAACAAACATATCCTAATTCCCAGTCAGACAATACACTGACAGATACTGGCACAACTCACAGTGTACTGGGAATACTGAGCTGTTAAAGGACCTTTCTCAGTCTGCCCCTACAAATATACACACCTGATAGACCACCAGCAGCCATAGCAGCATGCACAGTCAGATAGAAAAAGGATCTGTGACACTCACATCTGCTACTCTCCCTACCCAGCCAAACAATCATCTACACACAACACTGCTACACTATCTTGACAGCCGCTTCTCAATGGCCAGACATACATAACTCTCATATGTACAGATGTCCACAAAATGTCCATGATGTGAGTCCATATTTATGGTCGCTGCTGCATACCATTTCCAAGATTCTGCTAAGTCAATGGGATAATATCTTGAGTGCAGTCAATAAATAATGATATTACATACCTCTGACCCTCTTACTGTAAGACATTTGGACAAAGCATGACATACTTGGGGTCAAGGGGCTGGAAAGAGGGACATATCTCACATAATGGTGCTACAAACTGAAACAGTTGACAGTGTCACAGGCTTTGTTGTAACATAACATCCCTGAAGGATATGATGTCTGAAACATCAATGGATGTCAACAGTTACTGATTACAATTTTCACATTTTCCTACTGCTTCCACAAAAACAGACATTGTCTGAGGAACAGACCAAACATAACAGGCGAACCCCTGACCAGTCTGTGGACATTAGGACAGTTGAGAGGTATGTTGGAGACATATCACTGTCAGACATCAAGTCACACAGAAAATGCATGTCCAGATGAACCCTGTTAAAGTAGCAACACTCTATGTGTATAACAGCACTACTGACTTACAATCTGTACCCAGTTCCGGAGCATTGCTCCCCATGTTGCTGGGCTGTTTCCACATGTCCTCTCCTAAGAGGTATTCCCGCCTACTCTCTGTGAATCTGTAGCCCCCACACTTGCATAATGTCCTTCACACCGGCAAGGAAAAGGGGCAAGGCCCAAATGAAGGCCGTAATTATAGTACTGTGTTGCTATGGCATTGGCAAATGGAAAGACAACACAGCTGTTCTGGATGCAAGTAGCAAGTGGGAGACACAGACTAGTGCACAGGCTATCATATGCTCATGAGCAGTACTGACAAAAGGCAAGCTGCTGCCTATGCAACACAGGTCTCAAGCATCTACACAAAGACAGACTGTTACTACACAAACCTAACCAATTGCATTGTTGTGAGGTAACTTCTAAGCATTATAACAGGTATGTTAATCATATAAGCATGTAATGGAATGCAGAAGGGGGGTGAAATTATGTCAAATGGGACATTAAACACTAGGCTGCAGAAAGACCTGATGGACTCACATGCTACTGTCCAGAACCTATGGCCATTTCTGCTAACCTGCCTGCATTGACATGGAGCACATCTCTGGCCCCTGACTCACCCCATCAAAGGCCAGCTCATGTATGACTACTAATGGAGTCTCTGTTGTCCAATACTGAGTGTATCACTGGTAGGCCAGCTACCTGGGATGTTGTAATTAGTCATATGTCACCTGTGAATGCTACTCTGATACATATGCTTGTCTTACAAATGTAATAGATGTACATGGTGTATGTGCATACTACCTGACAGGTGCAGATGTATGTGTTGAACTGTATGTGATATACTGAGCCTATACCTGCCAACTGTCCAGAGTCTTGCAGACTGACCACATGTCTGCCTCATATTTGTAGTCAATGGCTCAGACAGATGTGTATAGTCTGGCACATCACTGGCAACCCATTAAAGACTGCCATCATAACAAATTAGCATACATTTCATTGCCAGATATCATATACTGCAGAGTACACCTGTGAACGTGACACTGTCTTTGCTGGCAAATACGAGAGTTTTAGCTAGATTCATAAAGTGACACTATTTGCTGCCCTTTGCCTACCACTGATGTGCGCCTTTGTGCAGATGTCTTTCTCTAACAGGAGCTAGATGTCTTACCATGACACCCATGTCAATGCAAGCGTACCTTGTCCTGTAGGATGCTGACATTTGCACAGTAACTGACACCTGCTTTCTAGCTGTGGAGAGTACACCGACCTTACCAGGTCACTCATCCCATCATACATTTATACCCCAAATGGACCCCTGCAAAGCCACAGGAGGTAGAGTGTTGAACATTAGCATACACATACACACTTCAAGGTTGGCTAAATAGTATGTTGCACGGGTGACATCCCAAGTGCAGTTAACAGTTGACCAAATACCAACTCAAATCATAGCTAGCTACAGGCCTCCAACCATGACTATGGACACCCAACACACCTATTGGAATCTGTCAGGATTCAATTATCTACCCTGCTCCTGGGTGACGTCAAATACCCAACCGTAGTCTGCCTGACCTATGCCACCTAAACATGAACGCACATAGATTCCTTGGATTTGTCAATGGCAATGCAGTGGATCACCCGATCAACACTCCTATGTCAGGTGGGAATCTCATGTACCTGGTCCTAACCAACATGAGTAGCCACTGTAGCACTCCTACAGTGCCATCACCCTTGGTAATATCTGACCACATAGCCATCACTGTTCAGGTGGCCATCTCCCCTGCCCCCCCTCCCCTTTACAGTGTCAAACAGAATGAACTGTACAGAAATTACTATAAATCCCTTCAGAGCAGGTAGAAGTAACTGTGCAGCCAACATCCCATTTGTTGGAACTAGCAGCAGTGTCCAGGCTGACACCACAATACTATGTGGGCACCCACATAGCTGTATGGACTCAGCAGTACCTGACAGGACAACATCATCTCCCTCAAGGTAGGGTAAATGCCTGTGGTGGACAGCAGCAATACACAAATATCATAATAGGTGGAACCAATTGCTGGATGGGCCAAAAAGGAACAGATGCTTCATTGGAAGCAATGTCACCTTGGTCTGTACAAGCAAATAAGGGCACAGGTGATGCACCCTAAGGCTGTTCTTAAGTGCAAATTAGACACATGCAACAAGGCAAATCACTAGGCCATCCACACATGTGTTTTCAATTCCAGAGGCAGCACGCAAACCTGCTCTGTAGTGGCGGTCAATAACACCACATGCACATATGGCATAGATCAGGCAACCTGATTCAGACAGGCGAAGTGTAAACACCCCCAACCTGTCCCCCCAGTGGTACACATGTGCATATGCAATACCTGCCCCCTCTCCTCATCATCAGGAAGCAGATCTGTAATTCCCTCTCAAAGGCAACACACAGAGGTCTTCATAGTCATGATACCATCCCTGGCTGCATCCTACATGGACACAGGTCTCAGATCCATTCTGCACTGTAGTCAACCACAGCCTGAGCACCGGTGTCATCCCATCTGCACAGAGGACAGCCACTGTCATCCCTATACACAAAGGTGGAGCAATCCACCAACCCATCCAATATGATGCACATCAACCTAACAAGCCTGCTCTGCAAGGACATGGGAAGCAATATCAAGGACATTATGCACAGGGACATCGGCTACATCAAAATGCCTGGGCCCACACACCATGGTATTGTCAAAGGGAGATCAGGCTTATGAAACCTGATTGACCTCTCTGTAGTGGTAGTGGTCAATAAAAAAAAGGGATGAGGGGAAGATGGTGAACAATGCCTACCTTCACCTAGCCCAATCCTCTCACAGTAATCTCCGGGTGGACAGGATACATAAGCCTACACAGCTAGGCACCAGCCTGTGGGTTACCAGATGGGTAGATAACTGGCCCAATGATAGTAGCCACTCAGTCAAAGTAGTAGAACCCACCTCTAATAGTAGATTCATCCACAATGGTGTACCCCAAGGATTGGTCTGGGGGTCTCTACTATTTGAGATATATGTATCTGAGGTACAGGACAATAGCAGTGGTCTGTGGCTGATCAGGTGTACGGATGCTTGCAAGCTGCCAGTGTCTTACATCCCCCTACTGATGTGGCCATCCCCCAAGAGACACTTACCCAATTACTGACCAGTACAAGAAGCATTACCACAAACGGAATGCCAGAAGAGCCATCACTCCCCCTGCTGTGGCAGATGTCATCCACACTAAGTATGACAGAAATAATGTGCAATCAGGTGTGAGGTGACTTGTGCACTGAGGTTTGTAGCAACCTGACAGTTTTCCACCATGTGGGCACCATTGTACAGAAGGCCCTTTACATTACCCACCTCACAAATATGGGTATGTCATAGGTAGGCCATAGGTAGTTATAAAGTGAGGGCAGACCTCTAGAGCATTGAGCAGTACTGTTGTAAAAAATAGAGGCCTATGCAGTTGTTAATGGACTTTTCTTCTCTCCTCCCATTCTTTCATCTGCATCACTAATTATTATTCGTATACTACAGGTATGTTGTTACCATACCTAATGTTGGGACATGTATTACATTACTGTTCATATAATTAATTGGTTGCATGTTAACATACCTTGTTCAAATACCATTGTTGGTGGCCTGTTGCTGTCATTGTTACTGGCATGCTGTTATAATGCTTACTGTTGTTCCAGTTATGCATGTGTTCTCTTTGCTATGCAACTGTTTCACATCTGTTGTTTTGGGTTAATTGAACACCCATGCATGCCTTTAAATCTAATATTGAAATGTTTTGGTCATGACTAACCAATATATCTTGGAAAATCTCAACACCATAGCATGTTTGGGAAGGCCGATCCCAGTGGATCCACCTGTCCTGCCCCATCTGGCCATAACACCAGGCCCCAGCATGTCTGGGACCTACCATGTAACTTCATCTCTTTGCAGGCCCTGCACCACCTGGGGGCAGGCATGGAGATGAGCCTGTCATCTGCCATTACTTCTGGGGTATGGTGTACAGTGTCATCCACTTTGAGTTGGGTGGCCAGCTGTGTCAGATAGAGAACTGCCTGGTGCAACTTGAGTAGCAGGCTTCCACACTTGCCCAGCCCACAGCACAGCCATGGTCGGGGCTGTGAAGGTGCAGTCATGACTGCCTGCAGGTGGGGATGTCAGTCCCACTGTATCCATATGGGGGTTCATGGGCCTCTGATTTCCAAACACCCTCTTTGTCCAAGGTGTTTACCCCCCACATGTGTCATACACCACCCATGTCTGCTGTCCTGTCTGTCTTGTCTGTCTCCCTACCCAACCTACCTCCCCAGATGTACCTATAATCCTTCCCCAACATCCCACTCTCACATTAAGAAAGAAAAAAGGGCATCTGGTCCAATTGAGTTGACAACACATTTTTGTTGTCCTCACCCCTCTCTGTGGGGTTTGAGTGCCCAAATTCACCTTCAAATTTCATACAAATGCACAGCTGTTGTTGTATTACAAATGGACAGCTATGGACCTTCTTCTGCATTCCCCTTTCTCACCACTTCCCTATAACCCCTTTTTTCTTTTCTTTTAAAGGAATTAGCATGGGTGTAAGTGGGAGTAAGCAGGAGTAAGCGGGTTTGCTTGATGATAAGTGAAGCCAAAACGGATTAAGCATCTGTACAGTTAACCGTATGTTGTTATCGCTTAGCATCACACAAACCTGCACAAACCCACTTAAAGTCACTTAAAACTGCTTTAATCACTCCATCTCCAGCAGCCACTGTTCTGCCTAGCAACAAAATAATCAGCCCTCCCAAGGCAGAGCAATGCACCACTGCACCATTTGAGCTGTAGGAATTTTTGATGCTTTTTCAAACATAACATGCAGTAGAGTCATTCAAAAATAGGGAAAAAGATCTGTGGAATCACTCAGGTTTTGTATATATCCATATACAGATATACATGTATGGAGATACATCGACATGAAAAATATGTTACTATATATATATATATATATATATATATATATATATATATATATATATTACTATATACATACACACACACACATATATATATATGTATCTATATATATATATATATATATATATATATATATATATATATATATATATATATATATATATATATATATATATATATAAATACACATGCTCATAACATGTAGTACACTCATATCTCAGAACCATACCTCTCAAACTGTTAGTGCAAGAAATCTGGTAAAAGGCTGTAAAAATGGGGAGACAATGGGCCACAACTAGGGACGTATTTCAAATATTGTTCTTAGAGACATAGAAAGTTGCTTGAGTAGCAGGCTTTGCTTCAGCATACATGTTCTGAAGGATATGAGGTCTAGAACTGACAGAAATTCTCAGATCATCACAGTGATTTACCAGAGAAATTAGAATAATTTGTGGAACAGAGACAAAAATATGAGCAATAAACCTGGATGTTTTGCAACAATCTGGCCAGTTGAGAAGTATGCTCAGAACCCCCTAGTGCAAGGAATCTGGACCAAGCCTGACAAAATGGGGGGAGAAAGCCATGAAAATAGGGACATATCTGAAATACATGACTAGATAAGCTGAGACAGTTGCTACAGTAACACCATCTTTTCTAACATATATTGAATGAAATAGCACAACTCCAATACTCAATTGCTTCTCATTAGTTAGTGCCTGAAATCCTCACATCATCCCACTGATTTGTTAGACATACACAACACTTATGGGGACCAGACCAAAGATATGAGCCAGACAACTGGACATCCTATGAATATCTGGACATAACATGACATTAGGGAAAGTACACTGAGCTGCTTAGCATGTCACCAAGCACCATCCAAACTGACACAACATCCAAACATCCAGACTAACACAACACTACCCCAAGTCAGCTATGGGGAATTACACATGCATTTTCAAATATATCATGTACTACAGGGATGTAACAGTAGTGAAAAACAGTTACTGGTGTGAGCCCGCATACCCACAACCAATTTCACCACAGTCACAGTGACATACTGGTTAGCCAAATGAACAGCAGAATATAATGACTGTGCGAACATAAATATCATGCTTGATACTCACACACTACCCCTACATATACTGTCCCAAGTCACAGTGCAGTATGACTCCTGCGGTGGTATGGAACATGTCTCAGTCTGCCCCTACAAACATATACAGCTGATAGACTACCAGAAACTAGAGCAGCATGCAGTCATATAGAAAAGGAGTCATGACACTTAAATGTAACCCCACTCCCTACAAAGTGCAACAAACATTTACACATTACACTGCTACACAACCCTGACAGTCTGTTAACAATTGCTACACACACACAGACCACTCAGCTGTACAGATTCCCACAGAATGTCCATGCTCTGTCCTCATGTATATGGCCTCTTCCTCATAACATGTCTGGCATTTTGCTACATCACTGGGATGATATCAGGAAGGAAGGTACTAACTAGTGATATACCATACCTATCAACGTCTTACTGTATGACATCTGGACAAAGCCTGGCATAACTGGGGGACAGAGGCCCAAACACAGGGTGCATAATTGAAATATTGCTGTTATAAGCTGAGAAAGTAGCCAGTGTTACAGGGTTTGTTGTAACATATTTTAACTGAGGGATATGAAGTCAGAAACACAAATCAAAGTTAGCATTTACTCACTGCAATACCCAGGGTATGCTACTGAATTGCCAAGGACAACAACTGTCAGAAGAACAGACCAAACATAAAAGTCAAACCTCTGGCCATTCTGCAGATAGCCCTACAGTTGAGAGTTATGTCAACCACATAACACTGTCAGACTGAGACCCACACTGAATATCCATGTCCACACAAACCCTGTTAAACTAGCATGAATCCAAATGTATAACAGCGATACTCACATTTTGCCCCTAAGTCTGGGACCTTCTCCCCCATTTTGTTGGGCTGTCTCCATGTTTTGTTGTAAAAGGTATTTCCAACTACCCTCTGTGATGCTGTTGTTCACACATCTCCATGATGTCCTCCTCAAAGGCAAGAAAAAGGGGCAATGCCCATATGAAGTAATCAATTATAGGAGTGTGTTGCTATGCCATTGGTTACAGGAATAACAACACAGCTGTTCTGCATGCAATTAGCAAGTGGGGACACCAATTGGTGCACAGGCCATCACCTGCTCATGAGCATTACCTACAAATGGAAAGCTGCTTCCTATGCAGAGCAGGTCTATACCTCTACATGGGTAGACAGAGAGGGAGAGAGTGAGAGAGACAGACTCAGAGACAGAAACAGAAACAGGAATTGGAATCCAAACCGACAATACTCGGGGGAAAAAAACAAGGTATGTCAAACAAGTACGCATGTAATAGAATGCAGTAGAGGGTATGCAATAATGGGATATAGGATATTAAACAAATATGTCTCAACACGACTTGCTGTACTGATATATTGCTGATCAGCACCAATGTACATATCATCTGGGTCTGTCTGCAGTGGCATAGATCACAGCTCAGCCCCTGAGTCACCCCAGGAACGAATGGCTCACATATGACTACTACTGGAGTGTCTGTTGAACAATACTGACTGTGACACTGCTAGGCCAGCTACTGGGATGCCATAGATATCCATATGTTACTTGTTAATATAACTCTGAGAGACCTATACAGGGTATTTGCATAGTAAACTATGGTTGCAGACATGTGTGTTGAACTACATGTGATATACCGAGCTCATAACATTCATCTGTCCAGTGTTATGCACAATGGCCATATGTGTGCCTCACATTTGTAGTCATTTACTCATAGAGTTGTGTTATGTCTTGTAAATCATTGGCAAATCTGTGAAGCGTGACATTAGAAAATACTATCATACATATGAGTGTAGACATCCTACAGGGTATTTCTGTGAATGCAAAGGCTACTGTGCTATCAAATGACTTAAGTGTGTTACAGTAATATTAAGAAAGTGTCACTAATTTTGGGGCATTGCCCCCATGTATGTGTGGTGTCCTTCAGATGTACTGCTCTAACAAGTTGAGAGGTATGACTGAGCAGCAAGAGTGTAAATACAGTGTGCCATACTGACATAGAACAGAAATGTATTTCAGGTATTACCTGTGCACATGTATGTATGAGTAGGTGTACCTAGAAGCCTCATAACAGCAGACATGGGATGCAAAATGTCAGGTAAATAAGCTGCACATGTTGTACACGTGTGTAATCTTAGTTTCCGTGCATGCAACAAACATAAATTTCTACAGCTACTGGTTGTTGCATTGCCCTGACACAGCCATGGGTACTAGAATAAGCATGGTTATCAGGTTAAAATTGTTAAGGTGTTCAACTGTGTGATGGCCTTGTGTCCATGTCTACTACAAACAGCTATATGAGCACCTACATAGCTGTATGGGCTCAGCAATACCTCACTCATAAAACCTGTCTCCAACAAGGTAGAGTAATCCCCTTTGCTGGACAGCAGCAATACACAAACCACATAATTGGTCACTATATTGGCTGTACAGGGCCAAGTAGGAGCAGGCATCAACTTGGAAGCAAGTCAACCTTTGTCTGAACAACAATATAAGGTCATAGGTGAATTAATGTAAGGCTAAGTATGAGTACAAATCGGACACATCCACCAAGGCCAATCACAAGGCTGTCTTCACATATGTTTTCAATCTCAGAGGCAGCAACCCACCCAGCCCTGTAATGGTGGTCAATCACACCACATACACACACACCATAGCTATAGTCAAACTGCTGCAGGCAGGTTAAGGGCAAACATCATCCCCCTGTCCCACCATCAGTACAGGTGGATATGCACAACACCCATACCCTTCCCTCATCATCAGGGAGCAGGTGCATAATGCCTATTCAATGTCAACCAAAGTAAGTCTCCATGGGACCTGATAACAGTCCTGTCTGCACCCTACATGAAATCAGGCATATGCTCCCAGCTCTATTAAACACTGTATGCAAAGCCTGAGCATCACTGACAACCCATCTGCAAGGTAGATGGCTACACAAAGGTGAATGATGAATGCTGGGTTATGCAATGCAATGTACTGGCCCTCATTGGGGAGAACATGACACATCAGGACCAGGAGTGCAATGCAGGTTCACATTGTTCTGATAGATGACATGGGTATGATGTGGTTGTAAGTGGTGACTAAAGATAAACAATGTTGATGTGCAGGTTCTGTAAATAACGTTGATCAATGTATGAGGTCCTGTAATGTGTTTCCCTGTTTATGTCTTCCAGGTGACATGCAGCAGCAAAGACAACCACCATATACTGCAGCCAGAAATGCAGCCATCATGGATGCCATCATCCCAGCACCTTGAGGTGATGTTTGGCCATGGCCAACACAATCTGTGGGAACAGACTGCACTTTGGGACAACCTTGTCCACAGAGCTAATAACTTGGGCCACCATGGACACACATACAATCAGGTCAGGCATCAGGCAACAGACCCGATACGTCGTTCCTGGCAAAGGGCTGCTACCATGGCCAGGGACCGTACCACTACATGTGGGGGTCCTGCCACACAGGCCCCACTTACAGCAATAAAAGAGCTCCTTGCCAACCTCCAAGAAGCCACCACACACCAGCCAAGCCAAGAAACACAAGTCATGGAGGTGGGTTGCACCCAGGAAACAGGCGAGGAGCATCCAAGTAAGGCCCCAGTGCACATCAATTGAACACTGTAGCAGTCATACTGGATTCTGTAGTGTATCTAGATGCATATGTCAGGTCAAACTGTATTTGTGGTTGGGATTTTCTAATGCACACAAGTGCACATCTATGATGAAGGACAACAAATTGTGTACTATCAGAGCTTGTACTGTACATGTGCAGAAAGTAGCATATATCTTGCATCAGTGCCACATGCGATTCTGCTGAAAATACCTGTCTCCCACAACTACATAAGTCCCTCTGGTCTGAACGTGAGACAGCAGCTTGAAGCTGGTGAGTATGGGATTGTCCTGTTGTGGCTCTCCAGTACCCCAGGCATGTTAAGGTCATGCATGTTACCATGCACACAACTGTCACTCTCAGACATATTGCGATATGTGGATGTTCACTTGTGGTAGGGTTAACTGCATTGCATCACAGTGGTCATCACAGGGGCCTGTTTGCAGGAAGATGTAACATATTTGTAACATACCTCACAACCTGTCATTGCAAGAAATCTGGACAACGACTGACAAAATGGGGGGACAAAGGCCCAAAACTAGGGACATATTTTAAAAAATAGTCTTATACAGTGCATATAAAAGGTATAAACACACCTGTTAAAATGCCAGGTATTTGTGATATAAAAATGAGACCACTATAAAACATTTCCAAACTCATCCAACCTTTAATGTGACCTATAACATGTACAATTCAATTGTAAAACAAACAGATCTGTTAGGGGAACAATTATGACAAATCAAAAATGTAGAATACGCTAGATGCATAAGTGTGCATGGGCTGAAGCTAATACTGTGTTGAAGCAGCTTTTGATATAATTACAGCATTACGTCGTCTTGGGTGCACAGTTGTCATCAAATACAGAGACACTTTGATTAACACCAAATAACTGTCAGCTGTCCTACTAGGATTTTCCTGACATTTACCCAGTTGCTTGCTACAGCAGCAGCCATGGTTTGTATAGAGCTTACAAAGCCTCAAAGGGATGTCATTGTTGAAAGGTATCAGCCTAGAGAAGGGTAACAAAACATTTCCACAGCATTGCATATACCATGGAAAACAGTGATGCCAGTCATCAAAAGCCGGTGAAAAAATAGGGTATAAGTGACATTGCAAAGAGGTGGACATCCCTCCAAATGTGCTGTAAGACAAGACCCAAACTGGTCAGGGAGGCTGCCAGGAGACCTACAGCAACACTAAAGGAGTTGCAGGAATTTCTGGCAGGCACTGGTTGTATACTACATGTGACAACAATCTCCCATATTCTCCACATGTCTGGCCTATGGGGTAGGGTTGGAAGATGGAAGTCTTTTCTCAAACAGAACAATGTCCAAATCTGGCTGAATTCTCAAGTACAATACATCAGGTCTCCCTAAAGCATGTGGGAAAATGTGTTATGATGTAGTGAGACCAGGGTTGCACTGTTTGGCCACAATTCCAAAAGGTTTGTTTGGTGCAATAACAACACTGTGCATCACCAAATGAACACCATCCCCACAATGAAGCATGGTGATGGCAGTGTGCTGCTTTGGGGTGGCAGTTCATAAGCTGGAAGTGGGCCTTTAGCCAAGGTGGAGGGGATTATTAACAGTTCCAAATACCAGTCTCTTTTTGCCCAAAATCTTCAGGTGTTTGCTAGAAAGCTGTAGATGAAGAGGAATCTTACCTTTCCACATAACAATGACCCAAACCATACATACAATCAGAAAAAGAATGGCTTCACCAGAAGACTATCAATGTTTTGGAATGGCTCAGCCAGAGTCCACATCGACATCTAATAGGAAATCTGTGGGGTGCCCTAAAGAGGACTGTGCACAAGAGATGCCCTCGCAATCTGATAGAGTTGGAGGGCTTCTGCAAAGGAGAGTGTGCAATTATTGCTAAGTCAAGATGTGCCATGCTGATAGACACCTTCCCACAAGGACTGACTGCTGTAATTAAATCAAAATGTGCTTTAACAAAGTATTAGTTTAATGGTGTGCACACTCATGAAACCAGCTTATTGTATGTATTTCATTCTCTATATATTACCCGTAACCAATGTGTTTGTTTTTCAATTGGATTGCACAGGTTATAGGTCACATTAAAGGTGGGAAACATTATGACATGTTTTATGTGGTCTCAATTTATATATCAGAAAAAAGTGGCATGTTAACAGGGGTGTGTACACTTATTATATCCACTGTAAGCTTAAAAGGTTGTTAGAGTGACCAGTTTTGTTTTAACATACATTTACTGTATGTTTGGAAGTGTGAAACTCAAAGTATGTCATTAATTAGTGTTGCCAGTCCTCAGATCATCCCAGTAATGTGTCAGACAAACACAGGATTTATGAAGAACAGACCAGAAATATGAGCCACACATCTAGACATTCAGCAAAACTCTGCACAGTTGAGAGGTATGTTCTGTAGGAATTGCCACTGTGCTATACAGGTGAACAGCAATGATGTGTACATGACTGTAGTGTGTGCTAGGTGAAGGCCCATCACCTTCTATCAGTACTCATGTATCCCAGAGGTGTATATTAGTAGTAACATTAAGTGGAAAGGGCTGCACTGCATGATGTTGAGAGCCTGACCAGAGTGTGTATGTTGTGGTCTGACTGTGCCGTGAATGTCACCATTTGGCTATTATGAGGTCTGTGTAATGCCTTTGTGTCACCTCACCTGTATGTGTCTTTGTGTCTGTGTGTGCCTATGTGTATGTGTGTATGCGTGTTTGTGTGTGTGTGTGTGTGTGTGTGTGTGTGTGTGTGTGTGTGTGTGTGTGTGTGTGTGTGTGTGTGTGTGTGTACCAGCAAACATTATAGTGCAGGTATTAATTTACATATGTTGTCTTCCCCTCACAGGTGGACATGGTGGTCGTAGTCCTTTCCACTCAGAATCTGATAGTGTCTCTGTAGACTCTGACAATGATGGTGGTCATAGTGAGGCACAGGTGGGGTTGTCAGGGGCTGAATCTGTGCCATCAGTTGGCATCCCACAGTCATCCACAATGCCCCACACACAGTCACAATGACCACACATACCCCATCCCCTGAAGCCACAGATAATGGACAGTTGGCAGGTGATGGCATGGAGAAGGCTAATGTGGTGACTATGGCAAGTGTGAATGTAGGCACTAGCCATACCCACAGTGCATGCGAGGTCCCACATAGGAGGATGGACAGGAGTGCTTGAAGGAGGACTGCTGCCCATCAAGCCACTGTTGCAAGTGCCATAGCAGGCATCACCAGACACGTCTTTTGGGCTGTCATGGATGCACAGACACGTAATGAATGCAATACCAGACAAATACTCAGGGTCTTGGATGCAACTCTTCCTGGCTTACTTGGTGACATAAATTACCTTGTTGAGGCCACATGTCAAAATACTGAGGTCATGAATAGATGGTGGGGTAAGTGCTTGGCAATCCTCGACTGTGGCAAGTCTGTGCTAGAGCATGTGGTGGGAGATGGGCGTCAGCCACATGGACTTAAGTCAGCACCAACATCAGCTGAGAGTCTACGGGGCCGTGCACCTTCAAATTCCAGTAGTGGCAATACCACCAGCACTACTGAAGGGGGGTGCTGTTCACACCACAATGGAGCAGGCCATGGGCACGTGGTCCTGGATGTTTCCATGAGGAACACAGATCCAGCGGACAGCAGTCATCATCGGGAAGCAGTACTCCATCTGGCCTTGGCCCTAATGGTGCCAGTGAGACCCCTGGTAAGGCCAGTTTCCATGTTCATGACCAGAGACTGTGAACTGTACACCCTGCCATGTATGGTCCACAGCTGTCCATTATACCCCTGTGCAGGGCAGCCACATGGCGTGACTGTGTGCATAGATACATACATACACACACACATCACCATCACAGCCAGGTCACTTCCAGACACATACACACCAACTTTGCACAGCGCATTCATAGAACACCCCTCCAAATGCACACACATGATGTCAACTGTATGACCCAGCCTAGGCCTCAGGCAAACCCACACAACACCCTGTGCATATGAAGATACCTGTACCACATCCCTGTCATCCATACCACTGATGCAGGGGCATGCTAATATGGCTCTGATGCACGGGGTGAATTAACTACTGCTTAGCTATGTGATGCTGTGTAAGGTGCTGTCAGCTGGCATTTGTAATGGGTACATATCAGAATGTGGGTACCTTTTCAGCCATGATGCATTACTGGTGTTAGTAATGCTGACTGAATGTAGTCTCACATGCTGTATTCTGTTTGTGTTATAGATGTCTGTGTGTCAGCAGGAGGTGGCCCTGCAGAAATTGGCAATGAGGAGTATGGCATAGTGGTAATACATTGATCATGTCAGAGCCAAGGTACAGCTGTATATGTACACATTTACCAGGTCTGTGTAACAGTTATTGCATGTGCCACAGAGCTTATAGGGCTGAAGGGTGTAAACAGGTAAGTCTATGGTGGTTGATGTCAGCAGCCCTTGTAAAGTGGATAATGGTAAGTGTAGTGGACGGAACACACTTCAGATTGGTAAAACCCACATCCCAAGAGGATATTGTTTTGACCAAACATACAAAGAATACTGTTCCCACATACACAGTCTCACACACACACACACACACACACACACACACACACACACACACACACACACACACACACACACACACACACGATCACAGTTGCCATTGTTGGTTTTGGAAGCCCTACCCATCTATTATGTGGCACTACAGTGTTATGCCGTTATTGCAGGTAGCATGGAACTAATAGTGTGATGACTGTTCCAAGCTACCTGTAAAGTGAATAACATCACATGCCCTTGTGAGGTACAGTAATGGGGTGTGTACAGGGTGTGGAAGGACTCATTAGACTGTCACCTAAATGTCTACACACTTACAAACACTGCTATACACACCAATGCACACACAATTGCCATTACTGACATTTGTAGCCCTGCCTATCATGTTATTCATTCAATACTGTTACATAACTGTTGAACACTGCACGAGGCTTATAGCGCTGAAGAGTGTCCACAAATACCTCTATAGTGGATGTGACCAGCGGCCTTTGTAAAGTGGACCTTGGGACATGTACTAGGAGTACCATGGCCTAAAATTGTAAACCACGGCCAACTGATGGATATAGTTCTCACACATACACACACACACACACACACACACACACACACACACACACACACACACACACACACACACACACACACTTGCCAGGACTGAGATTAGAACCTCTACCTATCTAGTTACTGCTAATACAGTGTTATGCATTTATCGAATGTGCCACAAAGCTTACAGGGTGAAGAGAGTCCCATGGTAATTCCAAGGTGAACAACATCACCAGACCTTGTAAAGTATGGCAAATGGTGAGTCACTGGGTATAATGGACCCAATATACTCAAACCTATGGTTATACACACTTACACACACAAATACACTCATACACACATTTGCCAGGACTGAGATTAGCAGCACTGCCTATCTTGTTAGTCAGTCCATACTGTTAAATAGTTCCTGCATGCGGCACAGGGCTTATTGGGCTGAAGAGTGTCAACAGATACCTCTATGGTTGATGAAGACAGTGGGCCTTGTAAAGTGGACCTTGGAAAATGTATTGTTAATACCATGGCCTAACAATGTAAACTCCACCCCTCCAGTGGATATAGTTCTCACTCAGACACATACACAGTATATGGTTTTTGCACACACACCCATTTGCCAGGACTGATAATTAGAACCCCTGCCTACATAGTTATTGCTAATACAGTGTTATGCATTTCTCACATGTGCCATGGAGCTTATAGTGTAAAGTGTCCCACAGTTCTTCTAATGTGATCAACATCACCAACCCTTGTAAAGTATAGCAATAGGCAGTGTACTGGGAGAGTGAGGTGTCAAAATGCTATATCCTGAAAATATACACACTTAAAAACACTTGCTCACACTCACACACACACACACACACACACACACACACACACACACACACACACACACACACACACACACACACACACACACACACACACACACACACACACACACACACACACACACACACACACACACAAATATTTGCCAGAACTCAGATTAGAACCCCTACCTATGTAGTAATTGGTACTAATAGTGTTATGCATTTACCACATGCACTACTGAGCTTATAGGGTGAACATTGTCCCAAGGTACCTATATAATGAATAACATCACCAGCCCCTGTAAGGAATGGCATCGGTAGATGTACTGGATGAGAAGGGCCTCAAACTACTTTCACCCACATGTTTACACATTCACAAACACTTTTATACACACAAATGCACATACACACATTTGCCAGTTCTGAGATCCATAGGTTCATAGGTTTATAGGTCTGTACAAGGCGAATGGCCATGGAGCTTTTACAAACCTAGCCCATGGGAATACCCTGGCATCATGCCACCTGATGATAGTCTCCAGTGTGTCTAATGAGTATAGCCATTGGAGTGATCCCCAGGGTGGGATTTCTATTTCCCATCCACTCATCCAGATTTCTCTTGAAGAGGGCCAGTGAGGTGCTCTGCTTGACATGTATGTGAAGTCTATAACATAGCATGGGCAGTGTCTGGATTATGAGCCTGTCCCACCAGCATGCTCTTTTGATTGTGGAAATGGGGTGGAAGACTCTCGGGAATGTGGTGTGGATGGAATAGGTCCTTTAGATTGTAGCATTCCTGACAGAGCTGGGTCAGACATTGCTTTGTAAGTCAGGCAGAGATTGCCTCTAAGTAGCCAATATAAGACAGAGAATAGTTGGAGTTATTGGAGTCTGTCCATATAGGGCAAGTGTTTAAGGCCTAGGATCCTCTTTGTGAGATACTTTTGCAGCCTCTCCAGTTGTTGCAGGTGTCCAGTGAGGTACATGCCAAATAGGCCACTGTACTCATTGATTGGCCTAATGAGGGGAGAGCAGTGGGAGACAATGACCTCTTACTTCCTGGATGGAACACCCTTAGTAATGAGATGTGACACATAGAAGGACTTTCTGAACACAGTGGCACTGTGGTGGTCAACAAAGAGCTTGCTGTCAACCTGCATTCCCAGTTTTCTCATAATGACTTCAGTGTTCAGTGGACTACCATCAATGTGGTAATTCATGGGAACCATGTTGTTCTCAAAGGGGATGCTGGCATATTTTCTGGCATTGAGCTAAAGTACAGGGTTTTGACACCAGTCATAGTTTCAGTGAGGCCTTTGTGTAAGATGTCAAAATAACATGGGGAGGTAATAGTAGCACCCATCTAGCAGTCATCTGCGAACATTTTCAGCCAGAGTCCCTTCATGTTGGGCTTGACTTCAGAAGTGTAGATCCCAAACAAGAAGGGACCCAGGACAAAACCCTGTGGGACTCCAGTTGTGACTGGTTGGCAGTCTGACATGGAGTCTGCTATGTTCACACCATGGGTTCTATCTGTGAGAAGTTTGCAAGCCACCTAGTGATATAGGGTTTGATACCTAGCTGAGTGTGTTTGTCTATGATTCCTGAGTTGGGAATGGTATCCAAGGATTAGAAGGGCCGCCTATCTTGTTATTTATTCTATACTGTTACATAGTTACTGTACGTGGCACAGAGCTTATAGGGCTGCAAAGTGTCTACAGCTACCTCTACAGTGGATGACAACAGTGGGCCTTGTAAAGTGGACATTGGGATGTGTATTGGGTGGGCAACAGCAAAAAAATGCAAAACACACTCCTCAGTGGATATGATTCTCACACAAACACACCCCACCCGAAGGATACTGTTCTCGCCAACACACAGACACACACATTTGCCAGAACTGAGATTAGAATCCTTTCCTATCTAGTTACTGTTACTACAGTGTTATGCATTTATTGCATGTGCCACAAAGCTTACAGGGTGAAGGGTGTCCCAAGATACTTCTAAGGTGAGCAACATTACCAGCCCTTAGAGAGTATGGCAGTTGTTGATGTAATGGGTGACAGAGGCCACAAAATACTTTAACCTACACACACACACACACACACACACACACACACACACACACACACACACACACACACACACACACACACACCCACACACACACACACTTCCCAGAACTGAGATTAGAATTCTTGCCTAACTAGTTATTTGGACTATTGTGTACACAATTATCGCACGTGCCAGTGAGCTTGTAGGGCTGTGGGCTGCACAAAGGTACTTTTAAGGTGACTGACATCAGCAGGACTACTAAAGGGGGGCAATGGGAAGTGTACTGAGTGTGAACAGGCTCAAGATCTTTAATCTACAGACAGACAGACACACACACACACACACACACACACACACACACACACACACACACACACACACGCACGCACACACTTTTACATTTGCCAGGACTGAGATTAGAACCCCTACCTAACTAGTTATTTGTACTATTGTGTTAAACAATTATCGCACACACCACAGACCTTGTAAGGTTGTAGGCTGCCCAAAGGTACTTCTAAGATGACTGACATTAGCAGGACTGCTAAAGTAGGGCAATGGCAAGTGTAGTGGATGTGAACAGGCTCAACATTTTTAACCTACAGACACACACACACACACACACACACACACACACACACACACACACACACAAAGGTAGGTGTTGTGATATTCCAACCCTCACCTCGGTGCCATCATACAATGATTCTCATCTTCATGCTGGCACATGCCAGTGGTTACAACTGGTATGCAACTGTTTGCAGCAGGACATCACTCTATGCCATTCAGGGTATCCCTGTGTATGACTCACTCTTTGTGTGTGTCTCACTGTATGTCTCACTCTATCATTGTCTGTCCCTCTCTTCCCCATGTCTATGTGTGTGAATGCTTTACATACTGTAATATGCTGCCTATATATATATATATATATATATATATATATATATATATATATATGTGTGTGTGTGTGTGTGTGTGTGTGTGTGTGTGTGTGTGTGTGTGTGTGTGTGTGTGTGTGTGTGTGTATCTCACACAACAGATGCAAATATACCACATATGTGCCACTTACAGATGTCTGTGGGCAATCCTGGCTGATGGGTGTGTGTGTGTGTGTGTGGAGACAGTTAGGTTTGCATAGCTGTGTGTATGCTAAAAGACATTTGCACAATGCAGAGATACATAGTCCGATGTGATTTCAGACATGGACTTCACTTCTTTTCTTTAAGTGTAGGAGCATGCTCAGTATGACCTTCTATAGTTAATGTGGGAATCCAGTCCAGGGATAGTTGTACTCCAGTCTGGGGTGTTGTGTGCTACAGCCATACCTTGCAACCTGTTTATGTAAGATATCTGGAGATAGGCTGCCAATATGGGGAAACAATGGGCCAAACATAAGGGGGTACTGGAACTATTGCTGTTATCAATGTATGAGTTGCTTGAGTTACAGGATTTGATTTAGTAGACATTTTCTGACATATGCAATGTTTGTTGCTGTACTGTATTGTGTCATTACCTACTGACAGATATAATCGGATCATCACAGTTATTTACCAGAGAAATACAAGATGGATGATGCACAGACCTATATTATGAGGTAAAGGCTAGACATTCTTGCACAATCCAGCCAGTTGGGTGGTGTGTCTATGGCCGATTGACTGATGAAGCTGTGTAAAAGGTCCAGCACCTTGGTAATATGTTGGCTGGGGATCTCCTGGTTGTGCAGTATTCTTACTTGAAAGGTCATATCTCGGTGTGGCCAAACCTGTCAGCTGTACAGATTCTCACAGATTATCCAGATTCACAGCTCATATATCTGGTCGGCTTCCCTTACCATTGTTGTCTTCTAGCACATTTGTTGCAAATCACTCAAGGTTGCAGTTAGAGAATACTGACAGAACATTACAGTTTCAGACTTCACAATCTTCATGACATCCATGCTACTACACACCTCCTCTGTTATTCTATCAACTTTCTAACATGAGAGCAATATTTCAAATGTGTCCCTATAGTTGGGCCTTTATCCCACCATTATGTACAGCTTTGCCCAGATTTCTTCATCTATGAGGTTGAGTGGTATGTTACTAGCATTTAGCAGCATGACCTTACATTTGCAATTTGTTGACTGTGTTATGTTGGTAGTATGGACCCCATGACATTCCCTAGAGAGGCACTATGGGTGAGACATGGGCCTTTGCCAGAGGCCTGTAGACCATGTGAGACTGATACAAGCCATCTGTGGCAAGGCAATGCGTTCTGTCACTCATATGTTCCCAGACTGCCAGGCAGTGGACCCCCCCCCCCCCCGGGGGTGACAATGATAAGTGAAAGAACACACTGCTGTGCTACTAAGCACCATACCTCTCTAAGTATGTGAGCCAGACATCTGGACAAAGCCATGAATATTTGGGTGACAAAGGCCTAAATATATGGACCATTGTAACTATTGGCCTTACAAACCTGGAAGAGTGATACAATAACAGATTTTGCATTAGCATGCATTTTTCTATAAGGTATGAAGTCTGAGACACTACAATCCATCAATATTTTCTGACTTTAGACAATCGTGGTTTGCCAGTGATTTGCCAGATGACCACTATTTCAGACTAAAGACAGCACAGATATGATGCAAACCTGTGTACATTCTGTGTAAGCTCTGCACAGTTGTGAGATATGGCAGGCACTATGTAGGTTACTCCAACCTATGTACTGTTCATATGTGTGGCCCCCTGTACATGACCAGTCCAGCAGTAATGGATATTGACATCTGGACAGTGTGTACATCTCCCACCGTAGGTGTAGCTGACATGCAAAATAGTTGGCACTGCATTTCGTGGAACATGGTCCTGTCTATCACAGTACTGTACCTAGGCCACTAGGACACAGCAACTCTGAGAAGTTGCTGGCCATGTCCTGACAGTATTCTCAACACATATGCATAGCTCATTGACCCCTGCAAATTGTGGACATGCAACAAGTTATCCATGTTGATTGGGACAGCCCTGCCAATGTGTGCTCTGCTGCTATTACCCTACAATCTTACATCTTACTGCATTTTTATGTGAATATGGGTGTGGGGGGCATCACCTGTCAACTATACACATTTGCACACACTGTGCTGATATTGACTTTAGATTTTGGTTCCATTTAGCATAGTATTATGCCCTGTCTTGGAGAATATACGCATAATACTACAGACCACAAGTTCGATTGTACTGGCATGCCATTGAGTTTCAGACGTCTTACCCTTCAGAATATTACTGCAAATGTAGGACCTGCTGTGATATCATTGTGTAAGTCTGCAGGAGGGTATTCCATCATTGTCGCCATTTGTTTGCCTTTGCCAGACATTACCTTATGGTTTTCTATGGCTGACTTGCTGTGTGAGCCTGGGGGTGAGTATGGGATCCCCACAGTAACATCCATGCATGTGACCTATGACCCCCCTTAGTTGTCCCCTCACATATACTGCAGTGGGATTTGTCACCTTAAATGATACTGCATAGTGTGGGGAAACCAGTATTGTACAGACATTTCCTGGTGTCCCACATAGCTGTCAGTTGTCTGCTGCAATCCCAGAAGGCCACCGCATTCCCTTGCATGCATGCAGCATTACCATAGATAGGCTACCAAAACATAGTAATCCATTCATTTATTGTTAAGAAGACTGACTTACCTTGTGCCTGCGGCAGTTGTGAGGACAGTGCTTGAGGGCTGCCTGTGTTGGATGCCCACAGTAAACTGCCTATACATGGTAAGTTACAGGTAATGTGATGTGTGTGTCATCCATTTTATTGCGTGTCCGAGTCAGAGAGAGGTGTCAGTTCCTGGGCCCCTACAATGTTAGTTTGTGTGTTATGTGTTGCCTCTTTGCCAAGGCCTGGGCATATTGGTCATGCCTCTGTCTGCCTACAGGAGCAGGCTAAGGGGCTTCCTCGTCTGAGTCCCTCTGTGCCTGTGGGGACCTTGGCAATGGTGGGGGGCTGTGTGGCCCTTCCCCTTGCTGTTCCTGCTGCAGCTGTTTCTGCAGGATCATATTGTGTAGCATGGCACATACTATGAGCATGTGTGCACATGTGGCTGGAGAGAGCTGCAAGGATCCACCAGATATGTCAAGGCAGTGGAACTGTGACTTGAGCATCCCAAACACATGCACTATAATGAACCTGGTTTGTGCGTGTGCCTCATTATGGAGTTCTTGAGTGGGTGTGCGTGCATTTCTGATGGGTGTCATCATCCATGACTCCAGTGCATAGCCAGCATCCCCCACCAGATGACCATACATGATGTCCCTACTGGCAAATGCCTGGTACAGCTGTGATGAATGCCAGATGTGGGAGTCATGATAGCTTCTAGGGCTGCCAGCACACACATTCATGATAATGCCCTGGGCATTGCACACAACCTGTCAGTTGATGGAGGGGAAGTCCTTGGAATTTATGTAGACCTTACCCTGTTCACCGGGTGGTGCTTGATGTGGATGTGAGTGCAGTCTATCGCATCCAGTACCTAAAGGTATTCTGCTACATGGAGGAAGTGATGCATATTGCTGGTCCTCTCCTCACGGGTGCTGGGGAAGTAAATGTGTTGCCAGCATGTGGTAGGATGGCATCCAGGAACTGGTGGAGTACGTTGGATGCGGATGCCTGTGAGACACCCATGATGTCCCCAGTAGGTTTTTAGAAAGTACCTGTAGCTACTATTCTTAAGGCTACACATACCTTGGTATCCACTGGAATGGGTTCCCTTCTGGTGGCTCTTGGTCTGAGTTGAGGCTGGCACAACTCGATGATTTGCTGAAGTATGTCTCTGTCCACCCTGTAGTGCCCTACTATCTCAGGAAGATAGGGGAAGTCCTTGGAATTTATGTAGACCTTACCCTGTTCACCGGGTGGTGCTTGATGTGGATGTGAGTGCAGTCTATCGCATCCAGTACCTAAAGGTATTCTGCTACATGGAGGAAGTGATGCATATTGCTGGTCCTCTCCTCACGGGTGCTGGGGAAGTAAATGTGTTGCCAGCATGTGGTAGGATGGCATCCAGGAACTGGTGGAGTACGTTGGATGCGGATGCCTGTGAGACACCCATGATGTCCCCAGTAGGTTTTTAGAAAGTACCTGTAGCTACTATTCTTAAGGCTACACATACCTTGGTATCCACTGGAATGGGTTCCCTTCTGGTGGCTCTTGGTCTGAGTTGAGGCTGGCACAACTCGATGATTTGCTGAAGTATGTCTCTGTCCACCCCGTAGTGCCCTACTATCTCCAGATCATGTAACCCTTGGCAAGTTACCCTGAGTCTGAACAGTCTTCTCCTCCTGGATCTGTGGCAGTTGTCAGCATTCTCCTCCTCACTGCCCTCAACCTCTATCACATACTGATAGATCAAAGTAATGGCAGCCCCTAACATGTTTTCAGTTAAAATTCCCCCGCATGTGTACACCAATGGTGCAGAGTTTGTGGGAAAAATAGACTGTCAGGTGTTTGCATAGTTTATACTGTTATGCTGCAGATGTTGCTTGTATGATTGAGTGACAATGATGCATTCCACCTACCAGCTATGTTATTTGTACTTGGTTGCTTGTATTCTGCTATTTCCCTTTTTTGTGTGTTTTCCTTTCCTATTTCCACCAGTTTTAAACCCCGAGGTGTGCCAAGCAAACCGGGTGCCCAAATGTAAACAATCCTGCTATTTCCAGGGGGGGGGGGGGTTATTTACACCCTGTGCATGACACACAAACCTATTTAGCTAGAGTAAACAATGAGAAATGGCCCTTCCCTGGTCACAAACACACTCTTCAGTTCATGTAATAAGTCAATACGGCCCCAGACACACCCACGTGCTTAGCTGTGCTTAGCTAAGCTCATATGGGAACCGTGGAGCTCCAATGTGCTTACACCAAGCATGACACACCCACTTTTCATGTCTGCTGCTCCTCCTGCTTACACCACTGCCTTATAGCACATACACAGTTAAGTGCAGTTTGGCACATTGATTCTTTCTGTGATTCAGTAAATTTCCCTCATTAGGATACACCACTGCCTTAATCCCTAGTTAGAGCACTACCCCAGAGCCTTTCCCCTTAGCAACCATTATTCCCTGGTGTTGTTTTGATTCTCCATGCCATTGACTACAATGGTAAAATTGCCTTTTCACATTTTTTTCTTATTTTCGGCACAATCCTGTTTCTGTGCCACTGCCCTATGCTTAAACGCCTGAGATCGGCCAAAAAAAAAAAAACTTTTATTTTTATAATTTTGCAGCACTTTATCATGCCAATGGCCATATATTTGGCCTAAGGATTAGAATACATGCTTTAATTTGAGCTGTCATGCCTCCGTTTTGATTTTTGCAGAAATGTATTCAGATGGTAGCTGAATACATTTCTGCATGCTACACTATTCTGCCACAGATTCCTGCCTGCTTACTGGATCACTAATTGACCTCATTTACATGGTTTTCAATAGCAAATAAGGTCATTAGCATATTTCAGTCGTGTCCATGGCAGAATAGTGTTGCCAGGCTTGTGCACATCCCCAGGCATGTTTACTGGATCGCTCCCATATTCCATGCAGGAATGGTTACACTTTTCCTGCACATTGTTTTGGCTTATTGAATCCCAGCGATAGCGATTTTGAATATTGATTGCAGTAGAAAACAGCTATTTCTTGGAAGCAGCTATGTGATAGGACTTTGAATCAACAATCTCTTGACTTAACCATCTCTTGTTTATTTCAGAAATGGTAACCTATTTGTCAAGGACCGAACCACAAAAGGAGGGGGAGTATCGATATTCATCAAAGATACCCACACCTCCAGGTTGGTGGCAAAGCACGAAGCATCAGAGACTATCCATGTGCAACTAACAGTGGGTAAAACTGCCTTCCAGTTTATAGCCTGCTACAGACCACCCTCCCAAACCCACGAACCCCACTCGGCCTTCCTGAGAACACTGGAAAATATGAAGGTCTCTCCGAACACCATTATATTGGGCGACTTCAACTACCCAAACATAGATTGGGAGAATTACTCTAGCTCCAACACCCTTGCCCAAAGGTTCCTAGAATTCATAAACTCAAATGCTATGGAACAACTTGTTACCACTCCCACAAGAGGGGAAAACATACTGGACCTGATCATCACCAACATGGGGACTCTATGCTCCAGACCAGAAGTGTATCCCTCACTGGTAAGATCAGACCATAAACTGATCTCACTGGATATTCACATCCCGACCCCACCCCCTTCCCAGAAAACCACAGTGAAAAACTTCTCTAAAGCAAATTTCACACTCCTCAAAACCGAGGTGGAATCCTTCAAAGCCCCCAGGCCTGTGGAAAATACGGCCCAGACCGCAGAATCCTTTATAAATGCATTCTATGAACACCTTCAGGAATGCATGGATCATGTAATCCCAAATAAAACCAAGACCCAATCCTCCAAAGGCAGACGACCTGTCTGGTGGACCCCAGCCATAAACAAACTATACAATAGAAGGAGGAAGCTACTACATGATAGAGCAAAATCCCAAAAAGGGAAGGCATCTCTGATCAGTATTAGCAAAAAACTAAGGGCACTCATAAAATCGTCAAAGGCCAGCTTCGAGAGAAAAATTGCACAGGACACTAAAGATAATCACAAGGCTTTCTTTAGTTATGTTAGGAACCTGGGTGGGAATTCCCAGATATGCTCAGAATTAGTCCAAAATGACAAAAAATACACTGATCCCACAGACATTGCCAACATCCTAGCTGACAGGTTCAGCGCAAACTTCTCCCTCCCCACCAAAAGGGCAAATATCTATCCCAGCAGAGTGCTGCCCCCCCCGACATCTCAGATGCTCAGGTGAGAGCCGCCCTCTCCAAAGCAAAAAACACAGCATCAATGGGACCAGACGGTGTCCCAGGCTGCGTCCTACATGAACTCCAAGAAGAGCTAAACACAAACATAAAACTACTGTTCAATCTCAGCCTTACTACAGGATATGTACCCAAAGAGAGGCGTACAGCAACAGTGGTCCCTCTCCACAAAGGTGGTGCCTCAACGGACCCTGGAAACTATCGCCCCATAGGCCTGACTAGCTTGGTCTGCAAAGCTATGGAAAGGATCATCATGGACCTCATAAATAAAGATATTGGGGACCTACAGACACTGGATCCTACCCAGTTTGGCTTTGTTAAGGGCAGATCCTGCCTCTTAAACCTGGTTGACTTCTTTGAAACAGTCACCAAGGCCATTGACGAAGGGAAGGTGGTCCACACAGCCTATCTGGACCTCGCAAAAGCCTTCGATACAATACCCCACTCAGGCATTATAGATAAGCTCACCAGCTTAAATATAAACCCCTATGTCACTAGATGGGTTGCAAACTGGCTCAAGGACAGAACCCACATGGTTAGAATTGCTGGAGCCATGTCAGATTCCAAACCAGTTACAAGTGGCATCCCACAAGGCTCAGTCCTGGGACCTCTCTTGTTTGGTATATATTTCTCGGAGGTACAGGCCAACACGGAAGGACTATGGCTGACCAAGTTCGCAGATGACTGCAAACTGGGCACCATAATCGACTCTCCAGCCGACACAAGCATCCTCCAAAAGGGCCTCATAGAAACAGACAACTGGTGCCAGAGCCATGGCCTCAAGCTAAACGCCAAAAAGTGTATAGTCATCCCTTTGGCAAAACAAAGTGCCACAAATTACCACATAGGTGGTAATCCATTAAGTACAGAAGAAGTCATTAGGGACCTGGGGACCCAAGTTGATAGCAATCTCTCATTTAACAACCACGTGGCCAAAGTGGTTAGAAAAACATTTTATATAGCCCACCTAATCATGAAGGGATTCACATCTAGATTAGGGGAGGTCGTCGTGTCTCTTTACTCATCCCTCATCAGGCCCATAATCGAGTACAATGCCCCTTTTGGGATGTACCTTACCAAACACCTGCAGCAACTGGAAAGACCCCAAAAGTACCTCACCAAGAGGATCAAAGGGCTCAAACAGATGCCATATGCTGCCCGGTTAAAGAAACTCCAGCTCTACTCAGTGGCATACCGCCTGCTCAGAGGTGACCTGTGCCTGACGTATAAGGCCATGTCCAACCTGGAATTAAGGGACATGCTGCACCTCAAAAAAAATCCAAATCCCATCGAGCTACACGCTCGAGACTTGAACCTCAGCACTGAAATAAATAGGACATGCTGGAGGGACAGATTCATAACCCAGAGGCTCCCTTCACTATGGAATAAAATCCCAGTCCAGGTTAGGCAGAGTCCCTCACTGACTCTCTTCAAGAGGAATCTTGATGAGTGGATGGGAGATCATAGGTTTACCCCGGGTATCACTTCTGTGTCACTGTTAGACAGAGGCACAGTATACTAACCTCGAAAAAGGGCATAGCAGAATTAATTTAAAATGGGTGGCGAAAGCCAAACATACTCTGGCTAGGCTTATAAATGCCCTAGGGCAGATAGCCTAGTATGAACCTATGAACCTATGAACCTATAAGGATGAAAGTTCACACAACAGGTAACAAGTTTAACTGGCCATTCACAGGCGGAGGGTGTTATTAATTCACAAGCCTCATTTATTCCTCTGGGTCAAAGACATTTTCCTTTAGACAACAATATTGGAAGTGGCAATGGGCAGAATGGACACTGGGGTTGAAAGAGCTGGAACCAATGTTAATTCAGGTACTGTTCCGAATATTTCTCAATGGCTTAATCAACCTTTGTCCTTTAATTTAGTAAGTGCCAGAGAATATTGCACTTTACAACAGAATATTGACAATATGGAACATAAACTTTTGAAAGTTAGAAAACTACAAATTACAAATTGAGAATGAATATTTTATGGAAAGTATTAAGTATAACATATTCCTAAAGGGGTAAGGACTTGGAGGGTTCTATTTGTCATTGAATTCAATTCCTCTTGATATCAACAATTAATTGAACTTTTCAACCATCGAGGCTGTGAGTTTCTTGAGCTGCTTAAGAAATTTAACCAGTGGAATAGTGATGTGTTGGTGCATGAATTAACTGATTTAGACCAGCCCCAGGATTCACGAAGGCAGATTTTCCATGCAAGAACAGTGTAAGAACTCCTACCCAGAAAATGGCCACTGAGTGATCCAGGAAAGTGCCATTTTTATGTGCATGAGCGGCCCTACACTGTTCTAGCACGGAAAACTGGCAAATATGTAAATCACCTCATCTACTAGTGAAAACCATGCAAATGAGGTGATTTTTTGATCCATCAAGCTACCAGGTCTCTGTACTAGAATGCTAGAACAGTGTCAGTGCAGAAATGTATTCGGCTAGTAACTGAATACATTTCTGCATCTGACAAAATGGAGGCATAACAGCTCATGTAAAAGCATGTATTATGTTTAATACATGTCAATTGCCAAATATAAGGCCATTGGCATTCAAAACAGTTTTTTTTTAATTTTTTTTTTTGTTTCGGCTGAACTCTGCCGTTTACTCTTAGGGCAGCAGCGTGCAAACCGGATTGTGTCGAAAATAAAAAAAAAAAATATGAAATACGTCAATTTCAAGTTAATTCTGCACTTTGCCATTATAGTCAATGACATACAGAATGTAAACAATACCAGGGAGCACTGGTTGTCAAGGGAAAGGGTCCGTTTTAGTGCAGTAACTAATGACCTACACACTGAGTTATGCAAATGAGGGGAGTTATACTGAATTACAAATTTCTTCAAAGTGTCAGCTTGTACCTAACTATGTAGGTGTAGCAACACAACAGTGCAAGTGTAAAAGCTGAATGACTTCATAAGGGAGTGTGTCATGTTTGCTGTAAACTCATTGGAGCTCAGTGGCCCGTGTTTGACTGTAGCTAAGCACAGTTAAGAAAGGATGTGTGTCAGATGTGCCTGAGCACAGTGTACATACCCTAAATGGGTGCGTGCGCTGCACCCCCGGGATTTAAACAAAAAAGAAAAAGAGGAAATGGCAGCACTGTTAACATTTGAGCACTATGTATGCGCGGCGCACCTCGGGGCTTAAATAGGGAGGAACCGGGAAGGGGAAACAGCAGTAGGAAGGCAATCAAGGAGATGTAACATAGCTGGCAGGTGGAATATATCAGAATCAGCCAAATACACATGCAGCAGCCCAGCACACTACTATAAACTATGCAATCACCTTTCTGACTGGATGTAGGGGAAACAGCAGTAGGATGGCAATCCAGGAAAACTAGCATAGCTGGCAGGTGCAATGTATCAGAATCAGCCAAATACATATGTAGCAGCCCAGCACACTACAATAAACTATGCAAACACCTTTCAGACTGGATGCAGGGGAAACAGCAGTAGGAAGTCAATTCAGGAGAACTAGCATAGCTGGCAGGTGGAATGTATCAAAATCAGCCAAATACACATGCAGCAGCCCAGCACACTACTATAAACCATGCAAATACCTTACAGACTGTTTTTTTCCACAAATTCTACACCACTGGTGTACACAGATGGGGGAATTTTACCTGACAAAACTAACTAAAATTTTTAGAGGCTGTTCCTGCTTTACTCCATCAATTTTTGCTAGAGACTGAGGATGGTGAGGAAGTGAATGCTGACAACTGATCCACAGTGAGGAGGAGGAGAAAAGTGTACAGGCCCAGGATAACCTACCAGAGCCTACATAAGCTGGAGAAAGTAGAGCACTATAGGGTGGACAGGGACATTCTACAGCAAATCGTTTAGCTGTGCCACCCATGCCTCACACACAGAACTAATAGAGGGAAACCCATCCCAGTGGATACCAAGTTATGTATAAACTTAAGAATACTAGCCACAGGTTCCTTTCAAAGACCAACTGGGGATATCATGGGGGTTTCATAGGCATCAGCATCCAGGGTACTCCACCAGTTCCTGGATGCCATGACACCACATACCAATGAGCACATTTATTTCCCCACCACCTGTGAGGCGTTGACCAGAAGTGTGCATCTCTTCCACCATATAGCAGAATACCCTGAGGTAGTTGGTGCTATAGATTGCACACATATTCACATCACAGCAACACCTGGTGAGCAGGGTAGGGTCTACATAAACTGCAAGGGATTCCCCGCCATCAGCTGCCAAGTCATGTGTGATGCCCAGGGCATTATCATGAATGTGTGTGCTGGCAGCCCTGGGAGCTATCACAAATCTCATATATGGCATTTCTCACAGCTGTATCAGGTGTTTGCCAGTGGGGACATCCCATATGGCCATCTAGTGGGGAATGCTGGCTATGCACTGGAGCCATGGCTGATGACACCCATCAGAAATGCACACACACCCGAACAAGAACACCATAATGAGGTACACTCATAAACCAGGATCATTGCAGAGCATGTGTTTGAGATTCTCAAGTCATGGTTCCGCTACCTTGACATATCCAGTGGAGCATTGCAGTACTCTCCAGCTACATGTACACAAATGTTCATAGTATGTGCCATGCTACACAGTATGATCCTGCAGAAACAGCTGCAGCAGGAACAGCATGGGGCAGGGCCACACAGCCCCCCACCATTGCCAAGGCCAGCACAGGCACAGAGGGACTTGGAGGAGGAACATCCTGAGTCTGCCCCTGTAGGCAGAAGGAGGTGTGCCCAGTATGCCCAGGCCTTGGCAAAGAGGCAACACATAGCACACACACTGATACTGTAGGGACCCAGGGACTGATACCTCTCTCTGACTTGCACATACAGTAAAAGGGATGGCAAACATAGCACTACCTGTGCTTTACCATGTATAGGGAGTGTACTACGTGCATCCAACATCGTCATCCCTCCAGCACCATCCTCAGTTCTGGCCCAGCAACAAGGTAAGTCACCATTTCTATCAATTACTGAATAGAGTATTATGTTCTTATAGCTGTATGTATGATATGGATGCAAGCATACAAGGGAATTGGGTGGCTGAATGGGATAGCATCAGACAGCTATATGGGACCGCAGGAAATTCACAACAAATACTGGTGTCAACATACTAGGCAGCACTAAAGAAGGTGACAACCCCCACCACAGTACATGTCATGGCCCAAATAACTGTGGTGTCAATAGGTCACACACATGGATGTTTATGAGGGTCACATACCCACCACCAACCTCACCCAGCAGGACAGATGTAGATGACCATAAAGAAAGGCTGGGCTAAGGCGCCCAAATGATGACAATGGTGAACAGCCCCCCCACCAGACCTACACAGGCATACTACAACAGGTCTGGCAGTTGCATTCTAGTTCTGAAGGGTAAGAAGTCTGAAACTGAAATGTATGCCATTAAGATCTAACATGTCTACTCTACTGATATGCCTCCTTTCTGCATGATAGGTCACAATACAATATGAAACGGAAGCCAACAGATTAACCGAAATACCCGTACAGTCATTGCAAATGTTTAAAGTCTGCAGGTATGCACCCCCCAACAATCCCATGTAGAAATGCAGTAACAGATGCCAGCAGCACTCTCAGATGGCCTACAGTCCTCTGGCAAAGGCCTATGACTCACCCATAGTGCCAATGTATGGAATGTCAGGGGGTCCCAACTAACAATCTAGCACTGTAAACAGAAAACAAATGCAAGGCCATGTTGAAAATGTCAGTAGCATGCCTCCCCATGTCCTATTGCAAGGACTGTGGACCAGGCCATAAATACTTCTAGGATAAAGGCCCAACTATAGGGATACTTCTGAGATATTGCTTATATAATGTTAATAAGAGGAGAGAATAACAGAAGGGGGTTGTAGAAGCATGGATGTCATGGAGTGTGTGAAGTCTGAAATGCTAATGTCTGTACATACTATATCCTGACTCCAAATCCATGAATGAATAGCCACAAAACTGCTTGTAAACTACAATGTGAAGGTAAACTGACCAGATATATGCATCCTGCCTCTGCATAACCTAGGTGTATCTGTAAAGCTGAGAGGTATGACCCCAGCAGGATATGGCCATTCCCTGCAGTTGAGAAAAGCACAAGTAGGGGATCCCCAGCCAGCAACATTTACACAGAACTAGCTGTCTATTGTCTATAGCTACCCCTCCACAATGGCAGGTGTGTGCCAGAATGTGTAGTCTATATGTTTCAGAATATCAGTCTCAGCTGCATTCATCTTGTATTTCCCTGGTAAATAACTGTGAGCAAAGAATGATAATTGTCAGTAGTTGATGACATGATACATCACAATGTAAAACAGGCATCTATATCATATAATTGAAGACGTAAAATGTTGAATGCTCAAAAGAGTGAAAATGCCGAAACTCAAACTCCGTATTCCCCCACTAAATATATACTCCAACTCCGAGATCACAATACAGTGAGGTAAGGGCAAATATCCCAATCTGTACTGCGATCTCAAAAATGGAACTTCGAGTTTTTGGCACTTTTGCTCTTTTGACGTTCGACATTTTAAATTTTTGATAACGTGATATAGAGCTGCAAAAAAGTACATATGTCAGAAAATCTGTGCTACAACCAAACATGTCACACAAGCAGCACAGACCGTAATAGTTACAGTATCTCCCATATGTTATGTCCATTGTGTCTCCATATTGGCAATCTATCTACAGATAGCCTGCAGAAAGAGTTTGCTAGGTGCAGCTGTAGCACACAAATCCCTGAACTGGAGTCCAACCCTCCTTGGAATGGATGCACACACTCAATATTGAAGGTCATACTGGGAATGCTCCTGCACTTAGAGAAATGAAGCCCATGTCTCACAACACAGTGGACTTCAGATATTGGTTATTCGCAGCTGTCTGTGCACACACACCAGATTTTACACCATTGATACTTCACACACAGATTGGATAGGAATACTCATACATATCTGAGGCCAACATAATATAATATGTCAAACATACACACTGAGACGTGGGGAAGAGAAAAACAGACAGCAAAAGAGAGAATCCCATTATGAGGCCTTTCCCACCTAGTACACATCCCATTGGCCAATATCACATGATGTGTTGATGTCATTCACTGTGCATTTGTTTAGCCCTCGGCCCTATAGTCTCAGTGGTGCTTGTGATAACTGTGTAACACTACAGTACAAATAAGTATCCATGTAGCAGTTGTAATCTCAGTCCTATGAAATGTAAAGTTGTGTGTGAATGTTTCTAGATGAATGTGGATGAGGCCATTCACACTTACTAAACTTCCTTTACGCTTCCTTCTGCAGTGCTGCCAATGTCACTCACTTTCAAAGATACCTTTGGACAGCTCTCCAATGTATAAGCTGTATGATGCTTGTGATAACTGTGCAATACTGTAGTGTAGCAAACTTTTTAGGCAGGAGTTCTAATCCTAATCCTGGAAACTGTGAAAATGTGAGTGTGTGTGCCTTTGTAGAGACCTGACTTTGTGGTCATTCACACTTACTACACTTCCCTTATCCCTCCTTTAGCACTGGTGCTGATGTCACTCACCTTCAAAGATACCTTTGGACAACTCTATAACATATAAGCTCAGTGGCATGTGTGATAAATGTGGAGCACTGTAGTCACAATAACTACATTGGTAGGGTGTTGAATCTTATTTCTGGCAAGTGTTTGTATGTGTACATATATATGACCATACCTTAAAGATCTTGGCCCCATTTGCACCCAGTAAATTTTCCAGAGCCTGACTTTAGCAGTCCTGCAGATATCATTTACCTTAGAAGTACCTCTTGGCAACCATAAGCTATGTAAGGTCAGTGGTGTGTGCATTAAATATGTAACATAATGGTCTGAAAACATAGTTAGATAGAGGTTTGAACATCACTCCTGGCAAATGTAAATGAGTGTGCAGGGTAACATTTTTTTGTGAAATCTCGCACCCACTTCATCACCCAGGGCTTCTGATGTTACTCACCTTAGAAGTACCTTGGGAGTGCATCCATCCTGTAAGCTCCTTGGCACGTGTGATAAATGCATAACATTGTAGTAGCAATGCATAGTTAGGTAGGGGTTTGAAACTCAGTACTGGCAGTTTGTGTGTGTGTGTGTATGTGTGTGTGTGTGTGTGTGTGTGTGTGTGTGTGTGTGTGTGTATGTGTGTGTGTGTGTGTGTGTGTGTGTGTAATAACAGGATCCTCTGGGGGGATGGGTTTTGCTCAATTATTATATTGAGGACCTAGTATATGTCTCAATGTCCACATTACAAGGCCAACAGTTGTCAAACACTGTAGAGGTTGGTGTAGACAATCCATAGCCCTAAATGTCTACTGCCTTGATCAATGACTATGTGACAGTATGGATCAGTGAACAATACAGGCAACCCTTCTAATACTCAGAGACCACTCTCCACCCACAGATCATACACAAACACACTTGGCTAGGCAGCAACCACTATATCGGTAGTTCTCCTGCAAATTGCCTCACAGATTGCACCCATGGTGTGATTGCAGTGGGCTACATGCCTGTTGACCACAACAGTGCCTCTGACATCAGAAAGTACTTTGATGTGTTACATCTCTTGACTGAGTGTGTTATCCAGTAAAAGGACATGGCACCCTGTTCCATCCCCTCAGTAGCCGAATCAATGTGTACAGTGACCCTTTTGCCATGTGCCCCACTGGACGCCTGCAACAACAGTAGAGTCTGCAAATGTACGTACACAAAGGGAATATGATGCCTTATACACATGCCCTGTATGTACAGATGCCAATAACTCCAATGAATCCCTGTATCATACTGTCTGTGTAGGTGCAATCACTACCTCAGTTGCATAGCCAGGTCTCACCAAACGAGGTCAGGAACGTTGCTTCTGAAGATACCAGTCTGTCCACACAACATGCACCAGATACCTCAAGCACACTTCCACACCTCAAAGAACATGTATGTGGGACATGTACACAACCCAGACACTGTCCATGTTATGGAATGTAAATCACATACATGTGAACCAGTGCACATCACTGGCCACCCACAATAGAAATATGGATGAGTGGATGGGGAATATGGTACCCACCCCTGGAGACCACTCCAGTGACTATACTCCTGAGCCGCACTGGGGACTATTTTCATGTGGCCCGATGCCAAGGTATTCCTTGGGCTAGACTTGTAGAGTCTTCAGGCCCATTCACCTACTACACACCTATGAAGCAATGAAGCTATGGATCTCAGTACTGGCAAACGTGTGTGTGTGTGTGTGTGTGTGTGTGTGTGTGTGTGTGTGTGTGTGTGTGTGTGTGTGTGTATGTGAATAGTAATCTTAGTGTGTTTGGTTGATGAATATCCCCTGTAGCTATGGTTATTAGCAATCGGAGGTGTGTCCAAACCACAACATGTACCATTCTCCATTCTACAACAGATGTTATAAATCAATATATACCTATGTGCAACCCTCAGCCCTACAGTCTGTGAGGCATATGCAATCACTGTGTTATAGACTGGGGATTTCCATGCACATACTGTATCCTACCTATTACACGGTGGGTGTGTTATCACACTGCCATACCCCATGGTCTTGCTACAGGGCCACATTCTGGTGACACACAGACACCTAGAATGGAAATGGGATACAGCATGTGAGAACACATTCAGTCATCACTTCACTTGTGGGCGGTGAGAGGGGTAAAGCTGGCACTGAATGCGTTGCCAAGACTGTGGCCAATATCTGTTGTCTCAGGATAGGTATTAGCATTGTGCAGTAACTCTCAGCGCTTGTGTTTAATGCTGTGGAGGTTGTTGATGTAACTATCAAAGGCTGTTGACATTGTCATCAGTGTATGCTGCATGTCTGCCATCATAGATGTCTACAGGGGATTCCATGAGGGATCCAATGTTGTATTTGAGGCTAATAAGAGAGTTCAACAGTCATGGGAAACCACCTTTCTCTGAAATAGTATACTCCTTTGATGTACATTTTAGTAATGGCAGGGGACCATCACATTGTCTCCCAGTGTTTGGAGGACAGTGTATGGGTTTTGTTGGCTCTGGCTAGTACCATGCATTCATGTACCTGTTTGTACAGTGCCTATGTGTATGATTCCACAGTCATGCAACTATTTTCAATTGCCATGGGTGCAGTGAAGACATCCACCCCTGTTTTCATGGCTGCAAATTCAGCTTTGGCAGAGGTTTTTCAAGGTGGTTACCTTTGTGGGGGGTGTGACTGACATGTTGAGTTCCATGTTTATTACAGCCTGTGTGAATCTCACCATGCAGGGACTGACATCTGTGGATAAGCAAAAGTCCCATATTTTAGTATTCAACACAGGTCAAGGTTGTTGCATCCTCTACCAGGGGTCAGTATGAGCTAGTCCTGGGTAATGGAAATGATGAATACCAGAAGTATTGGGCCATTGTACTGGCACTTGGCTACTTTCCCCAGGTGATGGAGGGGTAGATGAAGACTCATACTATGTCAGTGTTGTGTTGGACAATCATAGATGGCAGGATGTTGAGGAATGTGCATTGACAGTCTAGGGACATAGGTGTGGACCCATAGCAGGCTATAGTCTGGATTGCACTATTACCCCAAGGCATTGTACCGGAAGTATCTCCAATCAATTATGATGGGATACTAGTCTGGAGGTGTTTCTAGCCATAATGAATATGGAGACAACACCACCTGTGGAGGTGTGGTGTGGTCCATGTTTGGGGGCTGATGCATCTTAGCCTGATACTGCAGGTCTGCTGTCTGATGCTGTGAACCACCTCTCCATTACAGCAGACATATATCCTCCACACCAATGACTGCTATGAGTGACTGCACCTTGACAGTTAGATGTCTACTGTTGAGCAGCATGACCCTCAGATTGCATACATGTGTAGCTGTTATGATGGTAATAACATTAGGAACACTGCCTAATAAGGCACATAGAGTTGGCAAGACAGTTAGCCAGTGCCTGGAAACTCAGCAGTGACAGATGTAGGACACCTGTGGCAAGTCATTGGGTTCTGTCAATCATGCCATCCCAAGCAGAAAGGTACTGGATCCCCTGAGAATGACACATAACAAGTAAGCCAATGTTGCAGTCAATCTGTTGATAGTACTGCAGCAACATTCTGGGTGACAGTGGTACACTGTCCAGGGCTAGTATCACACTTGCCTGGGCCACATAATCAGATAGTTCAACCATGTCTCTTGTCATGTAGTCCAGGGAGGTGTGTCCTAAGTCATTCATACCCACATGGATGCAGAGTGATACTCGTAGTTGTTGTGGAGTGCCATGACTGGCTGTGTCATGTGTTGGATGCTGGCATGTGATAGATATCTGGCTGTCACCTGCTCCATATTCAACTTAATGAATGGGATATGTGTGCGCCTCAGTACTGAGTTACCCATGATCACTGTATTGTGCAAGGTGGTTAGTCTTAGGAGCTTAGGTTGAGGGGCACAGTGTGTAGGTTAAATATGTGTCCCTTGGCATGTGCTATGTCATGGTGTCTGAGTGGGTTTCTTTTTTGCTGGTCTGTGCTGTTTGGGTAAATGTCCATTGAGTGCCTCTGGGTAGGTGGGTGTGTGGCTTTTCACTGTATGTCATGGCTGTCAAAGTGGGTTTCATGATGAGCTACATGTTCCACATATTGTGGTGCAGGCGTTGATCTTATCCTCTTGACCTGCTAGTCCAGTCTTTGCTGGAGAGTGCATATGTCCACATTGGGTTATATATGGGTTACCCTCACAGGTCTGAATGTTTGGAGTTTAAAGCGGAGGGTTGTCTGTGTACATGATGCAGTTGCAACAGTGCCTCAGAATGGACAAGTCCTCCAGGTTAATTGGTGAAAGCACAGATAACCACCCTTCAAACATGCCAGGAGGGCTGGACATAACTAGTAAGTACTGGGCTACATCTGTGATAAATGAGTACTGCTGACAGCCCCAAGGTGTGCCACACTTCTTGATACAATAACCTGGTGAAGTGCCAAGCCATAATGCTAGTTGAAGTGCAAGACAGGAATAACTAGCATGATGTACGGGTGGAACAGAAGGCAGCCTGTCTGCCACCTGTAATACTTTACCACACATGTGCAGTTATTAGCAGCTTTGGCCATGTGACAATTCAGTAAGCTCTGTAGCACATGCAGTAACCGTGTAACACTATAGTAGATATACCTTGATAAGCAGGAGTTCTAATCCCAGTACTGGCAAGTATGTGTATGTATGTGTTTGTGAATTATGCACTGTTTGGCTTATACCATTTTTGACCTGTGAACTACCCTTTTCCCTTCACTCCAATTTAGTAGTCCTGTTAATGTCATCCACTGTAGAAATACCTTTGGAAGAGGTGGAACTGTATAAGCTTTGTGGTGCGTCTGATAACTGCATAGCACAATAGTAGGAATACCTAGATAGGCAGGAGTTATAACCCTAATGCTGGCAACTGTGTGTGTGTGAGGATCATATCTTATGTGGCTTATACCATTTTGATGTGTATACCATACATGGCTGGTGACCACCTCCCACTGCCATTACTTTATATAGTGTGGTAACAGCATCTGCCTTCCATACAGCAGGTTAAACCATTGTACAGTCCTCTGTACAGATTTGTCTGGAATATCCATATGTTTGCAATCTATACGTGGTCGGAAGTGGTCTGTGTGCCTTAACAATGCCCATGTATGTGATACTATAGCCAATAGGCCACAGTAAGTGTACTGACAAATATGGCAGCATGAGGTATCATACCTGACTGCAATATCATGATGATATGATGTCTGCTGCCCTCACAAATGGCCAGCCTTGTAGGTGCAATACATAAGTCCAGAAGCTTGGTTTTACAAGTGAACTGTTCTTGTTATCGGTCACATTAAAGGCTGGAAGTGGTGTGGACTGTCATATTGTAGTCCTAACTAGTATGTAACAGGAACACCTTGCATCTTAAGAGGGGTGTGTACACAATTTATATCCACTGTATACCACTAATGTGTCACACATGTCCCTACCTTAGGCCGTTTGTCCTGCCCATTTTTCTGGCCTCTGTCCAGATGTCTTGGCACTGACAAGTTGTCAGGTATGCTACAGAAATGTTGAATTCATGTCAGATAGGCCTCACCGTTGACCACTGTGATGCAATACAGTTAATCCCAGCACAAGTAAAGATGCACACCAAGTAATATAGCTACTACATAAAGCAATATAGCTATTACTGATGGTTGTGTGCATGGTAAATTGCAAGTGCTTCACATGCCTGGGGTATTGCCACCCAACAGCAGAACAATGTCATACTCACCAGCTTCAGGCAGCTGTCCCATATGCAGACCAGAGCATCCTAGGTAGTTGTGAGAGGGAGTTATTGTCAGCAGACTCACATGTGGCTTTGGTACAGGATGGATGCATCATGTCTGTACATCTGCAGTACTAACCCCAATAATACACAATGTTCTGTCCCCACCATAGATATGCACCTCTGTGCATTAGAAAACCCCATCCACAACTGCAATTGAACCTGACAAATGCATGTAGATACAATACAGATACATGTATGTCCGATACATTAGTGTACTAATCCCCACTGGACCCTTACCTGCACACTTCTCGTCCAGTGTGTGTGTGTGTGTGTGTGTGTGTGTGTGTGTGTGTGTGTGTGTGTGTGTGTGTGTGTGTGTGTGTGCAACCCACCTCCACAATGTTTCCCTCAGCATCATTGCTTGTACTTTGGGTGTGTGCCCCAAGTTTGATGAGGAGCTCCTCTGTGGGTGTCAGTGGGAGCTGGATGGCTGGGCCCCCATCTGTGGCTAGCTGGTCCCTTGCTACAGCAACAGGCCATTGACGGGCATGGCAGATGAGGTCGGTGGCCTGATGCTGCACATGCTCAAGAGTTCTGCTGTGCAGGCAGGGATCATTTACCCTGTTGTCCACACTGTTCCACAGGGCAGTTCTCTCCCACACATCTTCTGCTCTCCGTCCAAATAACAAGGCATAATGTCCAATCATATATTGGGTGATGATGTCAGTTGCCCCAACAGAGAATGGTAGTAGGCGAGCACTCTGCATGTTACCTGGAAGATATTAACAGGAAAAAGGTCACAGGACCTCATACGGTTGTCAAAATGTGCATCAACAGTGGTTATTACTTGCAAATAATCCACACTACGCCAAAACTCTATCATGGCTATAGCAGCTCGTATTACATACCTACCTTTGAGCTATCTTATTCCCCCCAATGTTGGACACTTGACTGCATAATCCTCTAGTCTCCATTCATTTCTGTGTACAGGGTTGACAGTGGGCATTTTCCATGTGGATGGTGTGTGGATCGTGGCAGGTCTGTGTTTGACTGTGGTGTGTGATGGAGCTGTGAACACATGCCTGAGTTCATGTAAAAGGGAGACAGTGATGTTATTATGCCCCATGGAGATATGCTGTTGTTGCCATCAGTAGGCAATATGTGCATGCTAACCATTGCTGAGGTGAGGAGTGTGGTTGATGTGCATATCCCCCTGTACAACTGGGGTGGACAGGGTGGCAATGTTCTCACCTAACCTGAAGGTTGCCTATGTTCATGGCATGTGTGTTTGAGATGTTCTTTACCCCCAGTACAGGGTGAATTGTGTTGTTTTCTCTGAGACTTACAACATATGCAGAGACACAGTTGCAACTGTCCTTGGTGGTGTGGATATGTCTGATTTATAGTCATAGTCAGCCTTACAGGAAGTCACCTGTGAACTTACATGCCTGCTCAGATATAGGTGGACTTGCTTCCAAGTTGTTGCCTGCATCTATGTGTCCCTGTACAGCCAATGTAGCAACCTGTTATGTGGTTTGTGTATTGCTGATGTCCACCAAAGGGGATTACTCTACCTTGTTGGAGGCTGGATATACAGGTCAGGAATTGCTGTGTCCATATAGCTACAGGGGATATAAAGGGTACACACCCCTGATACACTGCCTTGTATTTGTGCAACTGGAACATGACACTACAATAACTAATTTCATAACAATTCCCACCTGTAGTGTGACCTATAGCCTATACAATTCAATTGAAAACATAACAATCTGGTCTGTGAAAATATGGAAATAAGACTCAGTACAATAAGCCAGTTGAATGAGTGTGCAGACCCTTTAACTGATACGTTGTGTATGCACCTCCTGAGATGGTTACAGCATTCATCCATCTTGGTCTAGACTCTAACATCATGGCACATCTTCTCTTGGCAATAGTTCCTCACCTTCCTAGAAACACCTTTGTATTTCAATGGAATTGTACAGGTTAGGGGTCACATTCAAGATGAGAAACATTATGAAATGATCTACTGTGGTCTGATTGTCATACAGCACACATACCTGACATTCACCACTTGACCCCCAGTGTAAATCTGGATCCCACCCAGTTCGGGTTTGTGAAAGGCAGATCTTGCCTCCTGAACCTGATTGACTTCTTTGAGGTAGTCACCAGAGCCGGTAAAGGGTAAAGTGGTTCACACAGCCTATCTTGACCTCGCCAAGGCTTTCAACACCATCCCCCATTCTGGAATTATAGCTAAACTCAATAAACTAGGCATAAATCCCTACTACACAAGATGGGTTGCCAACTGGCTCACTGAAAGAACCCACACTGTAAAAGTTGCAGACTCTAAATCTGACCTCAAACCAGTGACAAGTGGAGTACCACAGGGTTCCGTCCTGGGACCGCTCCTGTTTGGTATCTACTTCTCTGAAGTACTGGCTAACACAGAAGGCCTCTGGCTAATGAAGTTCGCAGATGACTGCAAACCAAGAGCCATAGTCAAGTCCCCAAATGATGTGAACATCCTACAGAAGGGCCTCTCTGAGACAGATGCCTGGTGTCAGAGCCATGGCCTCAAGCTCAATGCCAAAAAGTGTAGTATCATCCCTTTTGGTAAAAACTCTGTACTTATGAACTACCACATAGGCAGCAATCTACTTAACACCGAATGCATGATAAGAGACCTTGGGACCCAGGTGGACAGTAGTCTCTCCTTTGATAGTCACATCACCACAGTAGTCAGGATGTCCTTCTACGTGGCACACCTCATCATAAAACGGTTCTCATCCAGGAAAAAAGAGGTCATCATTACCCTCTACTCATCACTCATTAGACCCATTATAGAGTACAATACCCCTTTTGGAATGTACCTCACAAAACATCTGCAGCAGCTGGAAAGGCCACAGAACTACCTCACAAATAGGATTACTGGACTCAAACAAATGCCCTACACTGACCGCCTCAAAAAACTCCAGCTTTACTCCGTAGCATATCGCCTACTCAGAGGTGATCTCTGCCTAACATATAAAGCTATGTCAAACCCAGAGCTGCTGGACATGCTACACCTAAAGAAATCCCAATCCCTTTGAGCTACACGCTCTAGGGACCTAAACCTTGTCACCACAATAAACAGGACATGTTGGAGGGATAGATTCCTATCCCAGAGACTTCCCATACTCTGGAACAGACTACCCATCTATGTCAAGCAAAGTTCTTCATTAGCACTCTTCAAGAAAAATCTTGATGAGTGGATGGGAAATAGGAAATGCACCTCAGGGATCACTTCTGTGTCTCTGCTCATCAGTGGCACAGGAAATTAACTTTTTTGGGTGGCGTAAGCCAGGGAACCTTGTTGGCTAGGCTGGCATAGGCCCTTGGGCCAATAGCCTAGTACCTACCTATGAATCTATGAACCTATGATTCCAACAGGGGTGTGTACACTTGTGATATCCACTGTATATAGGTGTTGCTACAGCTGGTAGTGGTAGGCATGGACAGACGGTCATAACACAGGTGGACACTTCTCTGATTAATATCTGATAATCATGCCTACTCTAGTACCCATATCAGTGTCAGGGCAATGCAACAACCAGTAGCTATACACATATATGTATGTTGTATGCACTGACACTGATATTACACACATGTGCAGCATGCACAACCTATTTATCTGACAGCTTGAAACTCACATGATTAGTTTTGTGCCTTCCAGCTGAACATATGCATAGATACATATGCTCAGGGGATACCTGGTATACATTTCTGTTGTATGTTAATATGGCACACTGTATTTACAGTCTTGCTGCTCAATCATACGTCTCAACCTTTTACAGCAGTATGTCTGGACAATGGCACACATAAATGGGTGGCAAAAGGGACATCAATATTGATACTATATTAATATAGCTGTGCCATACATTAATATGTTGGTTCCACAGTAGGGTTTGAAATCACTGTGATAACCTGGAAGATGTCCAACAGTCATAAGTAGGCTATTATGTTACAATGTCATTGCTCACAGACGTGCCAATGGTTTGGCTGACATCACACAGGTATATGTGTATGTGACTACAGATATCAGTCACAAATGTGCTTATTGTCCAGCAAAACACTGTACAGTTGAATGCTATTAATTCACTATATCACATGCAGTTAACACACATGTCTGGAGCAGCACTTTACGATGCACATGCCCTCTATAGGTCTCTCACCTTTACAAGGCAAACATGTCATACTCATAATCACAGTTAACATGGATATGGAAAACGTCCCATTAACTGGCCTAGCAGTGGCAAAGTCACAACTGTTTGACAGAACCCCCACGGTTGTCATATATGAGCTGTTCTTTCCCAGGGTGAGTCAGGCTTCTAAGTTGTGATCCTACCTTGCAACCTCTCACAGCATCATATCTGGACAGAGCCTAAAATGATGGGGGGATAAATAGGGACAGACTTTAAATATTTCTGTTATAAACATAGGAAGTTCATAGAATGATACATTTTGCATTACGGTGAATATTCTTAAGGATGTGGAGTCTTAAACTCAAGTATTTTTCATTACTTGATGACATCAATCCTCAGCTATTTGCCAGAAATGTGCAGATTTCAGGAGGAACAGACAAAAATATATGATGGTAAAATGTGGACATTCTGTGAAGATCTGTACAGTTGAGTGGTATGTCTGTGATATCTCCCACTGCAGAGAGGGCCAGTTGCTATGGCCATAGCAGCTGTTTAACAGGACATTAGTACAGCAAGTCTTGATGGGACATATATTCTTGCAAATCATATTTCCCATTATTACAGATCAAGTACTACATGCAGTTACTTGCTTACATGTTCCACTCACTTTTTTCTTTCTTTTCGTTTCTACTTTATATATCATCTGTTATGTCTCTCTCTCTCTCCCTCTATTTGCACTACAGGGATAGAGCTGGTCTGAATAGGTGACAGCATGGCTTTTATAGGGTATGCTCATGACCAGGTGATGACTTGTGCACCTACTGGGTTTCTCCACTTGCTAATTGCATGCAGAGCAGCTGTGTAGTTCTTCCAATAGCCAATTTCATGGCAATACACACTCCTATAAATGAGTACTCCATGTGGGCATTGGCCCTTTCCCTTACTTGGGAGGAAGACATCATGGAGTTGTGTGAGCTGCTACCTCTTACAACAAGACTTGTGGTGACAAGCCAACTAAATGATAGAGAAGGTTCAAGACTTAGGGGCAGAATGTCAGTATTGTTGTTATATGTTTGAAATACTGCTAGTTTAACAGGGATTGTTGGCACATGCTACTTCTGCATGGGTTTCATCTGACAAAGTTCTGTCTCTGCATAGCTCTCAACTGCATGGCTATCTACATAATGGCCACAGGTTAGCCTGTTATGTATGGGCTGTTCCCCAGGTAGGTGTTGTCAATGGCAAATCAGAAGCATACTCTGGTGATTGCATTATGTAGATGGTAATATCCATTTATTTTCTGACTTTATATCCCTCAGAAAAGATATGTTACAACAAACCCTATAACATCATCAACTTTCTCAGTATATAACAGCAATATTTCAAGTATGGCCACATATTTGGGCTTCTGTCCACCAATTATGTCAGGTTTTGTCCAGATGTCATACAGTAGTAGGTTGATAGGTATCACAAATGAAACCGAGAACCAATAACCAATAAAACAAAATCCAAAACCAGGACACAGTCTCCACAATTTCCAAATCAAAGTTTATTTAGCGCTTTCGTCAAGTATATAACAGATGACTTCTTCAGAATATCAAACAACACAAAAAACTGATTTAAATACCAATTTTGAAAAAAAAAACACATGACATTCTCGGCCAATAAACCCCTTTTCCAATAAATTAAGTGTTGGAATAAACCAACCATTATGTAAAATCCTATAGCTAAAAAACAACTTGACAAAAACCAGTCTTTAAAACACGATGTCAATAAATCAGCCCCCCCCCAAAAAAAAACTAATAAATACTAGGTAAAAACAAAACCTATTATATTAAATAAGAATGAAGCCTTAAAAGGCTTCCAATACTGACAGCTTCATTAAGACATGGGAGACCTAGGCATTTAATCTGACTTGTCAACATAGTTCTTTAAATTCTAATAAGTCCTTCCATGGTCCATCTCTAGGATCTTTTTTCACCCCCTCAATCACCACAAATTTAAACTCACAAGCTGGAAATGTTTGTACATGTTTATATGAAGCATTATTATGGTCTAAATTTCTTATATCTCTTATGTGTTCATAAATTCTTTCTTTAAGCCTCCTTTTAGTCATCCCTATATAAAATCCACTACACATCATACATAGGGTGGTATAAAACAACCCTTTTGAATTATAAGAAAACCTCCCATTAGGTCTAATAGTAGTGTGGTTAATCTTAACCTTTTCACTATGAAAAACAAACTTGCACTGTGTACAAAATCCACAGTTTTTGGTACCTCCAATCCCTGAGAATGACTCTCCTGTGTCATTCCTCTCCATCAAATTATTGATGGGCATACCTCTCTTGAACACAGTTTTAGGTTTTTATCCTAACCTATCCAGGAGGTCATTTTGCCCATAAAGATTCTGCCAATTATTCATCAGGATGTCCAAAATGCTATTGTGGTCAACAGAAAATCTGGTAGCAAAGGAACACGGATACTCCCTTGTGACCAGTTGTCATCTGTTGGATCCACCACCTTCCAGACTAGTGTTAAGTCCACCCAAGAAAGGTAGGATGCTACCACTCTCTCTTCTGGTCCTATCTTCTTTGTACACACTCTCCGCCAATTCTGTTGGGTATTCTCTTGCCTTAAACATATCCATTAATAAAGTACTCTGTACTTTGAAATCATTTTGGTTACTGTTCATCCATGCAAGTCTTATAAACTGACCTTTAGCAATTCCTTTTTTACATGTTTTGCATGACTACTGCAATAGTGAAGTAAGTTGTTGCTTTAAGTGGGCTTCCTATAAAGATTGCTTACATATTGCTTCCTATCTGAATCCTTTCTAATTTCCACATCTAGGTAGTTAACACTTTGAATGTCATGTAAATGAGAAAAATCTGAAAAACTCAGTGCTGTTGATGATGTAAATCAAAACATTGGCAAGATAATCACTGTCTCACACCAAAGAAAAAACAAATCATCTATATAATGTAAATATAGTTTCCAACACTTGGTGTAGGGGATGGTGAAAAGAAACTTTCTTTCCCATATTAGCGTAATGATGTTTGCAAATACTGGGGCACAAATAGCCCCCCTAGCTACACCTATTTTTTGCAAAAAAAAAAAAAACTGACCATCAAAAAAGACAAAATTATTCTTTAAAACAGTCTCCATGAGGGTCAGTAATACAGCCACTTGTGTGTTACTTAAATGCTTGGTGTCATACAAAAATTCCTCAAACCACTCAATACCCAGTGAATGTCGTATAGCATTAAATAAGTTGACAATATCAACAGTTAGGAAAATAGTTGTTTCACCATATTCTGAGCTGTTCAATTTCTCTATTATTTCTCTGTTTTATACCTAGTATTTATCACTTATGGGGGGATCTGATTTATTGATATCATGTTTTAAAAATTGGTTTTTGTCAAGTTGTTTTTTTAATATAGGATTTTACATAATGGTTGGTTTAATCCACCACTTAATTAATTTATTGGAAAAGGGTTTTTAATGGCCGAGAATGTCTTGTGTTTTTTTTCAAAATTGATACTTAAATCATTTTGTTGTGTTGTTTGATATTCTGAAGAACATCTGTTATATACTTGATGAAAGCATTAAATAAACCTTGGATTTGGAACTTGTGGCAAGTGTGTCTTGGTTTGGAATTTTGTTTTATTGGTTATTGGTTCTCAGTTTCGTTTGTGGTAGTGTTTTGGATCCATAAGCAGTGATGGAGTCTCCATGTACCTTGAAGATGTATCATGAAGATCCTGTGGAAAACATTAGGTTGTTAACCCAGCTCATGCAACAGTTTTCTTGGCAGGTATCAGGTAATTCAGGTGGCAATACTCAAACTGATTTCTTTCAAGCTGACAGCATTCCCTCATGACAAAACTACAACTCAAGAGAGACTGAAGTAATTAATAGCAATGCTCATGGTTCTTCTGGTGGGTGTAGTGGTTATAACATCCACAATTGGTTTAACAGAGACTTTTTTTCAACACCTATTTTATGGGGCACAAGAGGTACGTTCCTTTCAACAATCACTAGATGTTTTTGAGCAAAAACTACTCAAGTGCAGGAAGCTGCAGCTTAAGAATGCATATTTTGTGCAATGTATCAAAAACAAGGTCGGTGCCTAAAGGGTTAAGGCACTAGAAATATCCCACAGGATTGGTAGCAGGTTCAACCTTTTTCAAAGAGCTCACTGACTTATTTGACCATCAAGGTTACAAACTCATGGAAATTCTGATTAAACATAATCAGAAAAGTATTGATGTTCTGCATTGCTAGCTCACTGATTTGGACAAGGTTATTCATGAAGACCTACTATTTGAGAATTCTTTTTCTGCTTATCGTGGGGTGTTTGATAAAACAGATATGTTAGCCAGAGAAATTAAGGCCAGGAAAGAAAAAAAGTTCAACAGAGATATGGCTGTAATTTATATTCATTGGTCACAATATTTGTGACCCTGGTAGCAGTATGAGCATCTTTTCATATATTGTGTCTTATAATAATTTTCGCATTTTATTTTGGTTTTAATTAATATAGTTTTTTAATTTTAGTTTCGTTTTTTGTCATGAGATATATATATTTTGTTAACTTTAATACATTATGAGGTATGAGTGGTAACAATTATTCCACATAATATCTATGGCAGCCATGCAGTGTTTATTTTTCTGTACTCGCTGCCTTCTATAGCAGACTTTCTTATGAAGTCCGGTTTATAGCACGATTGATTCTGTGGCGTATTGTTGGAGTGATTTTTGACTTGTTTTTGTTTTGATTGCATTTTGTGACCATGTTATTTATGGTAGTCTTCCTTGTAAACACATCTTCAGGCAAGTGTTGCAATAAACGCCGGGAAGCACTGACTAGTTCATTTTGATTGACGAATTTCTTTGTACTTATGTCATTAGACTATCATTCTTTTGACAAGTGTTACCTAGTTCTTCCGGTAAGTGTGCCTGGCCATTGTTATCAGATTTTTTAAATTACTAATCATTACCTGTTTAAATCTGAATATTACATCTCATCAGGCTGACGAGGAACTAAAAAACTAAATCTATATAAAGAGATTTCTCCTTTTTTGAATGGATTCATATTATTTTAATATATAACTACTACACTTTTCATACAGGATCTTAGGCAGCATGAATACTGAAGCTTTTCAGCCGATGTTCCTTGAATGCAGGACCTTCAATAACTTAAATTAGAATAGGTATGATGTTTTTGTAATATATCCTTGATGCTCCCTAAAAATGTTTTCTGTCTTTCATGGCTTGAGCTTTATTTTAGACTTTTACATTTTAAGCATTTCATATGTGTTTTATTTTGGATCGGCACACGATCTTATGTTTTCATGTCAGTGTGATTACGGAGATTCTTCATGACAGTTTTATGATAACAAGAAATCTTTTATGTCAATTTCGTATCATATGGACAGTATTCATTAAAGTATTTAACTCTTTTGATATTAGTAGCCGTTTTCAACGGCTGTGTATATACTGTTTATACTGTTCCCTTAACACATGAAACTTCAACATGATTAATGAATTAGGCAGAGGCCATTATTGCTTAATTGTTATTTTGCCCGCCAAAATGTCTGATATATAAGAACTTTGTTTTCACTGTTTAAATACACCTGAAGAAGCGTAGTTTAACTACGTGAAAGCGCTTGTGTTTTTTTCATCTCAATAAAGAAGATTTACGTATACTGGTTCATCTCCTGTGGTGACTCCTGTTTGGATCTTATACCATTACTTGTTTCACGTTTTTCTACGAGGAGTCTTTGCTTTCCTGCAACAGTTTTGTTGGGGTTTTTTCTGTTGCTTGTTGCTGTTTGCAGGTTTGACTAATGGAGTAGATTAATATTGAATTGGACTTTAATCCAGAGACGAGGACAACTACTTCATCTGCTTGGGACTCCCTCAAGCATTGTACTGAGAATCCTTTATTGACTCTGGAGCTGACTAACCAAGCTACTATTTTACCACAGACTCCTAATGGTGAGAGCATTAATGAATTTAATAGACTTTGTAAATTGTTCCAAGATGATTTGTATCAGTTACAAAGATATGCATGGCAAAGACTGCACTTAGAGGCATGTATACATTTTAAAATAGTGCCTAGAGGCATGCGTATCTTTTGTATGCCTTCTTATGGGGATAGCCATCCCACTTTATTGAGAAAATGGCAAGACTTGAATATACAACTTGGCTTCGGCTACATTAACCTCCTTATAGAATATTTTGCACCTCTTGAAACTGACTTAAGGAACAAAATAGATTTACAGTACAAAGTCATTTCAGAACGCTTCAAGACGGAATATTTTGTTAAAAGGTTGGACAATGTATGGACTCAAGTTCATTCTTTTAGTGAAAGACTGAAACAAGTGAAGCACAAAACACTTGTAAGGGATGCTAATGATTTTGCTCTTGGTCAAGTTTTCTTATGGCCCAGGACCGAAAACGTACGTACATTAATAGATTCTAATGCTGAAAAATAGCCTAATGCCTCCAGTTCTTTTCCTTTTTCACAAGGAACTTCTAACACTGGTACTGACACAGTTCCTTCTTCTTTATCTACAACTAGTATAATGGGTAATATGGAACTGATACCTAACAGTTTTGTTTTTAAACCTACTGAAGATACAAGCTCTGTTAGTGACACCCCCCCCCCCAACCAACAAGCAGCCAAAGCTTTTCTTTTAGGAGGCGCTAAACCTAAGGATACAGCCCCTGCTACTAACTGTTTTTTACCATTTCCAGTCAAGCAACAACCAGGATGGAGAGGCCGATCAAACAGCAGGGGGCCCAGAAAAAGAAAGGGATCCGAAGAAAAGTATGCAAACACAAGGAAACAAAAAAAAATTGAACTCTTTAGTGTATAATGTTTCTGATTTTGTTTTATCTGAAACTGACATTTCTTTATTAGATAAAGGTCTTCATTTTATCCCTTCTCAAACCAGTATTTTGAATGAGGTCTTAATTGATTTGAGATTATTTTGCCATAATGTTTCTTTGAAAATTTTATTTAAAAATAAGAATGTCTTAGATACTAAAGCCTTAAAAATTTTTTTTAGAACCAAAAGTAGCTTCATACCCTTTATGCCACACAATGTGGAAAGCTTTTTGAAGATGTGTGAGAAGGACTTTTATGAATGGTTTGCTTCGAACAAGAAAAGATGCAGCTTTTTTAACGTTACCAAAGCTGAACAAGAGTCCATTCATGCTTTAAAAAGCAATGTCCACATTATCATTAAGCCAGCTGATAAGGGTGGGGCTGTGGTCATCATGAACTCTTTAGACTATGAAAATAACATGTATAGTCTTTTAACAGATGATACAGTCTATGAAATGGTCTCTCCGGAGAGAGTTAAAAGAATTATTAAAATGGTACAAACCAACTTATATGACCTTTTGATGGGTGGCCAGATAAGCTGTGAACTCTATGAATATTTTTTCATAGAATTCCCTACAATCCCCATAATTAAAGGTCTACCTAAGATACACAAAGGCATTAATCCTGTACCAATGAGACCCATAGTTTCCAGCGAACGTTGGATAACCTCCACTATCTCTTCATTTGTGGAAAGCCTACTTAGACCTTTGGTAGACAATGTCCCTCATATCCTCAGGGACTCATACCAATTGGTTGAGTTTTTCAGTGAATTTGAATTAGATAAGATGGACAAAGATTTACTTTTAGTCACCATGGATGTCAAAAATCTTTTTACCTGCATTCCCAATGACATAGGGCTTCAAGCTATCAGAGAGATCTTAGTTGTTCAGTCTGATTATAGTAATAATAGACAAATCCTTATTAACTGTTTATTAGAATTAATACTCAACAATAATGTTTTTCTATTTAAGGATCACCTTATTCTGCAAAAATGGGGGGTTGCCATGGGCACCCCCTGTGCTAACAGTTACGCTAACCTTGTAGTTTATCACTGGGAGCGTAACTGTTTGTTCAAACATGCAGACTTCAGCAGAATCAGGATGTACAAGAGATTTGTGGATGACGTTCTTTTCATATGGGAAGGCACACAATCAGAGTGTACTAATTTTATTAAAGAACTAAATACTACAACATATTTTCTAAGGTTTACAGTAGAGACAGCTTGTTATCAGATACATTATTTAGACTTAACATTGGACCTTGTGGGGAATAAAATGATTATTTCATTATATAGGAAACCTACCTGGAGGAACACATTACTCCGGTATGAAAGTATGCACCCTAGATTTACTTTTAAGGGTATTATATTAAGCCAAATGTATAGGATATATAGAATATGCAGTGATAAAACTAATTTATATTTAGAACTTAATAATTTGGAAGATTTGTTTAGAGAAAGAGGTTACCCTTCTAAATTAATTACAGAATGTAGGCAGGAAATTATTAGGAAAATGAATGTTACTCATAACCTGGATGATTATACTAGGAGCATCCCTAAACTCTATATAATAAACAATGATAAATTCACTGACATGTTGAGTTATGTCACTAAATATACCAGTGATATTATTAGTCTCAACAAAATCATTAATAAGAATTGGAATGTTTTAATTACTGATCCCTTTACTAAAAAAATAGTGGGTGATTATCCCAGATTTAGTTACAAGACATGTAACAATTTAAAACAGTCACTCTGTCTAGAAAAGATTTCTTCTAACAATAATGTAGTGGATGAACCACAGGGCACATTTCCATGCGGGCACTACCATATGTGTCCCTTTATATCTAAGGTTGTTAGCTTTCAACATCCGGAAGGGTTTTACACTTTTATACCCAAGTTTCATAGTGATTGTAACCGTGTTAATTTAATCTATTTAGCTACTTGTGATAAATGTGAAGTGTTTTATGTTGGCCTTACTAAGAGGAGACTTTGTGATAGAATTTATAATCACTGTTATGACATCAGGAAAGGTCATGAGTGCAATGCCTTAGCTAAGCACATCAATGAACATAAAACCCATACATTTAGTTTTAAGGTCTTGGAACTAGTGGCTTTTAACCATAGAGAAGGCGACAACATTAATCAGTTAGCCATTAAAGAACTTAAATGGATTTTTTCCCTGAAAGCTCACATTTATCCAGGCATCAATCAGTCTGCGTCCATTAAACCCATTCTTAATAGCAGAAAGTTATAACTATAAATTAGATTGTTTCAGGATATAGATTGATATACTACTTGTTGTGATTTTTAGCTTAAGGATACTGTTCTTCTTTCCTTGACCTGCTTGGTCGACACTCCTTCTCCCTGTAGTTCCTGGCACATTGTGTATGCATTTTTTGTGGCCTTGCATATGGCTTTTATATGCTCTTTCCTGAGTAACACACATATTTATAAGGTGCCTTTTATGTTCAATATACATCATATGCATTATTTTAATTCATTAATTTGATAAAAATTCCTTTAAACAAGCCTCAGTATATATAGTTTGGCTTGCATATATTTCCTTTGTTTGATTCTTTTAATAACATTTTTATTAAGAGTTTGGGATATAATTCACACAAAAAAATATATATTTTCTCTATGTCTCTTTTATCATCAAGCATCTTTTCAGATGATTACTATACACTATTGGCTGTAATTTATATTCATTGGTCACAATATTTGTGACCCTGGTAGCAGTATGAGCATCTTTTCATATATTGTGTCTTATAATAATTTTTGCATTTTATTTTGGTTTTAATTAATATAGTTTTTTAATTTTAGTTTCGTTTTTTGTCATGAGATATATATATTTCGTTAACTTTAATACATTATGAGGTATGAGTGGTAACAATTATTCCACATAATATCTATGGCAGCCATGCAGTGTTTATTTTTCTGTACTCGCTGCCTTCTATAGCGGACTTTCTTATGAAGTCCGGTTTATAGCACGATTGATTCTGTGGCGTATTGTTGGAGTGATTTTTGACTTGTTTTTGTTTTGATTGCATTTTGCGACAATGTTATTTATGGTAGTCTTCCTTGTAAACATATCTTCAGGCAAGTGTTGCAATAAATGCCGGGAAGCACTGACTAGTTTATTTTGATTGACGAATTTCTTTGTACTTACGTCATTAGACTATCATTCTTTTGACAAGTGTTACCTAGTTCTTCCGGTAAGTGTGCCTGGCCATTGTTATCAGATTTTTTAAATTACTAATCATTACCTGTTTAAATCTGAATATTACATCTCATCAGGCTGATGAGGAACTAAAAAACTAAATCTATATAAAGAGTTTTCTCCTTTTTTGAATGGATTCATATTATTTTAATATATAACTACTACACTTTTCATACAGGATCTTAGGCAGCATGAATACTGAAGCTTTTCAGCCGATGTTCCTTGAATGCAGGACCTTCAATAACTTAAATTAGAATAGGTATGATGTTTTTGTAATATATCCTTGATGCTCCCTAAAAATGTTTTCTGTCTTTCATGGCTTGAGCTTTATTTTAGACTTTTACATTTTAAGCATTTCATATGTGTTTTATTTTGGATCGGCACACGATCTTATGTTTTCATGTCAGTGTGATTACGGAGATTCTTCATGACAGTTTTATGATAACAAGAAATCTTTTATGTCAATTTCGTATCATATGGACAGTATTCATTAAAGTATTTAACTCTTTTGATATTAGTAGCCGTTTTCAACGGCTGTGTATATACTGTTTATACTGTTCCCTTAACAAGTGAAACTTCAACATGATTAATGAATTAGGCAGAGGCCATTATTTCTTAATTGTTATTTTGCCCGCCAAAATGTCTGATATATAAGAACTTTGTTTTCACTGTTTAAATACACCTGAAGAAGCGTAGTTTAACTACGTGAAAGCGCTTGTGTTTTTTTCATCTCAATAAAGAAGATTTACGTATACTGGTTCATCTCCTGTGGTGACTCCTGTTTGGATCTTATACCATTCAACAGAGATATCAGAGCCTATGCATCTGGGACTGCTTATCCAAAACCACCTTTTAATGGAACAGTCTGTTCCGATAGTCCTGGCCATGACAATGTTAATTCAACTGAAGTAAAGGGGGACAACATTTCTTATTAGGCCCCTTTAAGGCAAGACCTCCCACAGAGGTCAGAAAGGATACACAACCAACAACACCAAGTGTACTACAGACCACAGCAGAACCAGCTAGGTTCAGGTTTTCATAGACAGCAATTGTTCCATGGAACAAGGAGACAGCACCAGAGGTGGAATTAAGTATCACATTGGATTTTCCACCCAGAGATGAATTCTGTGAACTTTAATGGACTATCTTGTTTGTATCACAAACTACAAAGGTGAATTTACATTGTAAAAATGTTCTTCTACTGTTTTGGATGTTTATGTGGCCAAGCTATTTAGTAAAGGTTTTAACTTTGGTATAAATAAACAACCTAGTGTCATTGAATTAATTTTGGACTTGAAACTTTTTGTTCGTAAATTGAACTTCAGGGTATTGTTTAATAACAGTGGCATGGCTGACAGTGTTAACCTTTTATGGAAAAACAGTATTTTTAATCCACCACTTACAAACTGCTTGTTGTTATATGAAAAAATGTGCGAGTTTGATTTCAGAGCATTGCTTAACCACAGTTCAAGTGTTGGTTCATCGAATTTGTCTGACAAGAAAGATTGTTGTTATGTACCCTTTGTAATGACAAAATGTTGCAGGTTATGAAGCCCGACAAGAGGTGCTGTGTGGTGGTAATGACCAGGCAGGACTATTCCAGAAGAATGAATGTATTATGATTAGACGGGAAGGTGTATAATGAGGTCTCATACAATATGGTGAAAATTTCCAGTAGTAGGATTGATCTGATACTTCAGGACATGTTTGATCAAGGTGAGATATGTGTAGACCTGGAAGAATTTTTAAACACCAGATATCGTAAGGTACCAAGTATCTTTGGAATCCTGAAGATACATAAAGACCTCCACAACCCCCCCTCCATTGAGACCAATAGTTAGTGCAAAGGGCTCCAAAACTTATTTTATGTGGAAACATATAGACACTCTGCTCAAGGATGTTCTTACAGGTGAACAACACATTTGTGTAGACTCATGGCATTTTTTATAGAAACTAAACAGCTCAGAATATGGTGAAACAACTATTTTCCTAACTGTTGATGTTGTCAACATATTTAATGTTATACCACATTCACTGGGTATTGAGTGGTTTGAGGAATTTTTGTATGACACCAATTGTTTCAGTAACACACAAGTGGCTGTATTAGTGACCCTCATGGAGACGGTTTTAAAGAACAATTTTGTCTTTTTTGATGGTCAGGTTTTTTTTTGCAAAAAAACAGGTGTAGCTATGGGGGGCATTTGTGCTCCAGTATTTGCAAACAGCATTATGCTAATATGGGAAAGAAAGTTTCTTTTCACCTCCCCCTACACCAAATGTTGGAAACTATATTTACGCTATAAAGATGATTTGTTTGTTCTTTGGTGTGGGGACTGTGATGATCTTGCCAACTTCCTGACTTACATCAACAACAGCACTTAGTTTTTGAGATTTTCTCATTCACATGACACTCAAAGTATTAACTACCTAGATGTGGAAATGAGAAAGGATTCAGATAGGAAGCAAAATGCAAGCAATCTTCTATAGGAAGCTCACTTACAACAGCTTACCTCACTATCATAGTAGCCATCCGGAACATGTAAAAAAGGAATTGCTAAAGGTCAATTTATAAGACTTACATGGATGATCAGTAACCAAAATGATTTCCAAGTACAGAGTGCTTTATTAATGAATATGTTTAAGGCAAGAGAATACCCAACAGAATTTGGTGGAGAGTGTGTACACAGAGGTTAGGACCAGAAGAGTGAGTGGTAACATCTTACCTTTGTTGGGTGGATTTAACACTAGACTTGGTGGTGGATCCAACAGATGACAACTGGTCACAAGGGAGTATGCATGTTCCTTTTCTGTTGACCACAATAGTATTTTGAACATCTTGATGAAGAATTGGCAGATTTTTTATGGACAAGATGACCTCCTGGATAGGATAGGATTAAAACCTAAAATGTTGTTCAAGAGAAGTATGAACATCAAGAATTTGATGGACAGGAATGACACAGGGGAG
>NC_056746.1:548327334-548399834 GCF_019279795.1 Protopterus annectens
CTCTACCAGCTACTATTGGCCTGTAAGGTGGATTAAGTGGATCCTTGTGGATCTTGGGTAGACCTTGAATAACTGGTATTAAAGGATGTACTACTCGTAAAAATTCAAATAACTTCTCATCAATGACCTCACTTTTCAAAAGATCCAATAACATGTCATTCACCTTCTCACTGATATTCATGACTTGTTCCATGAGAATAGAAGTGTAGAATCTCTGATCACTCAACATAATGAACATGTCCCTGTTATATCTATCTATATCTAGTACAACCATGCCCCCACCCTTATCTACGGGTCTCACAATAATATTTGAGTTCTGACGTAAGTCATTGAGAGCTGTTCTCTGACTATAATTCAAGTTAAAAAACTTCCTGGTATTGTTCCCATGTCCTTTATATCTCATGTTGTATAGGTCATCCTCAACCAGATTGCTATATGCAGCCAGTAAGGGGGGAATGGGTGGCATGTAAGTACTAGGTTTTCTAATGGACCCACTATAACTAGAGCCTTGAAATTCCAATTTCAAAGACAAATTCCGAATGAAAAGTTTAAAGTCTCTTAATGTTTCTTCTAAGTTACTAAAACTTGTGGGAATAAAAGAAAGCCCTTTAGAGAGCACATCCATCTCAACAGATGTTAATTCAAGGGATGACAAGTTGAAAACTAATCCCTGTTCCTGGACTCCCACATTTTCTTGATGTTCAATGTCTGAGGGCGGTCCGGGGAAAATTTCCTCTTCTGCCGCCCTCTGCTCATTGAACGATTCCTCCCTTCTCTCGAGAGAGACCTGATAGGAAAAGGGTGTTTTGAATCAAACACCTTAGCTACAAGATCACTACCTTCTAAAGGTGAGTTGACTGTCTGTTCTGTCGAGCTCATCGCAGGCCCTTTAGCCACACTAACTTTCTTCCTTACAACGGGGCCCTCTGTGCTAGCCAGGACTGAATTCACACCAGACATGGTAATGGTGGGGCGACCTTCATGTACTCCCACAGTATCTTTATTTGCCTGTATATCTCTTGATATATCCACTGTACCTAGGGGCTTAACTGGCGCCTCAACAGTGCAGTTCCTATCACTCTTATTAACAACCAAATCTGTTACAAGGTTAGTTAAAACCTCATCACTAACAATAGGTGCAGAATCTAATAAAGAAACAGACCCATCATTGACAACATTGTTAGCAACCCTATATACAGTCTCTCTGTGTTGTGATGTACCATTTGAACCATTGTTTACTCTGGGCCAAGTGAAAATATTGCCCATTTTAAAGTCCATAGAGTCTCGTTGTAACTTTGTCCTTTTCTGATTGTAAAGCCTCTTTTCATATTGAGTAACATTGTCAAGTAAAATATGGCAACAATCATTCACAGCCGAAGCTGGAAATTGAGAGGAAATAAAAGCTCTTTGTTGCTGTATTTCTAACCTTAACGCTTCTTCAGTTGGTGTAAAAAACCTGTTCATTAACCTCATATAATTGAGGCTTACCTCCAGATTCAATTGCTGCCATTCGAAAAGAAGTTCTGGATACAGTGTCGCCGTCGTCGGCATTTTCAGGACCCTAAGGCCCCTTGGAACCAGTTTCCTTTGTAGGCAGACATCGAAATGTTGCCTCTGTGTCTGCAACCTTTTCAGTTTAAATAAGTCCACTTCGAATTTCTCCATGGCCAAACGCAGTCCTTCTCTATCGTACTGTTCCTCGGCTCCTTCTGTGTGCAAACGATCATTGCACTCAAACGCTTCTAGGGGGTTTATGTCATGCCGTAAACAGTCCGCAAAGCGGTCAACAGCTGGGCGTGAAATATCATTCACTTGTGTCCCTTGTAATACATACGGAAGCTCCACAGGCTGAGGTAGCCCTTCCATCATGCCCCCAAGTGAATCGAAAAGCCACAGAATAACGGAAACAAATATAACAGCAGATTCACGTAGAGTTAATGCTCCTAGCTCAAACCACAATACGATAATGCTGAAAGTACAAACTAGGAGCAACACAATGAAGGGCATACAGTCCAAACAGATAAAAGTTGTCTCCAAAGATAACAGTCACATCCAAATGATACGTAAAAGACAAAAAAATTTAATTCAGGTGCACAAGAACAACGGTGGTAAGCGCTTTCGCATACTGCTTCATCAGACCAGTTAACAAATGGTTCAACAGGGTTTAAATCCTAAAACAGGCGGGAAACATTCAAAATCTACTATTCTTAAAGATATACCCCTCCATACAAAAACTCCCTAAGACCAACTACAAAAATATGCATCATTTAACAGCAATTAAATCAAAATTAATACTTACTATATAACTAAAAAATATACATTTCAAAATATATATACATACTAATACTAAAAAAAGATACTCTGTTTAATTTCAATATATCTGACCTTATACAGCTCTAATTCATAATTTTTATTTTTATTTTTATTTTATAATTATTATCAGGGGATGCCTTATTTACCCGCACCGTACAACAATCTACCTTTATTCATTTATTCATGTACAAAAATTGACATTTATTAATGAACACAAATCGACATTTCTTCATGTACAAAAATCGACATTTATTCATGTACACAAATTGATATTTATTTCGTACTTTTCTATTATTGGACAACCGTTCTAAAAACGGGTTGACAGCTGTGTGAGTATTCTACATAAACAGTGCAACAAACATTTCAACTCCAGAATATCTGCACCTTGGCTTTCACAGTTATTCAAAAACAGTCATGTCATCTTCTTCTGGAACATTGTCATAATTGTCCAACCCCGAATTTTGGCCTGAATTTCTTGCGACCCCATTTCCTGTAGCACCATTGGTCCCAGGCTGTCGTGCCTAGCAATAGAGCTCTCCCTAAATGAGCAATTCTTGTCCAAGTAGCCTGTTAGTAGTGCATTGGCAACACAGCTGTCAGTGATTTTATCACATGAATTTTTCACCCAAGTCACAACCTCTTGCAGGCTAGGCTTCACAAAGTTTCCATGCTGATTTATCTCCATTCTAATTTCAATGTAGTCATTGAGTTCCATGTGCAAATGGTCCTTGGATGGCTTGTTTATTGCAGTATCAAGAGTCTGGAGATAGATAGTCTTCTGTGGGAATCATTATTTGAGCTATTCTCCTCCGTGCTAGGAATTTCTTCATTTCTTTAGTTGAATCCCAGACTAGCAGACCTCCTTCGCCACCTCACAAAACAAGTGGCAGCATTACATCGACCCACTTCCTTATAACTGCTTGTGCGCACCAGGCTTTTTCGGTTTCAAGAATGTAAATGCCTGAAACACGTTCAATCTTACCTTTCTTGCCTTTATTAATGACTGGAAGTGGAGTTTTCTTTCCATCTAGATGAATTGCCAAAATACAGGTAACACATGGACTTTCATAACCAGTGGAGGGAATGTAGATTGACGAGGCACCCTTCTGATCAATAGTTGTTTGAGATCCTTGGCCCATAAACACTGTAGTTTCATCCATAGCAATCATGATGGAGAGCTGGTATTTAGAAAAGTCAATGCCATCAACAAAGGACTTGAACGCAAGTGCACGTTTAATAACTGATCTTCTTAGAGACAGTTCATATCACTGAAGGAAGCCATCCAGCCAATGTTGTGATGCTTTGAATTCTTCTGGGGATATTTCTAACTGTGCTGCTATTGCAAGGACAAATGTTTGAATATCAGCACAACCAAAGACTTTGCTCTCCTGTTAGCAATCCATTCACAGATGATGTCTTCAAGGTCAGGAAATAATGGTTGCTGACCTGATCCACACTTACATTTCTTGGCATTTCCCTCGTTGGCCTGTTGACTGCGGTTAGCGTATGCTGCTCACCATTTTCGGACCATTCAGAGATCTAACTTCTCTTTACAGAAAGCTGACAGATTCTTTCACCGGGAGTCCTCCATGATTCCTTTCTCGTACTCAAAGGAATAGCTCTTTCTTTTTGCACTCATCTTGTCTGGGGATGGGTTCATTGAAGAATTACGTGACCGGAGTGGCAACACAAAATGACGCCGGTTATGAAGAGAAGACCCTACCACAGCTGTTCGTTATCATGAACGCGCACTTCCTGCATGTCGTCTGTACTTTGACCAAAGTACACCTGCATGGGTTTATGAGCCAAAGATATCAGCCATCAAGTGTGGGTGATGATTAGGGTTACAGTAAGAATCGTGGAGGACTCCCAATGAAAGAGTCTTACGACTTTCTGCAAAGAGAAGAAGCTGGGTGTCCGAAGGGTCTAAAAATTGCAAGCAGAGTACGATAACCTCAGTCAACAGGTGTCAATAACATTATTTTATAATTCAACTTGTCTGTTGTGTGTTGTTGACGATATTAACTGGGGCTTATTTTTGGGGTAGAGAATATTTTATGAACACTCTGGAAAAAACATGCTAGGCCTTACTTTCTGGTTAGGTCTTATTTAGAAAGAAATACGGTATATATATGTATATATATATATATATATATATATATATGTGTGTCTGTGTGTGTGTGTGTGTCTGTGTGTGTATATATATATATATATATATATATACATATATATATATATATATATATATATATATATATATATATATATATATATATATAAATATATCTGTGTGTGTGTCTGTGTGTGTGTGTGTGTAATATACACACACACACACATATATATATATATATATATATATATATATATATATATATATATATATATATATATGGATCTAGAACTGTTGAAACTTAACCAAACACACTTTAACTAAAGTGCTTTTTCCATAAAAGTACTTTTGTTAAAGCGCGTTAAAAACAAAACATAAAAAAAAAGAATTAAAAAGCGTTTATGCAGGGGGGCTTTCTGCCTTTCCTTTGTACATATGTGCAGATGTCAGGTAATGCTATGGCCATACTACTATGTAGGTGCCCACATTGTATTGTGCTGTGGGCCTGGACACTGCTTCCGACTGATATGGGATAATCCTTAATGTGGGCCTTGCCCCTTTTCCTTGCCTGTGTGAGGGACATTACAGAGGTGGTGGCCTACAGATTCACATACAGTAGGCGGCAATATGTCACAGGACAGGACATGTGGAGACAACCAACCAACATGGTGGATTAATTGACAGGGTTTGTGTGGACATGCATTTAGTGTGTGACATCATGACTGACAGTGATAATTCTCTGATATAACTCTCCGCTGTCACGCTGTCCACAGACTGGCCACACGTCTGCTTGTTATGTTTTGTCTGTTCCTCAGACAGTTGGTGTCCTTGGTAAATCAGTCGTGGATTCTGGGGAATGCAGTCAGTAAATACTCACATCTATTGGTATTACCAACATCATATTCCTTATAAAGGATGTTACAGCAAACCTAGTGACATCTGAAACTGTCTCAATGTATGACAGCAGTATGTCCAATCTACCCCTCTGTTTGTGCCTCTGTTACCACCTAGTGATATAGCAGTTGATGCCTAGCTAAGTGAGGTTTTGCATGATTCCTGAGTGGGGAATGTTTTCAAAGGCTTTGGCTAGATCAAGGAAGGCTGTATAAGACACCTTGCCTTCATTCACAGCTCAGGTGACTGACACCAAGAAATTGACCAGGTTTAATTGAACAGGTATGACCTACCCTTCACAAAAAGTAAACTATGTGGGATCCTGAGTCTGCAGATTCCCATATCCCTGTTTATTAGGTGCATGATGATGCATTCCATAGCATCGCATAACAGACTTGTCAGGTAGATGAGGCAGTATTTCCCAGGGTCTGTAGTCACACCTCATTTTTGGAGAGGGGTGACTGTAGCAGTACACAATTCAGTAGGGAAAAAGCCGTGCTTGAGCAGGGCACACAGGTGAGGTGCCAAGTCACTCTGTAGTTCATGTAGAACACAGCCAAGGATATTGCCAAGTCCCATAGAAGCTGTATTGTTGGCCTTGGACAATCATGTTGTAACCTGTTCTGCAGTAATACTGTGTGCCTGGCAATGTACTGGTATTGAGATTGGTCCTTTGGGGGGGGGGGGGGTAAAGTTTGCACTCAGTATGTCAGACAGTATATTGGCATTTATTGTTGGCTCAGTCTGGGAGGTACCATTGTCTAGTAGCTCAGAACAAATCTTGGTATTGCCATGGAGATTCTTTACATAGGTTCATAGGTTCATACTAGGCTATCTGCCCTAGGGCATTTATAAGCCTAGCCAGAGTGTGTTTGGCTTTCACCACCCATTTTAAATGAATTTTGCTATGCCCTTTTTCAAGGTTAGTATACTGTGCCTCTGTTTAACAGTGACACAGAAGTGATACCCGGGGTAAACCTACTATCTCCCATCCACTCATCAAGATTACTCTTGAAGAGAGTCAATGAGGTACTCTGCCTAACCTGGACTGGGATTTTATTCCAGAGTAAAGGGAGCCCCTGGGTTATGAATCTGTCCCTCCAGCATGCCCTATTTATTTCAGTGCTGAGGTTCAAGTCTCTCGAGCGCATAGTTCGATGGGATTTGGATTTTCTGAGGTGCAGCATGTCCATTAATTCCGGGTTGGACATGGCTTTATACATCAGGCACAGATCGCCTCTGAGCAGGTGGTATGCCACTGAGTAAAGCTGGAGTTTCTTTAACCGGGCAGCATATGGCATCTGTTTGAGCCCTTTGATCCTCTTAGTGAGGTACTTTTGGGGGTCTTTCCAGTTGCTGCAGGTGTCTGGTAAGGTACATCCCAAAAGGGGCATTGTACTCAATTATGGGCCTGATGAGGGATGAGTAAATAGGCACGATGACCTCCCCTGATCTAGATGTGAATCCCTTCATGATTAGGTGGGCTATATAAAATGTTTTTCTAACCACTTTGGCCACGTGGTTGTCAAATGAGAGACTGCTATCAACTTGGGTCCCCAGGTCGATAATTACTTCTTCTGTACTTAATGGATTACCACCTATGTGGTAATTTGTGGGAACTTTGTTTTTGCCAAAGGGGATGACTATACACTTTTTGGTGTTTAGCTTGAGGCCATGGCTCTTGCACCAGTTGTCTGTTTCTATGAGGCCCTTTTGTAGGATGCTTTTGTTGGCTGGAGAGTCGATTATGGCACCCAGTTTGCAGTCATCTGCGAACTTGGTCAGCCACAGTCCTTCCATGTTAGCCTGTACCTCCGGGAAATATATACCGAACAAGAGAGGTCCCAGGACTGAGCCTTGTGGGACGCCACTTGTAACTGGTTTGGAGTCTGACATGGCTCCAGCAATTCTAACCATGTGGGTTCTGTCCTTGAGCCAATTTGCAACCCATCTAGTGACATAGGGGTTTATATTTAAGCTGGTGAGCTTATCTATAATGCCCAAGTGGGGTATTGTATCGAAGGCTTTTGCGAGGTCCAGGTAGGCTGTGTGGACCACCTTCCCCTCGTCAATGGCCTTGGTGACTGTTTCAAAGAAATCAACCAGGTTTAAGAGGTAGGATCTGCCATTAACAAAGCCGAACTAGGTAGGATCCAGTGTCTGTAGGTCCCCAATATCTTTATTTATGATGTCCATGATGACCCTTTCCATAGCTTTGCAGACCAAGCTAGTCAGGCTTATGGGGCGATAGTTTCCAGGATCCGTTGAGGCACCACCTTTGTGAAGAGGGACCACTGTTGCTGTACGCCACTCTTTGGGTACATATCCTGTAGTAAGGCTGAGATTGAACAGTAGTTTTATGTTTGGGTTTAGTTCTTCTTGCAGTTCTTGTAGGACGCAGCCCAGGACACCGTCTGGTCCCATTGATGCTGTGTTTTTTGCTTTGGAGAGGGTGGCTCTTACCTGAGCACTGAGATGTCAGGGGGGCAGCACCCTGCTGGGATAGATATTTGCCCTTTTGGTGTGGAAGGGGGCGAGAAGTTTGCGCTGAACCTGTCAGCTAGGATGTTGGCAATGTCTGTGGGTTCGGTGTATTTTTTGTCATTTTGGACTAATTCTGAGCATATCTGGGAATTCCCACCCAGGTTCCTAACATAACTAAAGAAAGCCTTGTGATTATCCTTAGTGTCCTGTGCAATTTTTCTCTCAAAGCTGGCCTTAGACGATTTTATGAGTGCCCGTAGTTTTTTGCTAATATTGATCAGAGATACCTTCCCTTTTTGGGATTTTGCTCTATCATGTAGTAGCTTCCTCCTTCTATTGTATAGTTTGTTTATGGCTGGGGTCCACCAGACAGGATGCCTAACTTTGGAGGATTGGGTCTTGGTTTTATTTGGGATTGCATGATCCATGCATTCCTGAATGTGTTCATAGAATGCGTTTATAAAGGATTCTGCGGTCTGAGCCGTATTTTCCACAGGCCCGGGGGCTTTGAAGGATTCCACCTCAGTTTTGAGGAGTGTGAAATTTGCTTTAGAGAAGTTTTTCACTGTGTTTTTCTGGGCAGGGGCTGGAGTCGGGATGTGAATATCTAGTGAGATTAGTTTATGGTCTGATCTTACCAGTGAGGGATACATTTCTGGTCTGGAGCATAGAGTCCCCATGTTGGTGATGATCAGGTCCAGTATGTTTTCCCCTCTTGTGGGAGTAGCAACAAGTTGTTCCATAGCATTTGAGTTTATAAATTTTAGGAACCTTCAGGCTAGGGTGTTGGAGCTAGAGTAATGCTTCCCGTCTATGTTAGGGTAGTTGAAGTCGCCCAATATAATATTGTTTGGAGAGACCTTCATATTTTCCAGTGTTCTCAGGAAGGCCGAGTGGGGTTCATGGGTTTGGGAGGGTGGTCTGTAGCAGGTTATAAACTGGAAGGCAGTTTTACCCACTGTTAGTTGCACAGGGATAGTCTCTGATGCTTCGTGCTGTGCCACCAACCTGGAGGTGTGGGTATCTTTGACGAATATTGATACTCCCCCCCCCTTTTGTGGTTCAGTCCAAGTTTTGAGGCCGAATAACATGGTATGAGGTATAACCTGGTAGTGCTGGGGTGCTCTCGGGAGCCTTGAACCAGGTTTCTGTTACTGCACAGATATCGATGTTCTCCATGCTAAGGAGAGTTTCGAGTGCGTGCATCTTGAGGTTTAGACTTCTGCCATTGAGTAGCATTACTCTTAGTTTCTTATCCCTTGTGATACCTATGGAGGTGGGTTTGTCTTTTGAGCCTTGCCTAAAAAAGGCACTATGGGGGTGGCAAGAGCCTTTGCCAATATCTGAAAGCCCAGGGGTGACAGGTGCAAGCCGTCCCTAGCGAAGCATTGTGGCTTGTCGAGCATGTCATCCCAGGCAGACAGGCATTGGATCCCCTTTCAATGATACCAATACTTAAGCCAATTGTTGAAATTGATCATCTTGTCTTCATATTGTGGCATCATTCTTGGTGAGGGTAAGATGCTACTCAAGGTCAGGGTCATACCAGCCTGGGCTACATGCTCAGAGAGCTCCTCTCTGTCTCTTTTCATGCAGTCCAGGGAGGTATATCTCAGGTCATTCAAACCAGCATGGACAATGACTGAGTCATATTTGTACTTGCCTTGGAGTGACCTGAGTGCTTGTGTTATGTGGCGGATCCTAGTGCCCAACAGGCAGCTCACCGTGACCTTCTCCTTGTTCAGCCTGGTGAGTGGGACATCAGTGTTCCTGACGATAGAGTCACTTATTACAAGTGTATCAGGTGTGTTGTTTAGCCTTAAGGGCTGTGACTGTTTGGCACACTGGCTTTGTGAGCTATGTGTTGCACGTGTTTTGTTTTGGGGTAGCGGTTGCTTGGGTGTCTGCTTTGGAGGTCTCTGCTGCTTAGGAAGATTTTTATTTAGAGCCTTCGAGTATGTTTATGTTCGTTTATGTGTTTGGTTTGCTGTCGTGGCAGGTCTATGTGAGACTGGAATTGTAGTGAGTGTGGATTCCTTCTCCTCCTGACTGGTTATGCCAGTACTGAGTTGAGAGAGCTTAGCCTCCAGTTTGGCTATATGGTTGCATCTCTCACATGTGTTGGAATTTAGTAGTACAGGATCCACAGGAATCACCACACGAGATGAACTCAGTACACGTGAAATCTTCTTTATTAAAGTAAAAAACACAAGCGCTTTCACGTAGTTATACTACACTTCTTCAGGTGTATTAAAACTGTAAAAACAGAGTTCTTATATATGAAACATTTTGGCGCGCAAGCCAAAGAATTAATCAATAATGGTCAATTACTGACTCATTAACTACGTACTCATTTCGTTTGTTAAAGAAACAGTATGAGCAAAATTAAAAATAGTTACTGATACCAATACAATCAGATAGTTTAATAGAGCATGTCCTTCTGATGCAAAATTCACAAAAAATAAATTACATTATGCTAAAACACAGTCACAAAAACCTCTTAAAAGACAGTGAATCATAGCATGTAAACAAAATTAGATCGCATTTCGATTCATTGTGAAATCTGAATGTAGTCTCTGAGACGTCCAAGTCTGCGGCTAGTCTCAACTTAAGAAACATAAACAGCACTTCATGAATACAGTGCAGAAAAACGTGCTGTAATCATAATTAACCCAAATCCAACAGGGAAACAGCACTGTAGTTACTTAGGTCATCATGCTCACCTTGACCTTGTTTGAAAACGGAATGTTAGTGTATCGCATAAATATAAACCTATTCACAAACATGATTCCCAACATCTTAGATATCATGGACATCCGTGGATGTCTTACTTTAAAGCTTGAGTAAATATTCAAATACTTGATAGACCTGGCACTGCTGTCAAAGCAGAAGCATTAGAAAGCAAAAAAGTGCTTGTCAAAAAAATTCTCTAATGCCGGAATCTTAAACATAAATGTCAAGCTATTCTAGGGAACCAATCAGCTTATCCCAAAGTCAAATAGAACTATTACCTGGAAATATCCTTATTTTAAAATATTTAAATAAAAGTTCTTAACCTCGGCTTCCATTACAAAAACCAAACCAGAGTAATGAGAGCAGGGTGAGTCTTAACAGCTGATTCTTTTACTATATGCTTGAACCAAGAAGGTTTCAACAGTGTTAGTATGAAAATCAAATTGAATATTCACTAAGAGCATCCATATATTAGAACTAAACAAATACAAAATGATGCATAAAGATATGCCTATATATATAACATATCATATGAGAGTGTATCATTTCTTGAATACAAAATGTGAGAGGTCAAAAGTAGCGCTAAATGTCAGAATTCATGTGACAGCTTACAGAAGTAAGTAGCGAGTTCGCTAGAAATGAAAACTGGCTAGCTGCCATATAAACTATGCAGCAAAGACAATGCTGCTTAATGCCTCTCAAGTGTGTTATATGTATAACAAGCTTATGTGCATCTAGTCCAAAGGGTAAAACAAGAAATAAACGACTAATCAGACTAAGGACAGAACAGAATGCCAAAAGTGCTGTGAAGCGATGTACAATTGCTTATTGATGTCATGGTCCTAAGGATAAGCAGGTCTTCTCTAATAATCCTTAATGAATTTAGGGATAGATATAGAGACAAATAAATGACTACTTAAAAAGCTAATTATTGTTGTTAAACATTTGTTAGAGAAAGTGTTTAAAGCTTAACAACTGGCTTTCTTAACACATTAATTTGAAAATAGCCACTAAATCAACTTAAATTCATGTTATGTAGTATAATGTGAAATAAACTATGAAAGAAAAAAGAAAAATAACTTGAAAAAAGCTGAGAACATATGGTAGATGTATGTATATGTGTAACATACACAAAACATATATGTAGGACATGGCTGGTATGGGCTATCACTACATAAATGTGTTATTTATGTAAATAGTGTGAAAAACTGAAAAATATGTGAAAAAAATATGAAAAATATTAAAACTAAAAACTCATGTATGAGATATATTTTTTAGTTATTATGTTTCTTTATTTATTCTGTCTCATTCACAAAAACCATGAATGAGTACATACAACAAAGTAAAAAAATATATAAAAAAAAAAAATGTTCAAAAAACTCATATATGATATATCTTGTTAATTTCTGCAATTAATAACTCTCATATGCAATATAAATATATGTATATTACTATAAATAAAAGTGATGGTATATTAAGTGAGTAAATTTACTAAACCCCAAAACAATAAAAGAGAAGGGGTGATGGCCAGCAAGGTCAGGAAGAAAAAACGCAAAAAAGAAAATGAGCAATAGACTGAGGTGTAATGCAGACATCTTGACCCAAAAGCTATGAAGATATGTAATGACTTCATGGTTTTCTACTGTTAAGGATAGGTTTAACAGATACAAACTGGTTAATACCAGGGTAAATGTGAGCTTTCAAAGTAAAAATCCATTTAAGTTCCTTAATAGCCAACTGATTAATGTTGTCACCTTCTCTATTGTTAATGACCAATGTCTCCAAGACCTTAAAACTAAATATATGAGTTTTATGTTCAATAATATGCTTAGCTAGAGCATTGCATTCATGCCCTTTCTTGATGTCATAACAATGATTGTAAATCCTGTCACGAAGTCTCCTCTTGGTAAGGCCCACATAAAACACTTCACAATTGTCACAAGTGGCTAGATAAATTAAATTAACACTATTGCAATCACTATAAAACCTTGGTACAAAAGTGAAAAACCCTTCAGGATGTTGAAAACTAACGTTCTTAGAAATATACGGACACATATGGCACCGCCCGCAAGGAAAGGTAGCCTGTAGGTCACTTATCCCATTATTATATTGAGGAATCCTTTCTAGACAAAGTAATTGTTTTAAATTGTGACAGGTCTTGTAACTAAATCTAGGATGGTCGCCCACTATTGTTCTGGTAAATGGATCCATAATTAAAACATTCCAGTTCCTAATGATGATTTTATTAAGATTGACAACATCACTGGTTTACTTGGTGACATAACTCAACTTATCAGTAAAATTCTCTCTATTCTTTATATATGATTTAGGAATATTCCTGTCAAGATCAACTAAATCATGTGTAATATTCATTTTCCTAATAATTTCCTGCTTACATTCAGTAATTAACTTAATAGGATAGCCTCTTTCTCTAAACAAGGCTTCTAGTTTGTTGAGTTCTAAATGTAAAATATCCCTGTCACTACATATTCTATACACTCTGTACATTTGACTTGATATAATCCCCTTAAAAGTGAACCTGGGGTGCATACTTTCAAAACGTAATAGTGTGTTCCTCCAAGTGGGTTTCCTATATAAAGAGGTGTCAATCTTATTGCCATTTAACTCCAATGTCAAGTCTAGATAATGTATCCGATAGGGAGATGTCTCAGCTGTAAACCTTAAGAAAGAGGTAGTGACATCTAACTCTTTAATAAAATTCAAACAGTCCTATTCTGTACCTTCCCATATGAAAAGAACGTCATCCACAAATCTCTTATACATTTTTATTTTACTAAAATCTGCATGTTTGAACAAATAATTGAGCTCCCAGTTATAAACTACAAGATTAGCGTAACTATTTGCACAGGGGGTGCCCATGGCAACCCCCCATTTTTGCAAATAAAGTTGGTCCTGATATAAAAAAACATTGTTGTTAAGTATTAATTCAAGTAAATAATTAATCAAAATTTGTCTGTTATTGCTGTAAACAGAATTAGTAACTAATATCTCTCTGATGGCTTGAAGCCCTAGATCATTGGGAATGCAAGTGAAGAGGTTTTTGACGTCCATAGTTACTAAAAGCAAATCTGTATCCACTCTATCTAATTCAAATTCTCTGAGAAATTCTATCAGTTGGTATGAATCTCTAAGAATAATGGGGATGTCATCTACCAGGGGTCTAAGTAGGCCTTCCACAAAAGAAGAGATAGTGGAAGTTATCCAGCGTTCACTAGAGACTATAGGTCTCATTGGTACGGGTTTGATGTCTTTGTGTATTTTAGGTAGGCCTTTAATTATGGGGATAGTGGGGAATTCTATAAGAAAATATTCATATAGCTCACAGCTTATCTGGCCACACATCAGGAGGTCATATAAATCAGTTTGTACTATTTTAATGATTTTTTTGACCCTCTCCGTAGTAATCATTTCATAGACCATATCATCTGTTAATAACCTGTTCACGGTGTTATCATAATCTAAAGAATTCATAATGACCATAGCCCCACCCTTGTCAGCTGGCTTAATAATGATATGACTATTGCTCTTCAAAGAATGAATAGAATCTTGTTCAGCTTTAGTAACATTAAAAAAACAACATATTTTCTTATTGGAGGCAAACCATTCATAGAAGTCCTTCTCACCCATCTTCAAGAAGCTTTCTACATTATGTGGCATGAGAGGAATAAAGCTGCTTTTGACTCTAAAGAAATTCTTTAAAGCTTTTGTGTCTAAAGCACTATTGTTTTTAAATAAAATTTTCAAAGACACATTGCGACAAAATAACCTCAAATCAATTAAGACATCATTCAAAAAACTGGTTTGGGAGGGGATAAAATTGAGGCCTTTATCTAATAACGAAAGATCTGATTCAGACAAGACATGGTCAGAAATGTTATGCACTAAAGAGTTCAATTTCTTTGTTTCCTTGTGTTTGTGTACTTTTCTTCGGAGCCTTTTCTTTTTCTCGGCCCCCTGCTGTTTGACCGGCCTCTCCATCCTGGTTGTTGCTTGACCGGAAACGGTAAAAAACAGTTAGTAGCAGGGGCTGTGTCCTTCGGTTTAGCACCTGCTAAAAGAAATGCTTTGGCTGCTTGTTGGTTGGGGGGGGGTTGTATCACTGGCAAAACTTGCATCATTGGTAAATTTAGGAGTAAGACTGTTAGGCATCAATTCTGTGCTTGCCAATTTATTAGTTGTAGGTGTAACAGAAGAAACTAAATTGGCTTCAGTGTTAGATGTTCCATTTAAAGCATGAAAGGAGCTTGAGGCATTCATTTGATTTTCAATATGAGGTGTAGTCTGTATACGTGCACATTCAGTCCTGGGCCATAGGAAGACTTGACCAAGAGCAAAGTCATTAGCATCCCTTACAAGTTTTTTATGCTTTACTTGTTTCAGCCTTTCACTAAAAGAATGAACTTGAGTCCATATATTATCCAACCTATTGGTGAAATACTCAGTCTTAAACCGTTCTGAAATGACTTTATATTGTAAATCTATGTTGTTCCTTAAGTCAATTTCAAGGGGTGCAAAATATTCTAACAACAAGTTAATATAGCTGAAGCCAAGTTGTATGTTGAGGTCTTGCCATTTTCTCAACAAAGTGGGATGACTATCCCCATAAGAAGGCATACAAAAAATACGCATGCCTCTAGGCACTATTTTAAAATGTATACATGCCTCTAAATGCAGTCTTTGCCATGCATATCTTTGTAACTGATATAAATCATCCTGGAACAATTTACAGAGTCTATTAAATTCAATAACACTCTCACCATTAGGAGTCGGTGGTGAAACAGTTGCTTGATTTGTCAACTCCAGAGTCAATAAAGGATTCTCTGTGCAATGCTTGAGGGAGTCCCAAGCCGGTAAAAAAGTTGTCCTCGTCTCTGGGTGAAAGTCCAACTCAATATCAGTCTGCTCCATGTGTCAAACCTGCAGGCAGCAAAACAGCAGATAAAAAACCCCAAGAACTGTTGCAGGAAAGCAAAGACTCCTCCTGGAAAAACGTGAAGAAAATAGTAGTACAGGATCCACAGGAATCACCACACGAGATGAACTCAGTACACGTGAAATCTTCTTTATTAAAGTAAAAAACACAAGCGCTTTCACGTAGTTATACTACGCTTCTTCAGGTGTATTAAAACTGTAAAAACAGAGTTCTTATATATGAAACATTTTGGCGCGCAAGCCAAAGAATTAATCAATAATGGTCAATTACTGACTCATTAACTATGTACTCATTTCGTTTGTTAAAGAAACAGTATGAGCAAAATTAAAAATAGTTACTGATACCAATACAATCAGATAGTTTAATAGAGCATGTCCTTCTGATGCAAAATTCACAAAAAATAAATTACATTATGCTAAAACACAGTCACGAAAACCTCTTTAAAGACAGTGAATCATAGCATGTAAACAAAATTAGATCGCATTCCGATTCATTGTGAAATCTGAATGTAGTCTCTGAGACGTCCAAGTCTGCGGCTAGTCTCAACTTAAGAAACATAAACAGCACTTCATGAATACAGTGCAGAAAAACGTCCTGTAATCATAATTAACCCAAATGTGTTAGAAATCCAACAGGGAAACAGCACTGTAGTTACTTAGGTCATCATGCTCACCTTGACCTGGTTTGAAAACGGAATGTTAGTGTATCGCATAAATATAAACCTATTCACAAACATGATTCCCAACATCTTAGATATCATGGACATCCGTGGATGTCTTACTTTAAAGCTTGAGTAAATATTCAAATACTTGATAGACCTGGCACTGCTGTCAAAGCAGAAGCATTAGAAAGCAAAAAAGTGCTTGTCAAAAAAATTCTCTAATGCCGGAATCTTAAACATAAATGTCAAGCTATTCTAGGGAACCAATCAGCTTATCCCAAAGTCAAATAGAACTATTACCTGGAAATATCCTTATTTTAAAATATTTAAATAAAAGTTCTTAACCTCGGCTTCCATTACAAAAACCAAACCAGAGTAATGAGAGCAGGGTGAGTCTTAACAGCTGATTCTTTTACTATATGCTTGAACCAAGAAGGTTTCAACAGTGTTAGTATGAAAATCAAATTGAATATTCACTAAGAGCGTCCATATATTAGAACTAAACAAATACAAAATGATGCATAAAGATATGCCTATATATATAACATATCTTATGAGAGTGTATCATTTCTTGAATACAAAATGTGAGAGGTCAAAAGTAGCGCTAAATGTCAGAATTCATGTGACAGCTTACAGAAGTAAGTAGCGAGTTCGCTAGAAATGAAAACTGGCTAGCTGCCATATAAACTATGCAGCGAAGACAATGCTGCTTAATGCCTCTCAAGTGTGTTATATGTATAACAAGCTTATGTGCATCTAGTCCAAAGGGTAAAACAAGAAATAAACGACTAATCAGACTAAGGACAGAACAGAATGCCAAAAGTGCTGTGAAGCGCGATGTACAATTGCGCTTATTGATGTCATGGTCCTAAGGATAAGCAGGTCTTCTCTAATAATCCTTAATGAATTTAGGGATAGATATAGAGACAAATAAATGACTACTTAAAAAGCTAATTATTGTTGTTAAACATTTGTTAGAGAAAGTGTTTAAAGCTTAACAACTGGCTTTCTTAACACATTAATTTGAAAATAGCCACTAAATCAACTTAAATTCATGTTATGTAGTATAATGTGAAATAAACTATGAAAGAAAAAAGAAAAATAACTTGAAAAAAGCTGAGAACATATGGTAGATGTATGTATATGTGTAACATACACAAAACATATATGTAGGACATGGCTGGTATGGGCTATCACTATATAAATGTGTTATTTATGTAAATAGTGTGAAAAACTGAAAAATATGTGAAAATTCTAGTTTATATATATATATATATATATATATATATATATATATATATATACATACACACACACACACACACACACACACACACACACACACACACACACACACACACATACACACACACACACACACACACACACACACACACACAAACACACAGACATATATATATATATATATATATATATATATATATGTGTGTGTATATATACATATATATATATATATATATATATATATATATATATATATATATATATATATATATATATATATACATGGGACTAGGACACATGCTTGACTAGCATATGTCAGAATCACAAAACATCGAACAAACATACACGAAAGCGCTTAACATCGAAAAGCCCCCAACTTTATTATTCTCACTCCGAGATCGCACTACAGTGGGGAAAAGGGAATTTTCCCTTACCCGCACTCTAGTCTGATCTACGAAACAGGCACACATACATGGACGCGCTTGTCGATTTTAAGCCCTTTCATGTATGTGTGTTCCATGTTTTGTGATTCGGACATATGCTAGTCGAGCATGTGTCTAGATCCTATATATACATATGTATGTATATATATATATATCTATATATATATATATATATATATATATATATATATATATATATATATATATATGGAATCCTTTTAGTACATCGAATTTATGTTTCAATGAAATGCAAATTTGCGAGTGCACTTCTGCGAAAGTGCATTTTTTTTGAAAATACACTTTCGTGTGACAATAAAAATAAAAGTAAAAAAAAAAAAGAGGAAATAAAAGCATGCAGTTTACATGTAATCTTAGTTGTACATCAACATTTACCCCCAGATTTACTAAAACACGGAAGTGACCATTTAGGAGCAGGACGGCAGCACACCATGCATAATAATGAGGTGTGCTACCTAAGCTCCTAATCTTACACGGAGCGTGTAAGAGTGCAGGGGGTGTATCTGAGAGCAGAGGTCTCAGAATATACATGCCCCTGCAATGCAGACCTGCAGGAAGGGGTAAGAAATGAATGGGACCACTCATAGGTGTCCGCATGGCCCCACCAACAGTCCTCCATATGTACAACAGCAACAGTATATATAAATAAAATGAAGAAACCCTTTCATTTTTTTTTAATAAATCCGATGAAAGCTAACTGTAGGTGCGCGTGTGTGCCCATCGCTTAGCTATGGTTAATGGAGCTTATGAAGCTTAAATGGCTGAAGAGGATAACAAGGACGATATATGCAAATGAAGCAACAATAGTGTAGTGGGCATAGCATTCGCCTTATGAGCAAGCAGTCCTGGTTCAAGTTCCACTGCAGTATATTCCATTTTCCATGGCAAAGCATGTTATGAGTAATATTTATGTTGCATAACCCACTAAATAACATATCTTTAGGAACTGGAGTACTGCAGTAAATGCACATCTGAAGTGTCAGTCCCCAGGATTCACAAAAGCTTGCACGGAGTGCAAGATTGGTGCAGGAGCCCACGGAGGCAATATGTCTGCTGTGCAATCCAGGAACAGCCTGCAGGGGTGTGCACGAGCGCTCCAGCACTAATCTTACACGGACTAAGTCCCGGTATGCAAACACCCCATTTGCAGGTAAAATCCATGCAAATGAGGTGATTTTGCAATCCAGGATGCTTGCAACAATCCCTGCAAGACTAGTGCTATTTGCAAAAATGTACTTGATTAGTAACCGAGTACATTTTTGGCAAATCCAAAGCGGAGCTATGACATCCCCAAAAAAAGGCTGTATATCATTGAAGAAGCATGCCAATGGCCAAGTATAAGCCCACTGGCATTGCAAGCAATGCAAAAAATTAAAAAATCAACTTTTATTTTTTTTTTGCCGATCTCGGCTGTTTAAGCATAGGGGAGCAGCACGCAAACGGGATCGGGGAAAAATAAGAAAATTAACCTAAAATAAGCATTCTAACTAAAATCAGTATTCTGCCATGCAAATCAATGGCAGGCAGAAGACAACCTGGCCAGTGAGTAGTGGTTGCTAAGGGGGGTGGCTCAGTGTGACACGTAACTATGCATTAGCAGGCAATCCTATGCAAATGAGGGGAAGGATAGTGAATCCCAGTTTTCCCCAGCATGTGAGGCAGGTCACAACAGTGTAAGAGTATGAATAGCTGGGTGCAAGACTAGGAGTTAGGTGAAATCATGGGTGGGTGTGTCAGGCATACTGTAAGCGGATTGGAGCCCTGTGCCTCGGGTTTGCTCCTAGCTTAGCACAGCTAAGCTAGGGGGTGTGTCTAAACCTGCCTAGCACTCTTTACAAACTGTAAGTGGGTGTGCGCTCCGCACACCGAGTTTTACAGGAAGGAAAAAGAAGTTAAACCAGGAAATAGCAGCAGCGCACACATGGGCTTAAACAGGGAGGCAATGCTAATGGAAAACAGCAGTAGAAAGGTAATCAAGGAGAACTAGCTTAGCTGGCAGGTGGCATGTATCAGAATCAGCCAATTGCACAGGCATCAGACCAGCCCAGGCCAGCACACCACTATAAACTATGCAAACACTATTTTCCCAAAAACTCTACACCAACAGTGTATAAAAACAGGTACATTTTACAAAACGAAAGCAATAGAAAAAATGTTAGGGGCTGCTTTTGCTATCATGGTTGGGAGGGTGGCCTAATGGTTAAGGTGTTTGCCTTACAAACACAAGGTGCAGGGTTTGAGTCTCTCAAGGGATAATTGACTAGGCTTAAAATGGCTCACAAGGGCAGTTAGCTTAGTATGAATCTATGAAATCTATGAAATCATAAACCAGCATGTGCAAGAGGCCGAGGGTGATGAGGATGTGAATGCTGATGACCAAACTACAGTGAGGAGGAGGAGAAGAGTGTAAAGACCCTGGGAAACCTACCAGGGGCTACATGAGCTGGAGATAGTGGAGTGCTATAGGGTGGACAGGGACCTCCTACAGCATATCGTTGAGCTGCGCTGGCCACACCTCAGATACAGAACCAACAGAGTGGAACCCATCCCAGTGGAAACCAAGGTATGTGTAGGCTTAAGAATACTAGCCACAGGTACCTTCCAAAGGCCAACTGAGGATATCATGGAGGTCTCACAGGCATCAGCATCAAAGGTACTCCACCAGTTCCTGGATGCCATGTCAGCACATGCCGGTGAGCACATATATTTCCTCAACACCCATGAAGCATTGGCCAGCAATATATGTCTCTTCCAACAAATAGCAGAATACCCTGAAGTAGTGGGTGCTATAGACTGCACACACATACACATAAAAGCACCATCCATGAGCAGGGCAGGGTTTACAGAAACAGCAAGGGCTTCCCCTCCATCAACTGCCAGGTCATGTGTGATGCCCAGGGCATTATAATTAATGTGTGTGCTGGAAGCCCTGGGAGCTATCACAATTCCCACATCTGGCATCTGACGCAGCTGCACCAGAGATTTGCCAGTGGGGACATCCCATACGGGCACCTAGTGGGGGATGCTGGTTACGCACTGGAGCGGTGGCTAATGACACCCATCAGAAATGCACACACACCCGAACAAGAGCTCCATAAAAAGGCATACACACAAACAAGAATCATAATAGAGCATGTGTTTGGGATGCTCAAGTCACGGTTCTAGTGCCTGGACACATCCGGTGGAGCCTTGCAGTACTCTCCAGCTTCATGTACCCAAATTTTCATGGTATGTGTCATGCTACACAACATGATCCTGTGAAAGCAGCTGCAGCAGGAACAGCACAGGGCAGGGCCACATAGCCCCCCACCATTACCAATGCCAGCACAGGCACTGAGTGACTCAGAAGAGAAACAACCTGAGCCTGCACCTGTAGGCAGAAGGAAGCATGTACAGTATGCCTTGGCTTTGGCAAACAGGCAATGCATAGCACACACACTGACACAGTAGGAACCCAGGGAATGGAAACTCTCTCTGACTAGCACATACAGTAAAAGGGATGCCAAAAGTTACACTACCTGTGCTTTACCATGTATAGGGAATGTACTATGTGCATCTGACATAGTCAGCCCTCCAGCACTATCCTCAATACTGGCACAGCTGCAAGATAAGTCACCCTTCCTATCAATCACTGAATGCAGTAGTACGGTCTGCTAGTTGTATCAATGGTGTGGATGTGAACATGCAAGGAAGGGAATTGAGTGGCTGAATGGGATGACAGCAGATAGTGGACAACTATATGGGTGGCATGAAGCCATAACAAATACTGGTGCCAACAAAGTAGGCAGTAACAGACAAGGTGAAAAAACCCACTGCAGGACATGTGCTGGCCCAAATGTGTGTCCATAGGGCACACACATGCATGTCATGGAGGTTCACATACCCAACAACAGTCCCACCCAGCCAGCAGGACAGGTGTAGATGAACACAAGAATAGGCTGTGCTAAGGTCCCCAAGGTATGGCAATGGAGATCAACCCTCCTCCAGACCTACACAGAGTATAACAGGTCAGGAAGTGGGATGTCATTCATTAAGGGTAGGAAGTCTGAAATGGCAATGTAGGTCAACAAAACCTATAAACTGTACTACACTGATATGCCTGTAGTCTGCAGGATAGGTCAGAATACAGATTTAAAAGGAAGCCAACAGACTACCAGAAATACCAATGCGGTCAAAGCAAATGTCCACCGTTGGCAGGTGTGCCCCCCCACAAACCCTATGTAGAAATGTATTAGCATCCATGTGTTGGACTAATAACAGTGAGCACAGAGTACCTGTGCTTGTCTAAGTAGAAGGATGGGCTGTGTCATGTGTACAATATGCAGAGCTCTGAGTGTCAGGCTGATGTGTGGAGGCCAACAGGGTACCTGAAATAGCAGGTGGGTATAGCAGAAATGTCTACAATTGTCAGGTGTGCCCCCCAATCCTATGTAGTATAGCAGTAGCATCTATGTGTGGGTATCACAGCAGCAGAGCACAGAGTACCTGAGTTGCCCCAATTATAATGATTGAATGTTGCATGTGTACAATATGCAGAGATCTGAGTGTCAGGTTGTTGTGTGGAAGCCAACAGAGTACCTGACATATCAGGTGGTTGTAAGACATATCCACAGTTGTGATGTGTGCCCCCACCAACCCTATGTAGAAATGTATTACCAGCCATGTGTGGGAGTAATAACAGTGAGCACCGAGTACCTGAGCTGGTCAAATCAGCAAGATGGATAGTTGCATGTCTACAACAGGTAGAGCTCTGTGTGTTAGGTAGTTCTGAGTGGCATGCTGTGTGAAAGTTTTCAGCAAATAGCCATGAATGGTGTGTTCTGGTGTCCAATGGTCAGTACTGCTGATGACTGGGCCAAGTCCACACAACTGCAGTGCCAAACAGACTGGTATCCCAGCAAGACATGTTGCAAAAGTAGACCATATGATTTGTACAGATGTCATAACTGTCACCATCTGGAAGATGGACATGGCATGAGTGTTGGCCAGACATACACACAGTACACAGGTGGAAGTACCATAGAGAGAGACTGTTTAAAATCTCACAGTGAAATGGAGACACCCTCCGTTTGTACATACAGGTTCACAGCACATCAGTTGGTTGTGTACTATGGGAAACTAAGATGCACTATAGGCAAACACTGGCAGACCACAAAGGGCAGAGGTATGATGTATGTAAAATCTGCTGGTGTCCACCCACTAGCCACCAGCAAGGGAAAGGGCCAAATATACCTGTGAGGCAGTTGCAAGTAGCTACCCCAGCACACATGCAGCCAATCTGGCCCAACATCAGCATTACGTAACACACAGGTCACCTTCCTGCTGCTGTGAATGAGTACAATATGATCCCCTCATTACTATGTAAATACTCACAGAATGCAGCATGCTGAAGAGGTGTCCCACGCAGGTATGTCCATAGGTATAGGATGCACCCTGCCAGCATCCAAACCAATGGATTGATAAGGACAGAAACAATTGCCATCACCACCTTGTACACCTATCCTGTCAACTCAGTGGAATACATTGCCTTGCAGCCTGGGTCTGTACAAATGACAGAATGCACTGGCCTGCTACAGATAGCCTGCATTAGTACCCAGTGCCCCACTGTCCTCTGTCACAGGTCTGTGTCACGCCTGTACCGCCACTGTATGTTACCCCATAGACTCCCACATAATGAGAAAACATAGTCTACAGAACACAAATGCAAGGACATGTTGACAAATCCCAGTAGTATGTCCATCATGTTCTAATGCATGAACTGTGGACCAACCTGTACATACTGCTGGGATGGAGTGGCAACTTTAGGCATACCTATCAGATATCGTGTGCATAATGGTAGGAAGAGGACAGCTTAACAGAGAGGGGTAGCATCACCACCATGGAGTGTGTGAAGGGTGAAACCTTGATGTGTGCACATACTTATCATGGCTGCAAACACTGGGATGAGTGGCCACAAACCTGCTTGCAAACCAAATTGTGAAGGGTTAATGAACAGAATAATGAGCTCTGCCTCTGGATAACCTCAATGAGTCTGAATACCTGGAAGGTATGGCCACAGCACGATATGGCCATCCTGTCATGGTGATAATTGTACAGGCATGGGACCCACAGCCACAACAGCACCAAGGTGCTGGACCATATACATAGACCCATCAGCAAGTGCCTGCAGTTTCTACGCCAGAATGACATGAGTCTGCAAGAATATGTAGGCTGCATACCACATTACTGGACAAAGCTGCATTCAACTTGTAATCTCCAGGAACCTACTGCCAGAAAAGATATATACCTGTCAGTAGTTGATGACATAAAACATCAGAGGGTAAAACACCACGTATCACTGAGTATCTCTGCCAACACCAAAACCATGTAGCAGGAGCACTACAGACACAATTAGCAACATTCTCACTAGCCTTTTCCCAATGTCGACCCACATTGTCAACCAATCTACAGATATCCTGCAGAAGCAGGTTACTAGCTGTAAGTGTAGAGCACAAAAACCTGCACTGGAGAACAACCTACCTGGAATGGAGTCACGAATGCAATACAGACACTCATACTGGGCATGTTCACAAACTTAGAGAAGCGAAGGTCATGTCAGAAAACAAATTACAAAAGGGTCATACTGGGAATGCTCACACACTTAAAGAAATGAAGCCCATGTCTGGAAACAACTGTGGACTATAAACAGCAGTCAGTCACAGATGTCTGTGCAAACACTCCACATTACACACCAGTCATGCTCTGCACACACAACGAATGAGAATATTCATAGGTTCATAGATTCATAGGTAGGTACTAGGCTATTGGCCCTAAGGCCTATATAAGCCTAACCAAATGGTACCCTAGTTTTTGCCACCCAAGAAAATTATTTTCCTGTGCCCCTGTCAAGCAGAGCCACAGAAGTGATACACGGGGTGAATTTCCTATCTCCCATCCAGTCATCAAGATTTTCTTGAAGAGTGCTAATGAGGAGCTTTGTTTGATATAGATAGGTAGTTTGTTCCAGAGTATGGGAAGTCTCTGAGACAGGAATTTATCCCTCCAGCATATTCTGTTTATTGTAGTGACAATATTTAGGTCCCTAGAGCATGTAGCTTGGAGGGATTGGGATTTCTTTACGGGGAGCATGTCCAACAGCTCTGGGTTTGACATAGCTTTGTATGTTAGGCAGAGATCGCCTCTGAGTAGGCGATATGCGACAGAGTAAAGCTGGGTTTTTTTGAGACAGTCTGCTTAGGGCATCTGTTTGAAGCCAGTAATCCTCTTTGTGAGGTATTTCTATGGCCTTTCCAGTTGTTGTAGACATCTTGTGAGGTACATACCAAAAGGGCGTTGTACTCTATAATGGGTCTAATGAGTGATGAGTAGAGGGGCACAATGACCTCTTTTTTTCCTGGATAAAAAACCTTTTGTGATGAGGTGTGCCACTTAGAAGGATTTCCTGACTACTGTGGCAATGTGATTATCAAAGGAGAGACTACTGTCCACCTGTGTCCCAAGGTCTCTTATCACACTTTCAGTGTTAAGTAGACTACCACCTATGTGGTAGTTCATGGGTACAGAGTTTTTACCAAAAGGGATGACAATGCACTTTTTGGCATTGAGCTTGAGGCCATGGCTTTGACATCAGGCATCTGTCTCAGTGAGGCCCTTTTGTACGATGTCCATATCATTAGGATATTTGATTATGGCTCCTAGTTTGCAGTCATCTGTGAACTTTGTTAGCCAAAGACCTTCTGTGTTAGCCTGTACTTCAGAGAAGTAGATACCAAACAGGAGAGGACCTAGGACTGAACCCTGTGGTACTCCACTTGCCACTGGTCTGAAGTTGGATTTAGAGTCTGCTACTTTCATAGTGTGGGTTCGGTCAGTGAGCCAGTTGGCAACCCATCTTGTGACATAGGGATTTATACCTAGTTTAGTGAGTTTGTCTATAATTCCAGTGTGGGGGATTGTATTGAAAGCCTTGGTGAGATCTAGATAGGCTATGTGTATCACCTTACCCTCATCTACAGCTTTGGTGACTGCTTCAAAGAAGTCTATCAGGTTTAGGAGACATGATCTGCCTTTTACAAACCTGAACTGGGTAGGGTCCAGAGTTTGGAGATTACCAATGACATTGTTTATAAGTTCCATGATGATACGCTCCATAGCCTTGCAGACCAGGCTCGTCAGGCTAATGGGGCGGTAGTTCCCGGGGTCTGTGGTGGCTCCCTCTTTCTGGAGTGGGATAACCATTGCTGTGCACCAATCAGTGGGCACAAAGCCTGAGGTAAGGCTATGATTGAACATGGTACTTAGGTGGGTGCCAGTTCATTCTGTAGTTCATGTAGAATGCATCCTGGGATGTTGTCAGGTCCCATGGATGCTGTGTTCTTGGCTTTGGAGAGTGTGTTTTTTACCTGGGCAGTCATGATTACAGGAACTTTGCTTTCTTCCAGTACAGAGATGGGCCCTTTAGGGGATGAGAGAGGGGTAAAGTTAGCACTGAACCTATCTGCTAGGATGTTGGCAATATCAGTTGGTTCTGTATATTTGGTGCCATTGTGCTGTAACTCAGAGCAGATCTGAGTGTTGCCATTGAGATTCTTGGCATAGCTATAGAATGCTTTGTGGTTGTCTTTAGAATCAGTGGTGATTTTGTTTTTGTAACTAGCTTTGGAGGATTTTATGAGGGATCTCAGCTTCTTACTGAGGCTGACCACGGAATTCCTCCAATCATGGGATTTTACTCTTTTTTGCAACAGTTTCTTTCTTCTGTTGTAGTTTATAGCAGGGGACCACAACATTGGCTTCCTTTTTTTGGAGGATAGCATATTGGTTCTGATAGGGATTGCACAATCCATGCACTTGTGTAAGTGCTTATAAAGTGCAATTGTATAGGATTCAGCAGTCGTATCTCTATTGTCCGTCAGCATGGGTGTCATGAAGTTTGCCACTTCTGTCTTAAGAAGTGTGAAGTTGGCTTTGGAGAAATTTTTTACGGTGGTTTCCCTAATGGGAGGTGGGGCTGGGATGTGGATGTCTAGGGTGATTTGCTTGTGGTCGGATCTGACCAATGAGGAATTGACCTCTGGTGTGGAACTCTGGTTGCCCATGTTGGTAATGACCAGGTCTAGAATATTTCTGCATATAGAATATACAAATGAGGAACACCAAATGCTGTGCGTTTGAAATTTTAATTCTGGTACCTCGGCCTTCGCCTTCTCCTGGAATACAGTTTACATAGCAAACACCACCCATTTTTAAAGAACATTTTGATTGAATTATTGATGCACCATCCCCTAATTATACAATTAGACTCACTTATTACTGTTTCACAACACCTATCCTTCCATTCAGCAGATAAGTCCAACTCATCATCAGAGAATTCAAAGGCTGGTAAACGTTCAACTCTCAAAGAACATTTTGATTGAATTATTGATGCACCATCCCCTAATTATACAATTAGACTCACTTATTACTGTTTCACAACACCTATCTAGCATCTTTCCCTCTATTACATGGATATATACACATAAATAGTTTATTACAAAAAATATATATAACATTTAATACATAAATACTATAATATAAACAGTATTTGTGCTTTAATACATAAATACTATAATACATAAATACTATAATATAAACAGTATTTGTGCTTGTTCTTTAAAAATGGGTGGTGTTTGCTATGTAAACTGTATTCCAGGAGAAGGCGAAGGCCGAGGTACCAGAATTAAAATTTCAAACGCACAGCATTTGGTGTTCCTCATTTGTATATTCTATATACTTGGATTTGCGAAGGAGTAGAAGAGTTGTGTTTCTTTTGTTCAGCATGTCGGTGGACACTATTTCTGTCACCCAACTGGATGCACCATCTGTTCAGCCGGTGAATCTGGCATCCCTATGGAAGGAAAGGGAAGAAAAAATGGCTAACAATGACCCTTGGGAAAGTGCTAGTACAGATTTTTCCGAGAGGTATGTGGAATTGGAAAGAGCTTTGATAAAAGAGGTCACAACATTTTATGATTTGAAACTGCTTGAGAAGTATATTAAAACCAGCGTCACTCCAAGAGGTTTGAGAGTTGAACGTTTACCAGCCTTTGAATTCTCTGATGATGAGTTGGACTTATCTGCTGAATGGAAGGATATTTCAATAAAATGCACTCTGGGCTGGTTAGGAGTGCTAGTCAAAAGAAATGAAAGAATGTTAAATAAGACTCGCTCATCCATCCTGCTTCTGCAAGATAAATTGATCGAGGAGAGCTCTGTGTCTGTTTTTAATAAGAACATGGTTTAAATTAAAAATAGAGTATCTAAAATAGAGGCAGAGGTGGTTTCCCGCAAAAAAAGAAAATATCTCCGTGACATTAAAGATCATGAAACGGGTAAGCTGTTTTCTTGGCAGTACAGCTTTAAGAGGAAGCGAGGCGCTTCCCATGATGTCACTATGGGCCCGAGATCCACCAGTGGTGAAACCTCTGCTTCATCGGCGGAAGAATTGAGCAGCAGAAAGAGTGTGTCTTTCGAGAGTTTGAACACGGAGCATGAATCAGGTACGGGAGCGAATGGTGTAGCAAGCGACTCAGACCAGACAGCAGTGCAGCAGAAAGGAAGAGGCCGTCGTTTTCAAACCAAGGGAAGGAGGAGATGACAGCGCATCCAGATTTAAGAAGCAGGGAAATGTCTTTCCAGAGATTGTTTTTGCTACCGAGGGAAGGTTACAACAGGATTTTATGCAGGTTCCTGTGTTGGAAGGAAACACTGATATTGCCAACGAAATGGTTCCCATACAGGACATTGCAACAGTTTTTGGTGATAATGTGGACATTTGTGAAGGTGAGAATTACAATATTGTAAATATCTCGGATTTACATATCTCCGACAGTGCTAAACATGTTTTATTTAAAGGCACCAAATTTGTACCTGTTTGTTTTCCTTCCTTAGCTGACCTATCTTTGGAAATTAAGCAGTTTTGCAGAAAATTGTATTTAAAAGAATTTTTTGGAAATCAAAGTTTTTTTCATGTTAGAAACAACAATGGATTTAATAATAATGTTCTAATTCCTGATGGCATAGAAAATGTAGAGAATGTAGAACTTTTTGATGAGTCCTTGTTGAATCTATCATTACATGAAAATGATTTGGTGGATATCCATGAACTAGATGAAGTGTGTGAAGTTGGGGGGGGGGGGTTTGCCTTTAGCACTGGTTATGGAAGGCTAGCAGTACCCAATGTACCTTGCAAAAGTGAATTTATGCCACCCAGAAAGAATTTGGTTATTAATGTTTTTGAGAAAACATTATTAAAAACTTTAGAAGAAGAATATAAAAAGTTTTGTGGAGAAAAGAAAAAATATAATTTAAAGAAAGACGAATGGAAAGCTTTGTGCGATTTAAAGGATATGAACAATCAGTATGTATTCACTCAAGCAGACAAGGGAGGGAACTGGGTAGTTCTTTCCAGGGACAAATACAATTCCATGGCACTGGATCTATTAAAGGACTCCAATACCTATTTAGAATTACCATCAAATCCAATGAAAGAATATAACATACTTTTATTAGAATTATTGGAAGGGGGAGAAAGGCTTGACTTTTTGTCTTCAGGGGATGTTAGGAAGTTGTATGTAAAAAATCCTAGAGTAGCAAAATTTTTCACTATTCCCAAAATACATAAAAACATCAGGAATCCACCAGGACGCCCCATAGTTTCAGGAAAAGGAGGTTATTTACAGAATGTAGGAATATTCCTGGATTCCTTATTAAAAGGCCATTTGGAAAGGGTACAGTCATATGTTAAAAACAGTGATGAGGTGTGTTTTAAGGTCAGCAACATTGTATGGGGCAAAGATTTCTACTGGGCAAGTGTGGACGTCAAGTCTTTATACACTAGCATCAATAGGTTCCATGGTCTAAAAGCAGTGGAGAAAATGTTGGGGGATGGACCAAGAACATTTTTTATCATTAGTTTATTGGACTTCTGCCTTACGCATAATTGCTTCGAGTTCGAGGGAAGGCATTTTCTGCAAAAGGAGGGCACAGCAATGGGGGCAGCATTTGCGCCCTCATATGCCATTTTGTTCATGGCCCATTTTGAGAATTGTTATATTTATCCCTCTCAATTTTATAGAAGCAAGGTAGTCAAATATGTGAGATTTATTGATGACCTCTTATTTTTGTGTAGGGGTTCACCAGAGGAATTTGGCAATTTTGTTTCGGAGATGAAGCAAAACCACTGGGGATTGGATTTTACTCACATTATAGGGGGTAGAAGTATCCATTATTTGGATGTGGAAATCTATGTGTGCCCTGATAACAAAATACATTACAAACCTTATCACAAAAAGACTGCAGCTGAAAATTTTCTTCACGCCTCTAGTATGCATAGTGACTCTTTGATAAGTTCTTTACCATTGAGCGAGTTTAAAAGAATAGGTAGGCATACTTCTGAGAAAAGTTTGATTCCAAGAGAATTCAACAAGGTTGAAGGAAAGCTGGTAGGGAGGGGATATTCCGAAATGAGTGTCAGGAAAGCTAGAAAGAGGGTAGAAAGTGAGTTAGGTCTTGTAAAATGGTCTGGCAATAGGGGCAGATCCTGGATTTTTGGGTATTCTGGGAATACTAGGATTGAGGTTGACAATGATGGTGGTAAGAATGGGTCTGGTGACCAAATATTTTTTGTGACCAGATATTCCCATTTCTCCAACACACTGAAGGAATTAGTGGGTAGATTTTGGCCTATTATCTGTGAGGATGATAGAATAGGAAAACTTTTTCCGTCAAGGGTTACCTTTTCGTTTAAGAGATATTTCAATCTTAGGGAAATATTAAATTTCAGAAAAAACAGTAGATGTAGTAAAGGTAACAGAAAGGGAACATTCAGGTGTGGAAAATGTAAGGTGTGTAATTGGGTTAAGAACTTGGATGGTCTCAAAATCAATGAGGTCAGATATAATGCCACAGAATATTATGACTGCAATTCAACAGAGGTAGTGTACATCATAGGATGTGGATGTGAGAAACAAAATTGGTACATAGGACAAACCACTAGGAGGGTCAAACTGAGGATCCTAGAACATCTAGGAGATATAAGGCACAGGAGATTGGAGAGTCCGGTAGGAAGACATTTTTGTGATAATCATGGGGGGGTTCCAGATGGTTTTGTATTCAGTGTATTGGGCAGACCCAATGTATTTGGTAATGAAGCTATTTTCCGGGAAAAATTATTATTGATGGAATCTAGGTTCATTCTCAATTTGAAAACATTGTTTCCCAATGGAATGAATATGGAAGTTTAGTGTATTTTCCACATATTTCTCGAAAATAGAAAATAGTAAATAATTGATTTGAGGAATTGTCTGTTAATAAAATTTGAATGAATTGTTCGCAAGGGTTATATGAAAATTAATATCCATTTAGTGACAGTATTTATATTTATGTATATAGTAGGACCTTGGTTGGTCTTACCAAAGCTTAAATAAGGAAGAAAGAAAAAAGCACAAATACTGTTTATATTATAGTATTTATGTATTAAATGTTATATATATTTTTTGTAATAAACTATTTATGTGTATATATACATGTAATAGAGGGAAAGATGCTAGATAGGTGTTGTGAAACAGTAATAAGTGAGTCTAATTGTATAATTAGGGGATGGTGCATCAATAATTCAATCAAAATGTTCTTTAAAAATGGGTGGTGTTTGCTATGTAAACTGTATTCCAGGAGAAGGTGAAGGCCGAGGTACCAGAATTAAAATTTCAAACGCACAGCATTTGGTGTTCCTCATTTGTATATTCTATATACTTGGATTTGTGAAGGAGTAGAAGAGTTGTGTTTCTAGAATATTTCTGCCCCTGGTGGGGGTGTGGATAAGTTGATCCAAGGCATTGGAATTTATGAATTCCAGAAAACGTTGAGCACAAGAGTTGGTACATGAGAAGTTTTCCCAGTTAATGGTGAGGTAGTTGAAATTGCCCATTATTAGGGTGTTAGGTTGTACCCTAATATTTCCAGTGTATCAAGAAATGAGGAGTGGGAATCCTGGGGCATGGTGGGGGATCTGTAGCAAACTACAGCTTGCATTGCAGTCTTGCCCAGAGTTAGTTGCACTTGGATAATCTCTGATACATTATGCTGAGCAACTAGCCTGGAGGTGTGGATATCCTTAATGAATATGGACATGCCTCCACCTTTAGTGCTTCAGTCCAAGTTAGGTGGCCGAAAGGTGTGGTATGAGTTATAGCCTGGTAGTGCAGGGGTGCTCTCTGGAGCCTTGAACCAGGTCTCTCTCACTGCACAGATGTCGATGTTCTCCATTTTAAGGAGTGCCTCGAGTGAGTACATTTTGAGGTTTAGACTTCTAGCATTGAGTAGCATTACCCTCAGATTTTGTTTGCTTGTACCTGTTATGGTGGTGAATTTATCATTTGAATCTTGCCTAAAAAAGGCACTATAGGGGTGGCAAGGGCCTTAGCCAGTGTCCGGAATCCCAAGGGTGACAGGTGCAGGCCATCTCTGGCAAAGCATTGTGGCTTGTCGATCATTTAATCCCAGGCAGACAGATACTGGATCCCCTTAGAATGACACCAGAAGCTTAGCCAATTGTTGAAGTCATTCATTTTGTCCTTGTACTGTGGTATCATTTTAGGTGATGGCAGGATGCTACTCAGGGCTAGGGTCATACCTGCCTGGGCTACAAAATCAAAAAGCTCCTCCATGTCTCTTTTCATGTAGTCCAGGAAGGTACATCTCAGGTTATTCACACCAACATGGACAATGGCAGAGTCATATTTGTACTTGTTGTGGAGTGACCTGAGTGCATGCATTATGTGGCGGATCCTGGCACCTGACAGGCAGCTGACAGTGACTTTCTCCTTGTTTAGCCTGGTGAGTGGAACATCAGTGTGCCTGACTATAGACTCACCTATGACTAGAGTGTTAGGCATGTTGTTATGCCTTTTGGGCTGTGGTTGAGTGACACACTGAGTTTGTGGGTATGTGTCATTTGGGTTGTGTTGGGGGTGGAGGTTGCTTGCGTTTCTTCTTTGGAGGTCCCTTTTGCTTGGGTAGATGTTTTTTGAGAGCCTCCACAAATGTAGGTGTGTGTTTTGTGTTTCTATGTGTAGGTTTTGAGGAACTATGTGATGAGTGTGGTGTGGTGCAAGTGTTTACCTTCTGCTCTTGACTGTCTAGTCCAGTCTTGGGTGAAGAGAGCTTTGCTTCCAGTTTGGTTATATAAGTGCATCTCTCACAAGTTGTAGTGTTTGGTGATAGGAGAGGGTTGGCTGTGTACATGAGGCAATTGCTGCATTGCCCCAAGATGCCCAAATTCATCAGGTAGACAGGAGAAAACACTGGGAGCTGACCCTTAGACATGCCTGGATAAGTGCTTATTTATTAAGTACTTAAAACTGTATTCCTCTAGACAAGTGAGGAAAGTTGAGTGATGTAGTAATTTGTAGCTTATTTAGTGCTTACAATGAGTTCTGAACAAGTGCTGAGCTCAAAGAATCAGATTTGAGTACGGAACAAGAAAACTGGCTAGTTCTAAGAAACAAAATTAAGCTAGAAGACTTCCCTCCAACACAGAAAGGCTTGGGGGCTCAGAAGCTTACAAACAATCCTGGATACAGCAAATCAGTATCTGGACTAGACAACTTATAGGAAAGGCAGGAAACAGGCTTAGAATTTTTTTTTTTGTAAAGTGGAAAGGGGAAAGTTGGAGCAGAAGCTAACTGGGTTGGCCTTCTCAAATGTTCTCCCTGGAATAGGTAGAATGAGGTAATGACACTAGACTGGGAGGAGTGCCCCAGATCAAATTTAAAGTAGGGGCGGGCAGCTGCAAAGCCACCAAGTTTAAAAACAGGATACCAAGAGGGAGGCAGGGTGGGAAACAAAAATCAGTACAAACAAACCCAACCAGATGCTTAACAATTGTAGAAAATTCTACTTAATACCCCACACACAGTGAGTAAAATAAAAGCGCTATAATATATATGCACATATATACAAGGACAGCACATTATAACAGCTCAGACATACAAATAATGGATGTGAGAAGAGAGTGACAGACAGTGAAAGACAGCTCCCCTCTCATGAGGCCTGTCCCACACAGCACATTCCCATTTTGCAAAAACATATGATGTGCAAATGTCCATCACTGTACACAATTGCCCCGGGTAGCCTTCCAATCAGTACACCTTTCATTGCCTTTCTTTGACAAGCCTGCTGATGTCATTCCCTGTGAAATACATCTTTGGTGAAAGAGTATTCCAGTAATCTCTGTGATGTGTTTTGTAACTATGCAATGCTCTAATGTGCTATTGTAGTTAGTTAGGTGTTCTAATCCCATTCATGACAATGGTGTGTCTGTGCATATGTGTAGGGCCCAATGCTTTTGAGGACACTCAGTACACCTGCCATTGCCCTTCTTTGACAAGATTACTGATGTCATTCCCTGTGCAATACACCTTTAGTAAAAAAATATCCCAGTAATCTCCATGGTGTGTTCTGTAACTGCGTAATGCTCTAAGGTGCTATAGTTGTTAGATAGCTGTTCTAATCCCATTCATGTCAACTGCGTGTTTGTACACATGTATAGGCCCAATGCTTTTGACGGGAGTCAGTACACTTGTCATTGCCCTTCTTTGACAAGCCTGCTGATGTCATTCCCTGTGAAATACACCTTTGGTGAAGGAGTACTCCAGTAATCTCCACGGTGCATTTTGTAACTGCATAATCCTCTAATGTGCTGTAGTAGTTAGGTAGGTGTTCTAATCCCATTCATGGCAGCTATAAGTCTGTGTAATTGTGCGTATTTGTAGGACCCAATGCTTTTGAGGACAGTCGGTACACTTGTCATTGCTTTTCTTTGACAAGCCTGCTGATGTCATTCCCTGTGAAATGCAACTTTGGTGAAAGAATACCTAAGTAATCTCCATGGTGTGTTCTGTAACTGCATCATGCTTTAATGTTTTGTAGTAGTTAGGTAAGTGTTCTAATCCTGTTCATGGCAACTATGTGTATGGTCCAATGCTTTTGAGGACAGTCAGTACACCTGTCATTGCCTTTCTTTGACAAGCATGCTGATGTCATTCCCTATGAAATACACCTTTGGTGAAGGAGTATCCCAGTAATCTCCATGGTGCATGCTGTAACTGCGTAATGTTATAGTAACTAAGTAGGTGTCCGTAATCCCAGGCATAGCAACTGTGAGACTATTGGTGTGTGTGCATTTGTCATATGTATCCTGTGTGAAGCACAAAGCAATGGGGAGTGGGTTTTGCACTTTTCCTAAATGTTGGGCCTATTAAATGTCATAATGTCCACCTTACAAGCATGACAGATGTCAAACATCACAGTGGCTGGGGTAAACAATCTATACCCCCACATGTGACATCATGGCATGAGGAACAATATAGGCAACACCTGTATTACCCAGAGAACACTCTCCACCCATGTCCTGGACACAAACACACTTGGCCAGGCAGCAACCAATAAGTTGGTAGTCCCCTGCATATTGCCCACAGATGGTAACAATGGTGTGATTGCAGTGGACTACAGAGGACATGGCACCCTGTCCCATCCCTACAATAGACATTGCATTGCATACAGTGCTCCATCGCTATGAGCCTCAATGGACACCTGCTACAACTGGCAAGCCAGCAAATTCTACCCACAAAGGCCATGCCACTGATAACAGTGAATACTGAGGGGGTAACAGGGGTAAGCTGCCTGAAGATATCTGGGTGTACATTACCATTCAATTCACCTAGGGTAAATGCAGGCCTACTGCTTCCTGCCATACTGTTCTGTTTGTCAATGAGATTGTGGTGGTTTCAATCATGCCTTTTTATATCACAGATACATCTCATTGTGTCTACTTCGGTATGTACCTCCTAAGGATTATATACAGACTGTAGATGGAGGCTGCCGGACTGTACATCTGCATTACTGACAGTTGATTGCTTGTTATCCTGTCGCCCACTCTGTGTCTACTGTTGTACTACTTGAAGGCCTTGGCCTGGACTGCAACATATGTACTCCTTTCCAGAATACTGTATACCTTTATCTGTTAGACAGTTGCATTATTCTGTCTAAACATATTTCAGAGTCTACACAGCTATATGACATGGCATACAGTACTGTAGTTGTACAAAAATAAAGGTTCCCCATGTATGCAAACCTGTGTGTGGTGTTATATCCCGTGACCTGTCTGTTGGTATATGTTGCAGGCAACAGGTGTCACTTGTATGTTTGGCTCATACAGTGTCCATGTGGTATGCTGGTGACTGTAGCTATAGTGGCTGTACCATATTGTGAGCACTCTCTACATATGTATCACCCTATACATATGTCTGTGTGTGTATATGTAGTTACATATATATCTATATATAGGTATATGTAAATATATATATATATATATATATATATATATATATATATATATATATATATGTATGTATATATCTGCATATATGTGTCTGTGTATATGAATCCTAGAAATGTTGAGTGGGTCCACATTGTACACCCTCTATGGTAGCCACACTGTACTGCATGATATATTACCAATACTGGCCTGACAGCATACAGGTGGGTTGGAGTACTGTTAACATCCTGTGCCCATGTTGTGTCAGGTTCTGGGTTTGGGATTTGTGTTCCTTTGTCAGTGTAGGGAGCAATGCTTTTGAGGCCATTCACAGGCACTACAACCTCCATTGCCCTACTTTGGCAAGTCTGCTGACATCATCACCTGTGAAATACACCGTTGGGGAGTAAATATCCCAGTAATCTCTGTGGCATGTGCTATAACTGCATAATGCTACAGTGTGATAAACTAGTTAGGTAAAAGTTCTAACCCCAGCCATGACAATGGTGTATGTGTGTGTTTGTAATTCGTAACCTGGGTGGGGCTGGCTGTGACTACATGGACTCATTGAGAAGCCGGCTTTGTAATTTTCCTATATGGTGGCCATATTATATGTCACAATGTCCACCTTACAAGGATGACAGATGTCAATCATCTGATATGCTGGGGTGCAAGTCCACACCCGTACATGTGATACAAGGCCTGGTGAACAAAGTAATCAACTAGTATTACACAGAGTACACTATGAACCTGTGTCTCATACACAAACACACTTACCTAGACAACTGCCACTATGTTGGTAGTACCCTGCATACTGTTTATAGATAGCAAGCATGATGTGATTGCAGTGGGCTGCAGAGGGCATGGCACCCTGTTCATCAGTACAATAGGTACATAACTGAAGACAGTGCACCTTCACTATGATCCTCAATGGATGTCTACAACATCTGTGGTGCCATCAAATGTGATCCACTAAGGACTCTCCATGAGCATACCCTGCCACAAGAGGTCAGGAGTGGCACATGTGATGATAATCTGTGTACATAACATGAGGCAGACCACCCAGGTATCGTTCCACATGTCACTGTACATGCATGTGGGAGGTGTGCACATCCCAGATACCATCCATGTTATGGACTAAGGAACACATACATGGCAAGCAATGCACAGCATTGCCCACATGCAATAGTTACCCAGGTGACTTGATGGTGAATACAATACCCAGCTGTGTGGGCAAACCAGACACTACACCCCTGAGCCACAATGCAGACCATTGTTATGTTGCCTGATGCCAAGGTATACCCATCACCTAACCTTGTATGTCTGTCTGGCACAGTCGACCACTACACACCTGTGAAGCAATGTACCCATGCATGTCAGTACTGGCACCCTGTGTCTGTGTGTGTGTTGTATGTTGCCTGTGACCACATTCACACTCACCACAACCCCCATTGGCATACTGATGTATGCTGTCTGATGTCAGTCACCTCTACATACCCTTTGCCCATATAACCTCTGTATAACCCCTGTGGTGCATGTGATACCTGCACAGTACTGTGTTGTGGCAATCTAACTATTGATGAGTTGTATCCCTGGCCCTGCTAAGTGTGCCATTGTGTGTGCGTCCCTGTGAGAGTGTGGCTGTGTTGATACTGACACCTGTTCATGTGGACAGGCATGTGTACTAGACCTACCGTGTAGCTACCATATCACTGTTGCAGATGTCACTCACCATCACATATACATTTGAAGGACTCCTCAACATGTAACGTATGTGGTGCATCCAATGACTGCTTAGACATGTGATAGCAGTATATAGTCAGTCTGGGGTTTGATATCCTGGACTGGTAGGTGTGTGACACAAACATGCTTATATTTTACTCTCTCAACCCTCCCTGACTTATCTTTGCCTCTGTCTGCCTCTCTGGTGGATGTGGGGATGTACACCTGGTTTGCTTAGGCAGCAGCATGTGCATTGTCAGTGATGCTCATGATCAGCTGATGGCCTCTACATGAATTGCAGCCCTCCTCTAGCTGATTGCATGTGGAACAGCTGTGGTAACATTCCCATAGCCAATTGCATGGAAACATACTCCAATATCTAGGAACATCATGTTGGTGTTGGGCCTTTTCATTCACTGTGAGCAGGAACTAGATCTGTTGTTTGGCAAACAGCATCACAGATGGATTGGGGACTTACCTCTGACAACATACACTGTGGAAACAGGCCAACACACAGGAGGGGGATGTGCCTGTCTTGACTACAGACTGAAAGTGCTGTTATACTGCAATTGGAGTAATGGTTTAAGAGTGTGTGTGTGAATATGGCTGTCCTACATGTTTTATTACTTGTCATGTCAGTGCTATGTTTATGAGGAAACCCCATCTGTAGGGTCATCTGCAGACTGGGCAGTGTGATGTGCCTTTTGTTCCTTGTGTTACCCACAGAGCAGCTATCTGTCAACTTCAGAAGGTAGTGTGAGGATTGTAGTCAGTAGATGGTGACAGCTGGGAGAGTTACTGACTTCATATCCCTCATAGGACATATGTTGCCACAAACCCTGTAATGACAGTAAATGTATGAGGTTATCACAGTAACATGTCAATATTGGCCCTGTGTTTGTGCCTCCAGCCACACTCTGTCAACCTTTGTACATATGTCATGCAGTAGGGGGTACATATGTTCTGTACACCACATTCATTGACAGCATATCTGATAACAAACCAGTGAGATATCACACTGCTACACATGTTATGTATAGTAGGGGTTATATTTGAGGACATAGCTTGGGCATTCTGTGGTTGTGTGTACACTACTGAGGTATGTGTAAGTCCGGTAATTGTCAACACTGTGTGTATAATGGATATGTACCTTGCCCTGCATAGAGACTGTGGTAGATGTCATTGTTCTTGGTCCTGTTCTATCTGATGTTACATGTTGCTCCACTGTTTGTCACCCTATCAGCTTACATGTTTGTAGGGGCAAACACACATGCCCCATACCACAGACAGGCATCGGACCACACTGTGTAGTGGCCAAGTATATGTAGGATTGGTGTGTGAGTGGCACATATGAGGATTGTGTTGATCAGATAGTCCATATACTATAATATTACGTTAGCTAACCATATGTGGCTATGGCTGTGTATACATTGGTTTTGGTTATGCACTTTCACACAGATGTCTGTTACTCTGTGATGTGACATGCCTTTATAGCCTGCTATCTATGCAGGTACATGTTTATTCCCACATAGGAGATGTAGGCCAGTGTTGAGTTAGTCTGCCTATAGTCTGCACTGTGCTTTGTTACTTGCCTAGCAGCTTACTGTACTTACCCAGTGAGATGTCATGTCCAGATACTTGCCAGATGTACTGCTGCTGGGCCACCATAACAGTCATGTATGTCAGACAAAGCAGTGGAATGCTGTACAGATGTCTGTCACTAACTAGTGGGTAGTATGTGGCCATGGCACCTCTGTACTAGTGGTTATTATGTGTCAGGACAGACAGGGGTGTATGAATGCATAACCTATGGGGCAAATGTATACCAGTATTTACGTGATATACCCATCTACATGGCTGTTAACATCCACATTGTCAGGCTTGGTCAACATGTCTTGCATGAAGGGGTTATGTGTATACCCCTGGACTGACCAGAGTGTGTCAGTCTGACCACATATACTGGCCATATCTCAGCTGTAGTCCACAGGGGCATTATTGTGCTAGCAGTGGTACTGTACTATGATGTCCTTAGGATGTCTGTCAGTAGCCAATGGCGCACATGTTAAAAGCAGATGTGGCCTCCCACATACATCATTTCTGTGAAGACAATCCCTATTACAGTAGCAATAGTATACAAATATACCTGCAATACATACCTGACATCCCCTTGCACTGAGAGGTTAGGACTATTGGGGCTGAAGTAGGGCTCCACTCCATGTTCAGGACATAGGGTGAACATATATGTATATATAGTTATACATATATCCATAGAGATATATACACATATACATATCTCGGTTAGTGTATGCCAACAGTTTTACACATATGTGCCTGTGTTCCAGCCTCTGTCCTCCACCTATATACCAGGCTTTGCACATATGACATGCTGTCAGGGGTTGTTATGCAGTGGCTGTGTGTATGTCATGCTGTAATTCCTGCCATCACTCCACTACTGTTGTGACCCCCACACATACTGGGGGGTTGGGGCCATATATGTGTGGACTTCAGCTACACAATACATGTGTGCCCTAATGGACTCCAGAGACCAGTGTATGTAACTGTGGTATATAGCCCAGTATTATTGAGTCTAGGGGGTGCACCATAACTAACCTAGGCTGTTACAACATGTGTGGGTATCAGGTGTAAGCTGCCTTAAGGTATCTGCATGTACATTACCATACAATCCACCTTGGGTAAATGCAGGCCTACTGCCTCCTGCCATACAGAATGTTCTGTTTGTCATTGTGATTGTTATGGTGTCAGTTATGCCTTGTTATGTAACAGACATAGCCCATTGTGTCAACTGGGGTCTTTACCCTCTAGGGATTGTGTACAGAGTGTAGATAGAGGCTGATGAACTATATTCATCTGCATTACGTACTGTTAATTGTTTGGTATGCTGTTGCCCAGTCTGTCTTTACTATTGTACTACTTGAAGGCCTTGGCCTGGACAGCAACATATGTCAACCTTTCCAGACTACTGTATTAGTGTAACTGTTTCACAGTTGCATTAATCTGTTCATATGGATGTGAGTGTCTAAACAGCTATATGACATGGCATATAGAACTGTTGTAGTACAGATAAAGCTTTCCCAATTATGCATACCTGTGTGTGGTGTTATATCCTTTGATATCTCTGTGGATATATGTTGCAGGCAATGAATGTCATTTGTATGTGGGGCTCATACAGTCCCCATTTGGTAAGGTGATAACTGTAGGAATACTAGCTGCTCCATATTGTGTGCACATACTACATATGTATCTTACTGTACATATCTCTCTGTGTGTATGTGTAGTTACATATATATATATATATATATATATATATATATATATATATATATATAAATATGTATAGATGTATATGTATATGTACTTGCATATATGTGTCTGTGTCTGTGTATATGTATCCTAGGGATGGCCATGCCATGTGTAGTCCCAGTTATGGAATCTGCAACACTTGGTAGTGTATTGCAGGGGGAACGTGTTTGACTGTAGGGGGTGTATACCTATTCGTACAGGACGTATATTGTTTGGGGCCTCTCAGTTCCATTAATGTTGCATGTGGACATATATGTTTTTGTTATTTCCCTATTGTTATCTACAGATGTATGTCCATATATACCTCTCTCTATATCTGTATATATATATATATATATATATATATATATATATATATTTATATATATCTGCTGACATATATATATATATATATATATATATATATATATATATATATATATATATATATATATATAAAACCTGCCGTATATATGTAGACATGTACATGTCGACATATATATCTATAACTGTAGGCATTTGCATGTATATATGTTCATATATATTTATATATGTATATATTTCTACAGATCTGAGGAAGACAACAGTCAAAAGCGCTTATCAGATATCTTCAAGGGACAGCTTTGAACTTTTTTATTTTTCATTTTATTTTCAAGTCGAAGTTTTATTCATATTAAAGGACTACATTTTAATTGGAACACTTGTGGATTTCATTGATTGGCCATCCTTGGGTGGATTTTCTGTCTTTTTTCTGCCAATATATCAATATGTTGTATCTATTTAGACATTAATATATTTACTCACACACATACATCTACATGTTGAAATACATTCTCTGTACTGTTGAATGACTGGGCTGTTTGATATGTTTTGAATACATCAGAATTATGTATATCTGACGTTTTTTAGTGGTAAATCACTTTGGCTTTGATGTGCAGGGTTCGAGCCTAGCAGAGGCTGTTTATTTTGTTGCTAGGCAGAACAAGGGCCATTGGATACAGAGTGGTTAAGGCGCTTTTAAGCAGTTGTAAGCGGGTTTGAGTGGGTTTGAGCGAAGGTAAGCCCTGCTAAGTTCCAGTTACAGTTTCTCATACTCAGTTAGCTCCTGAATTGCTTAATCTGTGCAGGCATTGCTTACCCACACGCAAACAGCCTAAAACCCGCTTACTGCTGCTAAAAAGTGCTTACTCCCACTTACCCCTGTGCTAATTTCTATAAAAGAAAAGAAAAAGGGGTTGATAGGAAAGTGGTGAAAAAAGGGGCACAAAGAGGGAAAGACAGTAAGAAAAATAGCCAGAGATGTTCAGGAAAGGTGTAGGGAAGGTCCATAGCTGCCCAGTTCTTCTACAGCAACAGCTGTGCATAGGTACTGAATTTGGAGGTAGATTCAGACACTCAAACCCCTGGGAGTGGGTGAGGACAACAGTAATTTGTTGTGATGTCAATTAGACCAGATTACATGTGTCCAGTGGACATGTGTGCGAAATGGACAGCTATGTATGGGGTGAGATTTTTTTGTGGGAACAGATTGCCCTTTCTTTCAGGTGAGATTGGGATGTTGTGGAGGGGTAGTAGGTATATTTGGGAAGGTTGGTTGGGTAGGTTAACAAACAAGACAAACAAGATGCATACAGGGGTGGTATATGACACATGTGGGGGGTAAATACCTTGGATAGGGAGGGTTGTTTGGAAGTCGCAAGCCCATGAACCCCCCAAATGGAAACAGTGGGACTGAGGTCCCCACCCATGGGCAGTCACCACTGCACCTTCACGGCCCTAAAGATGGCCATGCTTGGGGCTGGGTAGGAGGGGCAGGCTCACCCTCTAATTGCACCACTCGGCCCTCAAGCTGGCGTAGCTGGTCTAAAAATGCCCTATCGATCTCCCTACACACCACGGCCCGGACCTGATGATGGGTGACAGGTTCCACTCTGCCCCCGCTCCCAGGGGGGCCATGCCCCATCCCCTACAGTGGTTCCACCCGAAGGTGATGTAGGGCCTACAGTGGAGGAGGTCCCAGGCTAGGCCCCAGATGTGCTGGTAACTGGTGCCATGGCCAGCTGACCAGCCTTCCCATACGAGCTGTGGTGTTGCTGTTTAAGAACAGATATGGGTTTGTAATAGTCAACAGAATTCAGGATTAGTTATAACAGCATGCATAGGTATACCCATTAACCCAAGACACCAAATTTTAACCAGTTGCATAGTGAGCAGAACACATGCATATATGGAACAGCAGTGGCCATTACAACGGCATGCAGGTTTTATTGATGACAACAGGCCACCAATATGGGTGTATTTCAACATGGCACATGCATAGAACCAAATGTGGATATTTATGAACCAATAGGACATATGTCCCAACCTTAGTTTGGAGAGTATATCATACCCATTGAGGTATATAATTGGGTTAATGTTGCACATATGATGGGGGCAAGAGAGAGAGTTCAATTAACAACTGATATATTCCTGTAGTTTTCACAACTTTCTTAGTCACTGCAGTGATCTGTCCCTTACGTATATTATTACACTACCCATTTGCCTTACTTTGTACAATGGTATGTTTGTAGATTAGTATATACGTCGACAGTGTCTAATGTATAGTCTACACCCTTTACCTGTTATAGCTGTTGAGAAGACCTTTGTTAACACTACCTGACAATTTCTACACATACTCCCAGATTCCATGCTGATGTTATACACATACCCCTCAATCCGTTATTGCACACACTCTGGTTGAGGATTGACAGGATGCAGGTGTTACTGCAACATATTATCCAAATTGCTCTCATACACCTTGGGTGTGTTGCTACAATGACAGGTTTGTTTTCATAAACATTCTCGGACTATGTACAGGTTTGACTATCGGTTGTATGTCATAAAAGGCTGCCAACATTTCTTGGATCATCACACTGATTTCTCAGGTGAACAGAGCACCAGGCAGCAGATTTGGGCTGTTTATCTGCACATGCTGGGCAGATTAGAACAGTTGAGGGGTATGAATATGCATACAGCTTACTATCTGAACATTCTGATGCAGTCTGTACAGTTGATGGTTATGATTATGCTTACAGCTTACTATCTGAACATTCTAGCAAAATCTGTACAGTTGTTGGGTCTAATTATGCATACAGCTTTCTATCTGGACATTCTCACAAATTCTGTACAGCTGTGGGGTATGATTATGCATACAACTTACTACCACTCCTGGGATTCAAACCCCTGCTGTGTGTGGTAAAAACATTACAGTTAACATCACAGTACACTGTGCTATCAGAGAATTGGTGTAAAGCTTTCCAATGTTTGCTCTCTACGTCCCCCTAAGTTGTACAATATGACTAACCTCTTGTAATACAGAACTTCCTACACATTTTATCTGCGTACCACAGTGTGGGTAACACTGCTTAATACAATAGTACTATTTACAGCATGCAACACTACAACATATTAAATCAGAGTATACACATGCACTCCAGGGGTTATACCTTTATTCACAGGATATGACAGTTCATGCAGAATTATTACTAACCTGCCTTGCGATGCAGCCTTTGTAGCCTAGTGGCATGGGCTTGCTGGTTCACAGCCCACTCATCTGCATCTGTCAGAGAAATACAGTGACATTTAGCCATACCTATCCATAGTATACACAAGCTAGGCAATTATTATATACTTAGTAGAATGGGTACTTAGTACTGAGGCATCAGCCATCTGCCTGGACTCCTGGATCCACTGTTCCAGTAGCTCCCTCCTATGCTGCTTCAGATCAGCATGCTGATGTCTGACCTGCTCACCAGTCTGGGGGATACCTGTGACACTAGTGAGGTCACGGGCGAGAATGCCCCAGACCTCCACTTTATACTGGGAGCCCTGGTATTGGCCCTGCAGGAGTCTCTGCTCATGGTGTTTGACCAGGAGCCACACCATGTATTTAGACTCATAAATGTCCCAGCGCTGCACTCTAAATCGAGTGTCTTCTCCAACTCTGGCCATTCTGACTGCAGAAGGAAGCTACGACTAGTTATGGGATATATTCCCACCTGTGGGGTTTAAATATGCCTGATTTCCCACACTTTTCTGTGATTGGACAGTTTTAAAAAGGCTAAGCTATGGGCACACCTGCTTACCTAAGGTTGGCATTGCTTAAAGGGGCATACCACTGGGCAGATTGAGTTAGCTGGCCTACACATTGCTTAAACCATGTAAGCTGACCCATGCAATGCTTAGCATTGCTTAATATCTAATTGGCATTATGTTTTCCTTTTGACATTGATTTATTATTTGTTACATGTTATATCTGTGTCTGATATCTGAGATTCATGTGTACATATACTGTATGAGGTCCTGGGCAATTCAATAACACCTCACATCTGGCCTTACTGAAGTACTCCAATTCACATATTTATGTTATGTAGCAGATTATACACCATCACACAGTACATAGTTTCATTTCACATGTTCAGTTTGATTTTCCTATGGTATTTCTTATGTATTGCTATGATGGCTTAGTGGTTAACTACTCTGACTGTATATCTGACGTGGCTTAGTGGTAAATCACTTTGGCTCTGATGTGCAGGGTTCGAGCCTAGCAGAGGCTATTTATTTTGTTGCTGGGCAGAACACGGGCCATTGGGTACAGAGTGATTAACGCACTTTAAAGCAGTTCCAAGCAGGTTGCATGGGTTTGCGAGACGGTAAGCACTGCTAACTCCCGGTTATAGCTTCTTACATGCAGTTAGCTTCTACTTTGCTTAATCTGTGTAGGCAATGTTTAGCCCCATGCAAATGCACTTAAACATGGTTACTAGTGCTTATATATGCTTACTACTGCTTATTTGTGCTTAAACCTGCTTACTAATGCCTTATTCCTTATGACACTGACACTTCACATGTGCATTTAATGCAGTACTCCAGTTCACATTTAAATGTTATTTCAGGTTATACAGCAATAAAATGTTTATATATAGATTTCACATGGAAAATAGTAGGTGCTGCAGTGGGACTTAAACCGGGAATGCCTGCTCGTTAGGCAAATGCTCTGCCCACTACACTATTGCTGTGCTGCTTGATTTGCATATATCTTCCTTGTTATCCTCTTCAGCCTTTTAAGCTGCTTTAACCTTAGCTAAGCACTGGACACACCCTTGCACCTACGGTTAGCTGTACTCAGATTCTTAATAAATATAAAGGAGTTTCTTCAGTTTATTTATATATACTGTTGCTGTTCTACATATGGGGGACTGTTGGTGGGGATATGCGAACACTTATGAGTGGTCTCACTCATTTATTTCCACTTTCTGATGTTCTACATTGCAGGGGTGTGTTTATTCTGAGAGGTCTGCTCTCAGACATGCTCCCTGCACTTGTACACACTCTGTGTAAGCCTGGGAGGTCGGGCAGTGCACCTTCATTAATATGCATGGCATGCTGCCATCATCCTCCTACATGGGCACTTCCATGCAGGACTACACTAGTCCTGCACAGAAGATAAGTGAATCCAGAGGAGTGTCATAATGAATAAGGCACTAGTAAGCAGGTTTAAGCACAAATAAGTAGTAGTAAGCATATATAAGCACTAGTAAGCAGGCTTAAGCCCATTTGCATGGCGGTAAGCAATGCCTACACTGGTTAAGCAATTCTAAAGCTAACACTGTGTAAGCAGATGAAATGGCAGGTTAGCAGTGCTTACCGTTGTGCAAACCCACTTACAACTGCTCAAAAGTGCCTTAATCACTCTGTATCCAATGGCCCTTGTTCTACCCATCAACAAAATAAACAGCCACGTAGGTCTCGAACCCAGGACCCTATACACCATAGTCACAGTAGTTAACCACCAAGCCATCACAGAAGTACAAAAGAATGAAGTAGCAGCTAAAATGTCCTCACCATAGTATAACAAAACTGAACCTGTGAAAGGAATCAGTATACAGTCATATTTTCCATAACCCACTACATAACATAAATATGTGAACTGGAATATAGCAGTAAGCCCAGAAGTGAGGTGTAATTGTAATAGAGTGTTGAAGTCCTCAATAAAATACAAGGACCCCACAGAGTGTATGCACATATTAATCATGGATACCAGACATACATATAAGGTGTAATGATTAATAACTCAATGCCAAAAAGAAAATATAATGCAAAGTCTAATGTAAGCAATACTAAGCATTGCACAGGTCAGCTTAGGAGGTGTAAGCAATGTGCAGGCCAGCTAACTCATTGTGTCCAGTGGTATACCCCTTTAAGCAATGCCAACCTTAGGTAAGTAGGCTTGCCTATATCTTAGCCTTTTCAAAACCAGCCAATCAAGGAAAAGTGCAGGAAATCAGCCCTACTTAAACCCAAGAAGCTGGAATACATCTCATAACTGGTTGTAGCTTACCCTTGCAGGCACTATGGCAGTAAGGGGAGAAGGTGTGCACTTCAGGGCACAGCGCTGGTGCATCCAGGAGTCCAAGGTCATGGTAGGACTCCTAGTTAAAGACCAAGCTCAGAGACTGCTGCAGGGTCAGTACCAGGGCTCCCAATATAAGGTGGAGGCCTGGGACCATCTCACTCGTGACCTCACCAGTGCCACTGGCATACACCGAACTGGTGATTAGGTCAGGCACCACTATGCCAACCTAAAGCTGCATAAGGGGGACCTCTTGGAGGAGTGGATCCAAGAGGCTAGAACGTTAGGGGATGTTCCAGCTGTATGTATCACCCCAGTATGTGTGTAATAATTGCCAGCTCAGGTATATCATGGAAAGGTATGGCTAAATATTCCTCTTATGTCCCCCACAGCTGCAATAGAGTGGGCCGCAAACCAGGCGGCCTACATCAGTCACCTGGCGAGGTTGCAACATGAGGAAGGTCAGTAATACTCATGCATTTACTGTCATAGGAAATAAAAATAAAAGTAATAGTAAATTAATTGCTTGTATAAAACCTGTATTGTTCAAGGCAAGTACTACATACACTAGAGAATATGGCAGGAAGAGTCTCATATTGTTTCTAAGTCAATAAAAGTATAATAGCCTGACAAAACAGGTTTAACTGCTGGACTGCATGTGTATATCCTGGTATCATACGGTAATGTAGATATGCAATCATGTAATAATACTGTAGTATTAAGCACTGTTACCCACACCGTGCACCTGAAATTGAATGTGTAGGAATGCCTGTATATGACAGGTGTAATCCCCAGAGGCCATTTACTACAACTGAGGGACACATAGACAGCAAACTGGGAAAATGCAGACAAATAACCAAATAGCACATGCAACTGAAATGTGAACTGTTGTTTTTTTAGCGCACACAGCCATGGTTCGAATCCTGCCAGTGCTAGTAGTCTGCATACAGAATCATACCCCACAACTGTACAGATATGTACAGAATGTCAATTAAAGTGTCCCATATCTGTTGCTTGTCAACCTGTCCCCCTGGGAAATCAGTGGGATGATCCCAGATATAAAGGCAGCAAACAGTATATGCAACTGATTGACACACAGCTATGAGAACAAAGCTGGCACACAAGCAACTCCCCAGTACCTGATGTGACTAAAAAGCCACATATGTCCCATTTTCACTCCATCTTGTCAAACTATTGTCAGAGTGTATATAGTAACAGAGTGAGATGTATGACCTTAATAGTAATGTGGGAGCTGGTACTGTGTGTGGGAACATTCAGGTAGTGCTAATAAACATTCCTCCCACAGGTCTGTCAGTTATCAACACTGTGCCCAGAAATATAGGAATGATATGCAGTTGCTCTGAATAATGAGCTATTACACATCACTGTCACCCACACTGTCCAATAACATATAATGACCTAGGAAATCTGTATATGAGTGTTTAATACAAGGTCAGAATGCAAAAGCACAGGGGATTAATAAAACAGAAAGAAGATTGGAGATATACAGCAATATCTATATAGCAGACACAACTGTGATGGACAGTGTTTAAGTTGTAGCTGGCACAGCCATGGTCTGAATCCTGGGAGTGGAATTAGACTGCATACAGATTCATACTTCACAACTGTACAGATGAGGCCAGAATGTCCAGTATATGTGCCCATATCTCCTGCCTGTTCTCTGACCCCTGGTAGGTCTGTGGCATGATCCCAGATATTTAGGCAGAAAACAGGGTATACAAGCGATTGTCAAGCATCATGAGAATACACCTGTCACTGTAGAAACCCTTGAAACTGTTAGGAGAGTGATATTTCAAGTATGTCCTTTCTACACTCCCATGTTGTCAAGCTGTGACCAGAGAGTGTACAGTAACAGAGTGAGATGTATGTGATTAATACTAATGAGTAATCCGGAACTTTGTGTGGCAATAGTCAGGTAGTGCTAACAAGCATTGCTCCAACAGGTACATTGCCATGAACACTGGGCTGAGAAATACAGACCATTATAACCTGTACTGGTACTGTTCACTCTGGTATTTCAAGTAATTGTGAGTGTTGCAGTTTCTCTGAATAATAAAGTATCACTGGTCACTGTCACCCACACTGTGCTACATACTATAACTGTGTAGGAAAGGATGTAAATGTGTGTGCCAGGTCACTAAAGATGGAAGAGGGCAATATTCTAGATATGTCCCAGCACACCAGCATGTGGTCAACACATGGCCAGTGTCTGTGCATAAAGAGTTGGATAGCTATGTGCAAAATAACAACCTGTAATCTGGGAGTATGTGTAGAAACAGTTAGTGTTAACAAACATTTCCTCCACAGGTATAACAGGTAAGAGGTGTATACCGCAGGTAAAACCTGTTCATCTGTAATGATGATGACAGCCATATCACAGTCCAAACTAAGACTATAGGGTAGTGTAGTAAGAATTGTAAGGTACAGATAATAGCACTGACTAGGAAAGTAATGTGGACTACAGGAATATACTAGTTGTTAATTGACATCTCCCGCCCCACCATATCTCCAACAATAATCAACATACCCACCCCAAATGGTATATAATGACTCTGCTAATGTCCAATTGTTTGATAAATATTTTCATGGTTCCCACGCATGTGCTATATTGAATTATTCCAACATTGATGGCACGGTGCCATCAATGTACCTGCATGCTGTTCTTATTACCACTGTGGTCTTATATAAGTATGTGTTCTGTTTGCTATGCAACTGTCCCATATCTGGTGTCTGGGTTAATGGGAATATATATGCATGCTGTTATACCTAACCCTGGAATGTGCTGACTATTACTAACCCACAAATAATGATGAAATCTAAACACTATAGCATGCTTGGGAAGGCTGGTACCAGCGGACCCACCTGCCCACCTCAGCTGGCCGTGGCTCTGAGCACCAGCATGTCTGGGGCCCAACCCGGGACCTCCCTGTCCATTGGTCCTGCACCACCTTTGGGTAGAACTACCTCAGGGGCTGGGGCTCATCCCCCTGGAAGTGGGCGCGGACAGGCACCTGTCACTCATCTCCAGACCAGAGTCGTGGTGCATAGAGTGATCAACGAGCAGTTTGGTGATGATCTACACCAGCTCAAGAGCCCCGTGTCATGATTAGAGAGTCAGTTTGCTCCTCCTCCTACCTGGCCCCCAGCACGGCCACCTTTGGGGCCGTGAAGGTGCAGTGGTGACTGCCCATGGGTGGGGACCTCGGTCCCACTGTTACCACCATGGCCCTTATGGGCTTCGAATATCCCAACACCCCTACCCATCAAGGTGTTTACCCCCCACATGTGTCATGTACCGGCCCTTTATGCATCTTGCTTGTCTTGTCTGTTAACCTACCCAACCTTCCACCCCAAATATACCTACTACCCCTCCACAACATCCCACTCTCAGCTGAGAAAAAAAGGTCAATCTGTTTCCACAAAAAAAATATCGCCCTATACATAGCTGTCCATTTCACACATGTGTCCACTGGACACATGTAATCCAGTCTAATTGGCATCACAACTTATTATTGTTGTCCTTACACCTCTGCCAGTGGTTTTGGTGTCCAAATCCACCTCCAAATTCAGTGTATATGCACAGCTGTTGGTGTAAAATAAATTGGCAGCTACGGATCATCCCTGCACCCTTCCTGCACATCCTTCGCTATTTTTCCTACTGTTTTTCCCTCTTTGTGCCCCTTTTTCACCATTTTCCTATCAACCCCTTTTTCTTTTAAAGAAATTAGCGCATGGGGTAAGTGGAAGTAAGCAGTATTGAGCAGCAGTAAGCAAGTTTAAGCCCGTTTGTGCAGGGTAAGCAATGCCTACATAGGTTAAGGAATTTAGAAGCTAACTGAGTATAAGACATTGTAACTGGAAGTTAGCAGTGCTTACCTCTAAGCAAACCTGCGCAAACCCACGCAAACCTGCTTACAACTGCTTTAAAGTGCCTTAATCACTCTGTATGCAATGGCCCATGTTCTGCCCAGCCACAAAATAAATAGCTGCTGCAAGGATTGAACCCAGGACCCTGCACACAATAGACAAAGTGATTGATCACTAAGCCATGCCAGATTTATGTAACTCTGATGTTTTCAAAAACAAATCATCCAGCCCAGTCATGAAACAGTACATAGAATGTATTCTAAAATTCAGATGTATGTGTGTGTAAATATATTAATATATAATCAGATACAACATATCCATATATGTATATATATATATATATATATATATGTATATATATATATATATGTATATATATATATATATATATATATGGATCTATCTTACTACGTCGACAAGTCAAAACGCCGACAACAAAATCACCGACACCACATAACCGACATTTCACAAACACGAAACCTCACATGCCCGACACACCATAATCCCGACAAGCAACAAACAAAACAAATCCCCGGACCAAGAAGCACACACACAACACAAGCACACCAAAATCCTTACAAAGCAACACTAAACCTCACATACACAACTACCTACAACCTTAACACAAACCCTAACGCTAAGGTCCGCCACTATCACACTCACCTAACCCGCCTAACCTAACTCACTTAACCCGCCCCTAACCCACAAACTATCACAGTCGCACACTTACCTAGCCCGCCCCTAACCCTAACTCACTTAACCGCCCCTAACCCACAAACTATCACAGTCGCACACTTACCTAGCCAGCGCCTAACCCTAACTCACTTAACCGCCCTAACCCACAAACTATCACAGTCGCACACTTACCTAGCCCTAACCCTAACTCACTTAACCGCCCTAACCCACAAACTATCACAGTCGCACACTTACCTTACTCGCACCCTAACGTCCGTCACTACCGCATACATACACAGCCTTTTCCCATGTCGATGTTCTCAGCGTCGGGGTTTTGATCCGTCGGTCTTCTCCGTTTTCGATCTTCTGGCGTCGGTGTTCTCGCTGTCGGCGTTCTGGCTTGTCGACGTAGTAAGATAGATCCATATATATATATATACATATATATATATATATATATATATATATATATATATATATATATATATATATATATATATAGATGTATATATATATATATATATATATATATATATATATATATATATATATATATATAAAATCATATATACATGCAAATGCCTACATCGACACATATATATGTCTACACCTATATGTCTACATTTTCACAGCAAGTTACATATATGTAAGCAGATATATATCTATGTAGGTATATCTGGACATAGTATATGTATATGTATATGTATATATATATATATATATATATATATATATATATATATATATATATATATATATATATATATATATATGTATGTAAGAAGATATATATATATATATATATATATATATATATATATATATATATATATATATATATATATATATATATATACACACATATAGGTCTATATGGCCATACAGCTGTAGATAACAATGGTAGATTAACTAAAACATATATGTCCACATACACCGTTAATGAGGTTGAGAGGCACCAAACAATATTGTACGATTAGGTATGCACCCCCCACAGCCAAACACGTCTGCCCTGCAATACACTACCAAGTGTTGCAGATCCCATAACCAGGACCTGACATGAACCAGTACTACATCCCATCTGTGCTGGTATTGGTAACATATCATGCAGTACAGTCTGGCTCCCATAAGAAATGTAAAATGTGGAAGCTATCAACATCCCCAGGATACATATATGCAGATACAGATATACATATCTATATCTATATATCTATATATATATATATATATATATATATATATATATATATATATCTATATATATATATATATATATATATATATATATATATATGTAGATATATATGACTACACATACACACGCAGAAATATGTACAGTCAGATACATACTTAAAAGGTGCACATAATATGGAACAGCCACTATGCCTACATTTAACACCTTAACAACTGGACACTGTATGGGCCACCCATACAAATGACAATCATTGCCTGCAACATATACCCACAGAGAGGTCATACGATCAAACAACACACACAGGTTTGCAGAAATGGAAAACCTTTATTTGTGTACTATTACAGTTTTATATGCCATGTCATATAGTTGTTCAGACACTGACATCCATATAAACAGATAATGCAACTGTGAAGCAGTTATACTAATACAGTAGTCTGGAAAGGTTCACAACTGTTGCTGTCCAGGCCAAGCCATTCATATTGTACAATAGTAAAGAGAGACTGGACCACAGGATACCAAACAATCAACAGTAAGTAAGGCAGATGTATAGTTCAGCAGCCTCTATCTAAACTCTGTAAAATCACTAGGTGGTAAAGACTTCAGTTGTCCAAATGGGATGTAACTGTTACATAAAAGGCATAACTGACACCATCACAAGCACTCTGACAAACAGAACAGTATGTATGTCAGGAGGCAGTAGGCCTGCATTAACCCAATTTATGTAAGTAATGTTACTATAGGTGAAGTGTATGGTACTGTACATCCAGATATCTTAAGGCAACCCACCGTTGATACCCCCACATTCTGTAACAGCCTAGGTTATTTATGGTGCACCCCCAGACTCAATAATACAGGGCCATATACCACTGTTACATATACTGGCCTATGGAGTGCATAAGGGCATACATGTATTGTGTACGTGAAGCCCACACATATATGGCCCCAGTCCCACCGTATGTGTGGGGGATACAAAAGCAGTGGACTGATGGCAGCAATGACAGTGTAATATACTCACAGCCCACTACAGAACAACACCTGACAGCATGTCATATGTGCAAAGCTTGGTATGTAGGTGGAGGACAGAAGCTGGGACACAGGCCCATATGTGGAAAACTGTTGCCATACACTAACCAAGTCACTGGTGTTACAAGATAGTCTGCAACATACCCTTAGTCAGGGAATTGAGGTTAGAAACATAAATGGATGTAGCCATGTACTGATAGCACTCAACACACACACTGCCAGTGAAACATCTCACACAGGAACTTTGTGGTGCACAGAAAAAAACATGATAGGCACACCTCTGGCCACTAAGAGGATAGGCCCACAGTTGAGAGCTATGCAGATAGATTGCATTCCAATGTAAACTAGTATGTACATGCACACACTCTGTAACACCAGTACTATAGAAAGCATAACACAACTCTACTCACACTATGTCTGTAGTTCTGGAACCCCCTACAAATATGTAGCTGACCTGAGTGTGCCGGTTCTCCGGCAAGAGGTATTGCCACCTGCTGTCTGTAACACTGATGCCCACACACAGGAAGGATGTCCATTACACAGGAAATGAAAAGGGACCACGCCCACATGATGTAGGGATTTATAGTAGGTGGTTGCCATGATAATGGTAATTGGAAGTACTACACAGCAAGCTGCATGCAGTTAGCAAGTGGAGGATACTGACTGGTGCAATCTATTCAAAGCAGCTCAATCCATTTACTGGAGAGACAGAGAGAGAGAGAGAGAGGAATAAAAAAAAAAAAAGACAAAGCTCTTCAAACTAAAAAATGAAGTCACAGGCATTTAGCCAGCTGTCATTCAACAAGACATCATTCCAACAACAGGTATGTGAAGTATATATACATGTAATAGAATGTAGTACCTGGTCCATCATAATGGGATGGATGATGTGGAATGAGTTATATGTGCCATCAAGTGTTGTTGTGATAATGTTCAACTATTGACAATAGTGTCTGTCCCTGTAGGTAGTGGGCCATAGCCATTAACTGTGCAGGTCAGCACTGACAGACAAGATGTAAGCCATCACAGTGTGTGTTGTGTAATGGGAAGTATGTATATTATGTGGCCAATAGCTGGCAGTGGAGTTAATGCCATTATGATGGACATGTGGGAGCATGGCCCACCACTGGCAGGATACTCAGGTGAATCTGTAATGGAGCATGCCGGAATGTCATAGGTGTGTAATAGGGTTACCTGCAATTGGGTCCTACATATAGCCCCTAATGTCAGGCCGTGTCCATATGTAGCACCTGTCTGTGTTGTAGCAAGGCAGAACAGTGCAACTGTGCAGGAAGGTGTTTTGAAATTGTGGAGCTGATGTCTGAATGTACCCCACATATAGGTATGCATATGTATACATATGTCACATAAATAATATATAAAGATATATATGTATATCACAATGTATGTCCAGAAATATACATATACTCATGTATAGACATATATATGTGCACATATATACATCACATGTATCTATACATATGTAGATATATACCTATATGCACGTCTACATATATACAAACACACACACTAACATATATGTACGTAAAGACATGTCCCCTATATTACTATGCGCTGTATGTATGTTTCTCGGAATAGCAATTTTTTTCCCTGGGGAAAAAAATCGCTATTCTGTCTGTTTGAAGTTTTCACACTTCTGTGTTTAGGGTTCGATATAATAACATTCAGTGTTAGAGAACTTCGATGTTATGATATAGACCCATTTGCAACATAATGTCGACAGGTAATTTGCATGCACTTCCTGTCGACCAAATGAACTACTTAATATTCATGTGTCGACCATATGGGTCGATCATATGAACGTTAGAGCAAATTAATTTCAGCATTTTGATAGTAAACCTATATATATATATATATATATATATATATATATATATATATATATATATATTTATATTTTATAGGGGGAAACTACAATGTTACCATGGAATCAAAAAAAAGAACAGACATTGTATGGAAGGAGACAGTCTTGTGGAATATTGACTAAGGTCTTCTATTCCAGGTAAAGGGTTTGATCCTGATCTCTGACATATGCCTGTATGGAGTTTGCATACTCTCTCTCTCTGTATCTGTTGGATTCATCCCACCTTCTAAACCCATGCTAAGTTTTTCCACCCCAGACTCACCCAAGAATGAAGTCGTCAGCAAGCAGCACAGACTCTAGATAGTACCTATAAGAACAGTTGTGTAGACCAACTGCTTTAGCCATCAACTGTGGTAAGTAGTATCTTCAAAAAGAGGAGAACATGGATCACAGACTGTGTACAGTGTCAGGGCTGGCCACTCATTATAAATATTGGCAATAGGTGATTCAGTGATGTTGACTAATGTCAGCAAAAATGGGCATGGGTATTTGCTGGGAATAAGCAGTCTAAGGACCTGACCTACATAAGGGATCCAGCTAACTTTGGGAGTGGTGTGTGTGCTCCTATTTACTAACGTGTGCCAATAAAGCCAAACATAATAATCTACTTGTCAGTGTCCAGTTGCCCAACTTGGCTTACCTGTGAAAGCTCTGTTGAGCAAAGGCTAGACATAAAACCAACGAACATGCCAAACATGAACTAAGAATTGCTACACCCAATGTAGGTTCGCTGACAGGACACAGCTTGGAAGTGGATGATATGGTGATAAGAAGACCGGACATCCTATCTATTAAGGAGACAAGGCAACAGTACAGCAAAGCTACTTGGCTTGGGAGCCAGTCGCAAGAGGAAGACAGACAAGAAATGATGTGGGAATTGTGGTGAGAAAAGAAGCTTCAGAAGACATTGGGAAGTGTCATCAGAATTAGTGACAGACTCATGGCAATTAGACTCCAATGTAAGGATAGGGCACTGTTCATAATCTCAGCATATTCCCTACAACAGGGTTGTGACAGTGAGGAAGAAACAACAGTTTCAGGACTGACGAGATAAAGCAGGACAACATGAATAATTGTTGATAATGGGTGGTGTGGATGCACAAACTGGGATAGACAGAACAGGATATGAACTATCTGGGTCACATGGGTGGGGCAAAGGCCATGTCCTTCTAGACTTCTGTCTAGTAAATGGCTTAAAGGTGGCCAACACATGGTTCAGCAAGAGTGGCAATCAAAATATCACATGCAAGAGTGGCCAACATGCAGCTCAGATAAACCTCCTCATAGTAAGGATAGGACAATGCGGTAGAAGCAATGATTGTAAAGTCATCCCCAGTGAAACAATTGACCCACAGCCTAAACCATTAATTGCCACATTCATCTGCAAGTACTGGACAGAGAACGCTCTACGGTCAACAGAGCAAAGGCTGAAGATCTGGAAGCTGACGTGGTAAAACCAAAGAGTTAAAATTATTGGTGGAGATGAAAAGTACCTCAAAACAGCAGGTGTGCGGACCATATAATAGATATGCAGCTGAGTTGGGTATGGAAATAAGGCACATAAGGAATGCTGTTGGTAGAATGCAGAAGTCCAGAAAGTCATTAAAAATGAGTGCAGGAAAAAATGGAAGAAAGAAAACACACACCAGACTATGAAAGAATACTAGCTGGCTGACAAAGAGGCTAAATGAAGAGCTGCAATAGCAAAGAATAAGAGAACAGAAGTACTCTACTGTACTACGTTCCTGCAGGGGGACAAGCCCTCCTGCACTCCACATGTGTGTGATCTCGAAGTTGGTATATTTAATTTATGGGGGGGGTTACTACTTTAGTGTTGTTTTAGGTGGAGGGGGTGTTATTTACATGTGATTTGTAGGTTATGAAGTTCTGATACAAAGTTTTAATGAAATTCGATGTTATGAGTTTTAGACGTTATGGGCTTTAAATGTTATGGTCTGAATGTTGTGAGCTTAGATGTTATGACCATTCGATGTTTTGACAGCAATCCATATATATATATATATATATATATATATATATTTATTTATTTATTTATATATAAAACACACAGACACACAGATGTGTGCACACAGACTTGCACACATGTACACACATACACACACACACACACACACACACACACACACACACACACACACACACACACACACACACACACATACACACAAACAAGCTCACACAGCTGTGGCTAGGCTGTTAGATGCCCCAGGCAATTTCTGTTTGGCACACAGCTAAGCCAACTTTGAGTACCAAAAGGAAAAAGGTGAGAACCAAAAACAAGAACAAAAAACATGGAAATTGAAATTGATACTATATACATTGTTGCAAAGAGTTCTTACCTACAATTTTGCATAATGATTTGCCAAAGTGTAGCAAGGTGTCTTCTTGCTACAGTTCATAAAACACACAATCCCCAGGATTCAAGAAGCTTGGTGCAAGGACGGCGTTAGCCTTGTGCCGACCATGTGGCATAGAGATGGCGCAGCAGCACCACATGCATATTAATGAAGGCACGCTGCCGCAACGTCCATGTGCATAGGAAATGTGCGCGAGTGCAAGAGGCTTGCCTAAGTGCTGCAAGGAGGTGTGACATGTTGGCTGCAGATGCGCAACCTAAAATGCTGACTAGTACAGCCTGCATCTAATAGTAATCACTCCTGTCAGTGTCTGTGGATACTAAAATGTATGCAAAGCATATAAGACAGCTTCTCGAACACCCAAAATAAAAAGTAAACACAAAGGCACTTAGCTGCATATTGAGCCCCCGTCCCTCGAACAAATAACATTTAAAACCCCATGCCCATATTCCATTGTAGTGTTGATTGTTATACCAAGTGGAAGCGAAATGCAGCATGTTTGCGCGCCGCTGCCTTTTGCTAAGCCTAGCCCAGTATTTAGGGTTACCACCTGTCCCACCTTGTGAGGGACAGTCCCTCTCTGGGCAGTTGTGTCCTTACCAAAAATATTACAAATGGCAAATGTCCTGTGATTGTAGGACATAATTATGTCCCATATTTTACGTAATAGTTCCATAAAATAGTTATTTCTGTATCAAAAATACCTAAATGTTACAAGAAACAGAATAAGCAACTAAACTACTACAAGAATAAGCTTTGACTTAGGCATAAAAGTAAAACATTATCCTTTGTACTGACCGTGGGTATGTGTCGGTCTGTAAAATCTGATGTGTGTCCCGAAAATGTCCCACTTTGGCCAATTGAAAAGGTGGCAACCCTACCAATGGTCAGAGCATTCGCTCAATAACTGCCCATTCGCGTTCCAAGTCGTCCTTGTCTGGATGGCCCAAAGATGAATGGGTATTACCCGGGTCTACCTACCATGTCATGAAAGATAAGTATTTGCGTGTACCTATTTGCATGAAGTACAGCATGTGGAAGATCAAATATACTAGGGTCGTCCTCACAACCATATTGGTACCAGAGATATGTAGAGTACACAATGTGTACTGCTGTCTGTGCCATGGGCCAGCAACCAGAGAAAGGATGGATGGTGTGTGTGGAATATGGGGGGGGGGGGTGACGGGTAATGTAATAATTCTCCAAGGGAGACTGAGTCAGATGTACAATAGGTGAACTGGAGGTGTACGAGGGAGCAGTGGGTGAATCAGAAATGAAACCAAAGTACATACATTCACATCTGCAATACACCCTGACAGGCCATACTGCAGAACACAATCCCACAAACATATGAACATTAAAATGTGCGATACATATGTACAGAAACGTTACCAGCTCACACCCGCATAATGGTGTGGCCTGAACTGAGCCATCCAACCCCAATACACCTGGATACATAATTGAATAGGTATCATCCCCTCCACAGCACACCCCCCCCCCTTGCTGAATGTCCACCAAAACCACCCATACTTGGTCTGCTGGCTTGGCACAGCCATATCTGCACTTAGTGTCCCCTACCCATGTCTAGTAGGCAGTCTCACCCTAGGCAGTCTCAGGCTTGCAAACTAGGTATCCCTTGCATGTATAACCCTCCCTAATTTTCGTAAAGTCAAAAGAATGGGAGTTATTGGTGTCCAAAATTTTTGGCCATCCCTCATGGGATAAGTGTCTGTTCTAAAGATTAAAATTGGTGGCACGACACGATGTCCAGCTCCGTAGACAACCGGACACAAGTTGCATTAGCAGTAGTTGTCCACAACCCTGCTCAGCCACCAGCCAATCCTGCAGAACCTACGACCCGGGATTAAACACCTGACCATGATGCATATCTCCCCACATGCATTATCGGGAATTTATACCATTCACATGTTCCCATGAAGCTTCTCCATAGCCATGTCACAAATAGTACATGTCCACAAATTGTATACCCTGTCCAGGTTCCTCGTCGTAATGATGCACACAACCCCTGTATACAAATGGTACAGGTACCTCCCATATGTGATTGTTCATATACATGGCCATGTATAACTCCAGATATGTAGTCATATATCTATAAATGTATATACTTATATTCGCATAGCCACACATCACACATACATGCATATAAGTAGTTGTCAAGTATGTGTCCATTTCATAAATATGTATACTTGCAAATGTATACATATGCCTCTCAGAAACATATGAATAGTAACATGTACTATACATATGTACACCACCTGATTGTCACATTTGTTGCCAGTACTGTGGAATGGCTGTAGTAAAGTCATATATCCTGATTACCATCCATACAGAATGTATCATGGATGGTTTAGTGGTAAAACCAGTGACTAGGGTGTTCATGTTCCCGGGTCCAAGCCATCCAAAGGCTAATTTTATATGATGGCCACAATAATGACAGTTGGATATAGGGTAATTAAGGCACTTTAAAGCAGAAGTAAGCGGGTATGCGTGACAGTAAGTGGCAGTCAGTCAACAGTATGGGAAATGTAAATAAGCATGTAGGTACATATGCATGTACAGACATATATATATATATATATATATATATATATATATATATATATATGTATATATATGAACATGGTCACAATAAAGCAGTCATAACGAATGTGAAGGGAAACAGCAGCAGATCCCCCCCGTAATATTTAGTGCTGTCATATCAAGCTGCCCAGAGGGGAGCAAACTTCCTGCATTTCCAACCACAGGCAGGATGCCAAATGTGGAACTAACTATGTCCACATGCTAAGTCTGACTGACAAACAGGTACAGGGCAGTCCCAGTCACCAGTCACCAGTCACCAGTCACCAGTCACCAGTCAGACGAACCAAAAACTGGAAGACTAATTGAACATCCTGACCATTCTATGAATGTATGTCCCAAGACTATAAGCTTGGGACATCTGAATATACTTGGAGTGAGCCAACATACGGTACATGTCTAGAGCAGTAGGGAATGGCGCATGTGTAGTAGTGCAGTTTTCCCAACAGTAAAATGGATGCCTGCTGTGTTAGTGAAGTGTTGAGGCATGTGTTTGGGTAACTATGAACCATGGGTATACATATAAATGAAGCAGAACACCAATAGTGTAGTGGTTAGAGCATCCGCCTATCGAGCAGACATTGCCGGTTTGACTGAAACACACCATTTATGACACGTAATCCATATATGAGCATATCTTGCTAATTTTATGTTGTATAACGATATAATACCATTGAAATGTGAACTGAGGTGACGTATCACAGTAAGAATGCAGAAGGTTTTTGCGTGACGTAAATCGGCAGTTAAATGGAAAACCGCAGCTGAAAAGTGTACTCACCCTTTGTCCAACGGCCCTTTTTCTGCCCAGCAACAGAATAAACCACGTCAGCCAGGCCCGATGCCAGGACCGTACACATCACAATCAATGTGATTTACCACTAAACCACGGCAGTTATACCTAACTTTGATGTTATCACAAACATAGCAGACAGCGCAGTCATCCAACAGTATGATCAAAGTAATTAAATCATATAGATGTATATGCATGCGTACGTATATATATATATATATATATATATATATATATATATATATATATATATATGGTTTACTATCAAAATGCCGCCGTGCAATTGCACGGCTATGAAGTATTCGAACACCATATGTTCGACTACTTCATAGTTGGGCAGGTTATGTGAGGGAACATTATTATTGCGAATGGACTGTGCATTCGCAATTATAATGTTCGCTCATGTAAGAGGATCGCTGTACAGTGCGGTTAAAGAAATACATCCCTTTCATCACTGTAGTGCGATCTCGGAGTTGGAATATTAAGTTAGGGGAGGGTGTGGGGGGGTGCAGCCCCTCACAGGGGGGTGCAAGCGGGCTTGCCCCCCTGCATAAATGTGAGTTTAGGCTAGTTAGGTAGGGAGTTAAGGGAAGGGTGGGAGTGCTGTTGATTGTCGAAAATGTCGCGAGTGACATTTTTGACAATTAACAGCTGTTTTCAACATTAGGTAAATACGGAAATGTGTACGTTCGGCGAAACACTTCGCTAATACGTACATTTTATTAACTTCGACTTATTGATAGTAAACCACATATATATATATATATATATATATATATATATATATATATATATGTATATATACATATATATAGGGTTGCCACCTGTCCCACTTTGTGAGGGACAGTCCCTCTTTGGGCAGTTGTGTCCTGAAAAATATTTTAAAATGGCAGATGTCCTGTGATTTTATGACAAAATTATTTCCTATATTTATGTAATAGTTGCATAAAACAGTTATTATGTATCTGAAACACCTACATAGGTTCATAGGTTCATAGGTAGGTACTAGGCTATCGGCCCTAGGGCCCTTACAAGCCTAGCCCAAAAATGTACCCTGGCTTTCGCCACCCAAGAAAATTATTTTCCTGTGCCCCTGTCGAGCAGAGCCACAGAAGTGATCCCCGGGGTGAATTTCCCATTTCCCATCCAATCATCAAGATTTTTCTTGAAGAGTGCTAATGAGGAGCTCTGTTTGACATAGATAGGTAGGCTGTTCCAGAGTATGGGAAGTCTCTGGGACAGGAATCTATCCCTCCAGCATGTTCTGTTTATTGTGGTGACAAGGTTAAGGTCCCTAGAGCATGTAGCTCGGAGGGATTGGGATTTCTTTAAGTGGAGCATGGCCAACAGCTCTGGGTTTGACATAGCTTTGTATGGTAGGCAGAGATCACCCCTGACTAGGTGATATGCGATGGAGTAAAGCTGTAGTTTTTTGAGACAGTCTGCATAGGGCATATGTTTGAGGCCAGTAATCCTCTTCGTGAGGTATTTCTGTGGTCTTTCCAGTTGTTGTAGATGTATTGTGAGGTACATATGAAAAGGGGCGTTGTACTCTATAATGGGTCTAATGAGTGATGAGTAGAGGGGAACAATGACCTCTTTTTTTCTGGATGAGAATCCTTTTCTGATGAGATGAGCCACATAGAAGGATTTCCTGACCACTGTGGCGATGTGATTATCAAAGGAGAGACTACGGCCCACCTGTGTCCCAAGGTCTCTTATCACATTTTCAGCATTAAGTAGACTACCAGCTATGTGGTAGTTCATGGGTACAGAGTTTTTACCAAAGGGAATGACAATACACTTTTTGGCATTGAGCTTCAGGCCATGGCTTTGACACCAGGTATCTGACTCATTGAGGCCCTTTTGTAGTTTGTCCACATTGTTAGGAGTTTCGATTATGGCTCCTAGTTTGCAGTCATCTGCAAACTTTGTTAGCCAAAGACCTTCTGTGTTGGCCTGCACTTCAGAGAAGTAGATACCAAACAGGAGAGGACCCAGGACTGAACCCTGTGGTACTCCACTTGTCACTGGTCTGATGTCGGATTTGGAATCCGCTACTTTCACAGTGTGGGTTCTGTCTGTGAGCCAGTTGGCAACCCATCTTGTGACATAGGGATTTATACCTAGTCTAGTGAGCTTATCTATAATTCCAGAGTGGGGGATGGTGTCGAAAGCCTTGGCGAGATCTAGATAAGCTGTGTGAACCACTTTACCCTCATCTATGGCTTTGGTGATTGCTTCAAAGAAGTCAATCAGGTTTAGGAGACATGATCTGTCTTTTACAAATCCAAACTGAGTAGGGTCCAGAGTTTGGAGATTACCAATGTCTTTGTTTATGAGTTCCATGATGATACGTTCCATGGCCTTGCAGACCAGGCTCATCAGGCTAATGGGGCGGTAGATCCTGGGGTCCGTCGTGGCTCCCCCTTTATGGAGTGGGATAACTGTCATAAGAAACAGAATAAGCAACTAAAATGCTACAAAAATATGCTGTTATTTAGGCAACAAAGTGAGGTTCTGTCCTTTGTACTGACTGTAGGTATGTTTCAGCCTGCAAAATCTGGCTTTTGTACCAAAAATGTCCCACTTTGGGCATTTGAAAAGGTGGCAACCCTAGATATATATATATATATATATATATATATATATATATATATATATATATATATATATATATATATATATATATATATATATATATATATATATATATATATATGTATATATCTACAGAACAAACATGGGAACAAGAAAGCATTCATAACGAATGCAAAGGAAAACAGCAGGGAACACCCGTATTATCTAGTGCTGACATATCAAGCTGGCCAGAGGTGGCCAAAATCTCTGTGTCTCTAACCACAGGTAGGATGCTAACAGTGGGAATAACCTTGTCCATGTGCTAAATCTGACTTTCAAATGGGTACAGGGCAGTCCCAGTCCCCAGTCGGACAAGCCTAAACCCGGATGACCACATGACCCCCCTGACAATCAAATACATGTATGAGCCAGGACTATAGGCTTAGGAGGTCTGAATATACTTTGAGTGAGTCAACATGTGGCATGGGTCCAGAGCAGTAGGGAATGGCGCATATTTAGTAGTGTGGTTTTCCAAACAGAAAAATGGATGCCTGCTGTGTTAGTGAAGTGTTGAGGCATGTGTTCAGGTAACTATGAATGATGGGTATACATATAAATGAAGCAGAACACCAATAGTGTATTGTTTAGAACATCCGCCTAATGAACAGGCATTCACGGTTCAAGTTCGACTATAGCACATATCATTTTCCTTGTGGATTGAATGTCATTCTGCTGTAAAACCGACATTAAAACATTTAAAAGTGAACGTGAGTATTGCATGGAACTATTAGCCAGATCTCTTCAATTAAAGTGGTACTGTCATAATGAATAAGGCACAAGTAAGCACAAATAAGCGGCAGTAAACATATGTAACACATAGTAAGCATATGCGAGTGCTCATGCGCGGGTGTAAGCAGCGCCCAGCATAGGAAATGTATATACGTATGTACATTTTATATATATATATATATATATATATATATATATATATATATATATATAAATATATATATATATATATATATATATATATATATATATATATATCTATATATATATATATAGATATATATAGATATTTATATATCTGAAGAATGAACGTCGTAACAATAAAGCATACACAAGAGATGTGAAGGGAATCAAGAGCAACTATGGTATTATATAGTGCTGTCAGCATATGTCATAAAAAGCTGCCCAGGAGTGAGCAGAGCATTGCTTCTCACACCACAGGCAGGGTTTTACCAGTGGGTGCAACATCATTGAAGTGCTAAGTCTACTTTACACACAGACAGAAAGTAGTCCATGTTGGGAATACCAAAAACTGTAAAGCGCAAATGGCCATAATCCATAACCCTAGCAAGGGCAGGTATGTTCAAAGATTACATGGCGGGAGAGCCTGTGAATACACAAGGTGGGACAACATATGTGTAGGGCCCCTAACGCATTGGAGAGGGCAATGTGTAGAGGTGTGTCATGGCTGTGGTAACAAGTGGGTAATGGAAGTTATGCATGCAAGTTCAACATGGGTGGGGTAGAGGAGCTATGTGTATGAAATTATGGATCCAGGCGTGCCAGTGTTGGATGGCCCGGTTCTAATTGGACCATCCCGTGGAGGTCAGCGAGTTCATAATAGGTATATATGCATACACACATGCAGACAACAATATGTAGAAGTACATTCTTTGTAACACATGCATTCCTTTTGTAGACATAAATAATAGGAATGTGCACATTACAAACATCAACAGTAGATGGAATAATAGGCTGTGCAGAAGAGGGACAGGACGAAACTGCTAGAACACAGAGGCATGTACAGTGTCCAAAGTCAGTGCTGTGCTGACGATAATCCAATGTGAGGGCTTCCCCACACAAGGAATCCTTCCTGTGATCTGCCCGTTACGGCAACGACAAGTACGTAACTGGTCTAATTGTGAAAGAAATACGTTGAACACATGCATAACTAGGCTCCCATATGTAACGTGTGTGATACAGCATAGTCATACATATTAATGAATTGTAGTATCATGTTAACGGGAGTAAAGATGTTTTATTTTATTTTATTTATTTATTTGCAGTTGGTTTACCAGGATAGTCCATTGGGCCAAAAGAACCCATTTTCAATGGAGTCCTGGGGAGAAAAGCTCCAGCACAGACAAAATTAGGTACATACACAAGATTGCTAAATATAATTAAATTATACAAGTAGTGGATAAAACATTTAGCTCAAAAATTCAAGAAGCATTCAAAACAATACAATAAATGAAGATTAATGTGAAGTAAGTGAGCTGAGACAGTAAGGTGAATTACATAGCAGAGTTGGGAGAAGGAACACAACATTACATTACAGAGTAATTATTCTGAAGGAAAACAAGCTTTGTTAGGTAAAGTTGAGTATCAAAGCATAAAGGAGGTAAGATGCCATATATTTATGAGGGGTGGGAGCAGGAACAATCCCATTGGGACCTGAGATGTGAATGGAGAGATTTTTTGAATATGTAGTGATTAGAGGTGGTACGAATGGATGGTGGGAGTGAGTTCCAGAGACGGGAAAGGTTAGAGGATAATAAGTGTTTACCTGGGGGATAAGATGGTTTATGGACTTCAAGTAGGTTTTGATTGTTGGACCTTAAGACTCTACTTGGTAGGTGCATTTTGAAGGCAGAAGACAGAGAGGGACAAAGAGAGGGGTTGAGAATGAGCTTATGAGCTAAAGTCAGCTGTATATAGATAAGATGATTAGGTAGTTCGAGCCAATTTAGTTTTTGGAGAGAGGAACAGTGGTGGGTGGAGGACCTATGGCTATTAGCGAATTTGGCAATTTTGTTATAGCAGGAGGAAAGCTGGCTTTTTAGAGAGGTCTGAAGATTAGTCAGTAATGGAGCCCCATAGAGAAGAGAGGGAATGAGAAAGGAGGAAGCGAGAGTGATTTTGGAGGAGCTAGTAAGATACTGATTTTGACGGTAGAGCATACCTAGTTTTTGATGAGTTTTCTTAATATTTAGTTGTAGATGGGAGTTAAATTTAAGTTGATTGTCAATTAGAACACCTAGTAGCTTAGTTTCAGATACCAGTTCCAAGGGTGAGTTGTTTTGGCTGGTAATTGAGAAAGAGTTTATGTCAAAAGAAGTAGATTTGGAGGGGGTAAATACCATTAGTTTTGTTTTGGAGGCATTGAGTGCTAAGTGATTTATTTTCATCGAATGCTCAGTAATTGAGAAAGCTTCCTGAGTAAGTTTTTGGAGCAGAGAGGGGGAGGTGGCAGAGCAGATAATTGTAGAATCGTCTGCATATTGGATGATGTTTGCAAATGGAATGGATTTGTGGAAGTCATTTATAAATATATTAAAGAGGAGGAGACCAAGAATAGATCCTTGGGGAACTCCATTGGGGGTACTAAGGAAAAAGGAAGTGGCCTTCTTCCATATTACGGCTTGGTATCTGTTTGATAAATAACTGGAGAACCAATTTATGGAGGAGGGAGAGAGGTTAAGTTCTGACAGGTTGGATAGGAGCAGGCTATGTGAAATAGTGTCGAAGGCCTTGGAGAGGTCTAGTAGTAAGGTGGAAACAATGTGGCCGGAATCGCGTGCTCTATTAACAGTCTCAAGAAAGGACAGGAGGGCTGTCATAGTGCTATGATTTGGCCTGAATCCGTGTTGTGTAGGGTTTAAAAGGTTGTTATCTAAGAGATGTGGTAGGAGTTGAAGCTGGATACACTTTTCCAGGAGTTTAGATATGGGGGAGAGGATAGCAATAGGACGGAAGTTGTTGACATTGCAATTGTTGCCGCCTTTATGGAGGGGGATGACGAAGGCTTGCTTCCATAGTAGGGGCACTGTGCATTCATGGATGGAGCAGTTGATTAGAATGCTGATGGGATAGGCAATTGCTTCTGCGGCTATACTTAGGAAGTAAGAGGGAATATTGTCAGGAGCGTTGGTACATGGCTTCAGTTTCTGAAGGAGTTTCTTTATGGTGGAAGTGGGGATAGGTTTAAATGAGAATAGAGAAGAGTTGGGAGAGAGAGAACTTGAGGAAGATATGGGTGAAGAGGGGGTTAGAGTAGTGGAAGAGGTGGAAGATAGACAGTGAGAAGATGAGAAAGTGGTGGAAGTGGTGATGACGGGAGGGTTGTTTGCAGGAGAGATTGAGGGTGTATTAGGTAATGAGGAGGGGTGTGTGAAGGAGGATGTAAGTTTGCTAATAGAGTCGATGAAAAAGGAGTTGAACTGTGTAGCTAGATCTAGGTCTGGGCTATTTGGGTCTGGGGTTGGGGTGTGTGGTTTGCTGGGGTTTAGGAGGGTAGAGATCCCCTTCCAGAATTTTTGAGGGTTAGTTTTATTGTTGTTTTGGAGTGTAAAGAAGAATTTTGTCTGTCAGAGATTATGCGCTTTTTTACTTTATTTCGAAGGGTTTTATAAGCAATATGTTGTTCTGGGGTCTTATTTCTCAGATAGAGTCCCCAGACTTTGTCTCTAAGGTGCATGATTGATAGTGTGGTTTTGGTTAACCAGGGGGAAGAATTAGTTTTTATTCTTTTTGTTCTTATAGGGGCTTGGGAATCAAGTATTTCTAAGAAGGTAAAGTTGAAGTGAGCAACTGCGTCTTCTAAAGGTAGTGTCTTTAGATTGTTCCAATTAACTGCTTTTAGAGACTATATGAAGGTTGATGGGTTAAAATTTTTGTCATTGCGGGTAGTGATGAAATTATGGGTGTGGTAAGAGATGCAGGGGAGACGGCGAGTGAAAGTAGGCAAGTGATCACTAAGAGGGTCGGGAAGAGTACCACTGTCAGAGAAATAGTGGGGATGTGACACTAGAATCCAGTCAATGATGGTGCCACAAGAGGGGTTTGTTGATGGGTGTGTAATAGTATTGATTAGCTGGGAAAATTTAAATAGGTTGATGTTAAGAGGGTTGTTTGAAGACTGGATGGAGGCCCAGTTGATATTTACGTCTCCTAAGATTATGGTTTCATTGCTGATATTGTTAGAGAGCCATGAGAGGATGTTTTCAAGTGTGGAAATATTATCCCCTGGGGGGATATAAAGGGATGCTAGACAGATGTGTTTGTGCTTGTTAACTTGTAGGAGAGTGAGGAGTATTTCAGCATTGTTAAATTTTGGAGTAGGTTTGTTATAGGGGGTAACTAGCAAGGAAGAAGAATATAGGAGAGCAACTCCACCACCTTTTTTTCTGGGTCCTGTCTTTTCAAATGATTGAATAGCTAGGTGGAGTAATTTCAGAATCTTTTATAGATGGTTTTAACCATGTTTCTGAAATAGATAGTATGTCAGGTTTGTTATACATGAGCCATGCATGGAGGGTAGGGACTTTATTGACAATACTTTGTGAGTTTAGAGAAGTAAGCAATATTGGCCTGTGTGAGGAGGAAGAGGTGGAGGGGCCAGGGTTGGGATGGATGTCACCAGATAAAAGGCTGGTGATGAGATGAAGCATTGGATTAGACAGGTGATTGAGTAGAGTAAAGAAACGATTAGGATCTGCAGTGATGATCAGAGGGTCATTAGCTACTATGGGGATAGGGTTTCTCAGTGAGGGGAAAACTTTGAATGAGAAGGTTAGAAGTTGTGTTATTGGGTATAGATGGGGAGAAATAGGAGAGTGTAAGGGTGAGAGAGGGGAGTTCAGGTGGTAGGTGTGTGATAAAGTTGTGAATAGTAAGAAGTAGGAGGTTGGGTAAGGTAATAAAGATATGATAGTTTAAGAGATAGTAATAGTAAAATAGAGATGGATGGGGGATTTAAAGGCATGACTGAAAAGTTACTTGGTGTTAAGTGTTATGGTTGTCTTATATATGTTGTATGTTTATTGCGCAGTGGATAAAGAAAGTGTAACAGGGTCGAGTGGAGTGAAGAGTTAGTAGGAATAGTGCTAGGGTGTGAGTTTAGAAATGAAGTGTAGTATTATAGGTTAGCTGTAGGTGTGGTTACAATTGGATGATAGGCTGATAGGGGGTGTGTCTAGGGAGTTGTAGGTGATTGGTGTAGGGAGGAAGTGGGAGTGGTAACAAGAGGGATATAGCTAGAGGTACTAGGGGCAGGTGAGATTTGGGGGCAGGGTAGGGGAGTGGAGTGAGCCCGAAGGGCGAACGGAGCGGGAAGACACCAGGAGAGGATCGAGAGCCAATCAGTCAGTGGAGCATAGGTTTCAGGAGTGAATAAGTTGTAACAGGGTAAGAAGAGTTCAATATTTAATAGGTAAAGTGGGCAGAAGTATGGCTGAGAGAGTGGGGAGTGCAAGTAAAAGCAGAGTAAAAGCAAGAAAAGAGTGGAGAAAAGTAATGGCAATGAGGAGGGGACGCCTTCTAGTAGGCAGTGCAGAATTATACAAGGCCCACTAGGAAGGACTTGGGATTGAATGGGAAGGAGTAAGGAAGAGCTGGAAATCCAGATAAAGATGGGAGAGAGAATAGAGAGGGAGAAATAAGAAGGAGTTAGGCTGCTGGCTATCCTGGCAGGGAGATAGCTTTACAAAACTAACAAGCAGGAGTTAAAAGATGTAGAAGCCTTAGTAGCAGCAAATGCACATACTTTCTCAGTTTCCACTGGGAGACTCAGTTCCAATCTCAAAAATGGGGATTGAGGCAGCAGAGCAGTATATTCCCTACACAAAAGTGTGGGTAGAGTAGGTAACTGAAGTTGAGAATATGTATTCACCCAGGCGAGGTCCCAAGGGAAAAATACAGGGCAAAAGCTAGAGGTAGAAGGTAGAGAATGAGTAGAGTTAGTCACAAAATAATAGTAACACCTTATTGCCTTAAAATGTAGTAGCAGGTAAAATAAAGAGTCATAAGCACAAAACAGCCAGTGAGACAGACAATAATACAGTATCCTGGTGATATAGACTCTATTAATATAGGTAGTACACATATGAATTCAGCAGGCCTACTTTGCAGATGAGTGATCGACTTGCTCTATCGCAAAACAGTAGAAGTTAAATACAACCATATGAAAATAAAGCAAAGTCACCAGGAGATATTCAAATCAATTCAGGAGACACAAAACTAATCAGGTTAACAGTGAAAACTATATACATCCGTGTAAGAGAGAGCAATGTCGCCAGGAGATAGTCAAAAACACTTCTGGAGACACAAAATTACTCAATAGCTCTTTAACAGCAGCAGACTATACAAGCAGTATTAAAAACAAATATTCCTACAGTATGCAAGGTATATTATAAACCTAGAGCGAGTACTACAGCGACCAGCCAGGTGTTTGTGAGGGTAACACAGACACGTGGAGTTGGCGTTTTACACCAGCACTGGTTAGTTGCTAAACATGGTGTACTCAAGTACAAGCATTTTCAGTGAGTAGCCTCGAACAATCCTACTTGCTAAACATTGGCTACACAGGTACAAAACAGTTTCAGAGATTAGCCTCAAACAGACCCACTTAATTTACTTTAGCCAGAACGGACAAAACCATATACTAAAACTTCTAAAAACCATGGATTAAACTGCTAAATACGAGCAGCCATGGAGAGTTCAGAATAATTGACTAAGCCATGGAGTCTAAGCACGATCCAATCAGGAGTGTGCCGGGCAAATATCGCACTACAAGCAGTAGCGACTACAGGGGAACAGGAGTAACCTAAACAAAATCCAGAAAGTTTTGCGAAATACCAAAATTAAGATACTAGTGTTCCACTAATACACAAACAGTGTTATTAGATCAGGGATGTGCAATGTATTGTCGCTACATTCAAGAGCGACTACAGAGGTACATAAGCAATATAGTCAGGCTAAAATAAGGTAAACGAATGACTGAACACCTTATTCTATGTTCCAGTAGGGCATCAACCTTTCTTCATGAAGTAGCTTACTGAACAGTGAAACTATGTTCGGAG
>NC_056746.1:548404834-548487334 GCF_019279795.1 Protopterus annectens
CACATATTCCGCTGACTACCTTAGAAAGATGATAGAATAATAGGTTAGGGTTACCACCTGTCCACATTTGCGAGGGACAGTCCCCTTTGGGCAGTTGTATCCTGCAAAATATTTGAAAATATGGCAAATGTACTGAGATTTTAGGACAAAGAATTCCTATATTGTCTGTAGTAGTTGCATAAAACAATTATTTTGTGTCTGAAACACCTAAATGTTATAAGAAACAGAATAAGCAACTATAATGCTACAAGAATAAGCTTTTATTTAGGCAAAACAGTGAAGTTCTTTCCTTTATACTGGCTGTGGGTATGTTTTGCCCTGCAAAATCTGATGTTTCTACATAAAAGTCCCACCTTGGGCAATTGAAAAGGTGGTGACCCTATAATAGGTATGCAGTAGCATAACTCTGCCGAAGGATGAGGGTCCCAAAACCCAATTACTTGTCTGTATTGAAGAGTCTCGATTCCCATGTATCAGCCAGACGGGAACAGATTGTAAGAGGAACACACAAATAATATGAATAAATCACTGGACAGGCCGCCGATTCAGTACAGTCGAACGGCATGCCGTCGCCTAATGGGCAGCCATTCCTGATACTGTAGGCATGTAATCTGATGTAATAGGCATCACAAGGTAATATTGTGGTCCTTGCTCCCACCCAGGGGTGTGAGTGTCAGATGCAAGCACCGATGTCGGTGCATTTGCAAGTGCGGGAGCGAGCAGTTGTAAGCCTGTTTGGCTACCAGTATGCGAGTATTGCACTGGTAAAGCAATGTAGATGCTAACTGAGTGTAAGAAGTTGTAACCAGAGGTTAGCATTGCTTAACACCATGCAAACCCATGCACACCCACTCACAACTGCTTTAATGTGCCTTACTCCCTCCGTATCCAATGGCCTTGTTCTGTCCTGCAACCAAATAAACGTCCTCTGCAAGGCTCGGAACCAGGACCCTGCACACACAGCTAATGTGATTTACCATTACGCCATGGCAGATATACAGATAACGGACAGTACCCCAAACATATCATACAGCGCAGTCATTCAATAGTATAGGAATCTATCCCATCATGTAGATGTATATGTGAGTGTTTATGTCCAGCATATAGGTGCATACATATATAGAGATATATCAGGAACATACCATGTGGCAACAAAGCATTACAAATGTTTGAAACGGGAAAGACCAGTGAAACCTGTATTATGTAGTGGTGTTGTTCTATGTAATCTCAAGAATCCCTCATACAGACATGTGTCATTCATACACTTAAACAGTTGCACATTGGCCGTATACATCACTCTGTGCATGTAATGTACATTAACACAACAGTACCTGTTCAATCATTACGTGTGAACAGTACTCTTGCAAGGTGCTGTTCACAACATCATCAACATGATAAAGGTAAATGGGGTAACCATAGAGGGACCGGTAGTGTTGTGTGTACAATGAGATCTTCCTCATCACGTGTACCTGGACCATTTAGGAGTGATGTGCATACCAGGATCATGCACCTGAGGGACAGGGGTGAGGATAACAGGAGTATGTTGTGATGCATATTACAAGGGTTACATGTGTCCAGTGGGCTCATGCGTGAAATGGACAGCTATGTATAGGGCAGATGTTGCCCAAGGAGCTGATTGGCCTTATGTTTCCGTAGGGTGAGGGTCAGATGTGGGGGAAGGAGAGTAGGTATGGCTGTGGAGGATAGGTAGGGTAGGATGACAGACAATACAGCATACAGGGTCGGTATATGACACATGTGGGGGGATACACCTCGGACGGGGATGGGTGTTTGGCATTCACAAGCCCATGGGAACAGTGGGACGGAGGTCCCCAGCCATGGGCAGCTGCCACTGCATCAAAACAGCTGCAAAGGAAGGCAGTGCTGGGGGCTGTCCAGGAGGGGCAGCATCACCCTGTAAATGTGACACTCTGTCCTTGAGCTTGAGTATCTGGCTTCGGAACCCCTTTATGAGCCCCCAACACAACACGTCCAGGACCGCATGACAGCAGACATGAACCTGTCTGGTCCTGCTCCCAGGGGGAACATGCCCCATCCTCAGTGGTGATACCACCAGAAGGTGGTGCAGAGCCAACAGAGGTTGATGTCCAAGGCTGGGCCCCAGATGTGCTGGTGCCCGATGCCATGGTCAGCAGAATTGGGACAGGGGGTTCTGCCGAGACCTCTCAACCCATTCAGCCTATGGTGTTGCAGTTTATACCCACATATGGCTTAATGGTAGACAACAGCATACAGGATTACTTACAACAGTATGCATAGATATTACCATCAACCCAACACAGCAGATTGTATACATTTGCATAGGGAGCACAACACATGCATATATACTGCATGCCATCCTTACAACGTGTAGTAGACGTGTGACCACAGCTATGAACAGTTGCCCATTATTGGCTTGTCACTGAGAACCCCAGACAGTGTCTGTCATACCGCTGTTTCATGTGACATACATCCAATCAGGGATGCAATGGCATTAACCTATCCCTATCATCATGTACTGTCTTCAATCCTCACACTATGCTCCTGCTGTGCAGAGATGTGTGTTCAGTGTGTAACACAGGAAACAAATGGTTCCACACACTGACCAGTTCACAGATGGCCCTACAGATGGGGGTCCCTCACAAACAGAGTACTATCATGTCTGTATTAAAACATGCAGAATAGCCATTATCACACACAACATGTTAAACAGGCAGTAGTCTCAACGCAGCATAGCTACACTTACATGCTGTAGTCATGTGTGACACATCACCCTCCTGTCTTTAGGCTATTTCCCACTGTGTATGATGTTTGAGGTACATCCAGATATCATCTGTGATGCCATTTCAGAACACCACATCCAGGTACCACTCACAGAAACTGTCATGGCCAAATACCAACATGTTTTTCCTAGATAGTGTACAGTGTTTATCATGCGAATGGCTATGGGAACACCATCACAGCTGTTCCACATGCAATTAGCTAGGGGAGGACTGCAATAGGTGCAGAGGCCATCACTTGATCATGTCCATCACTTACAATACACATGCTGCTTCTAAGTAGGTGTACACCTTCACATCCACCACAGAGTGTGTGGGTGGGACAGACAAAGTACACAAGAGAAGGGCTTGGAGACTTAACCCTAAGCATCTTCTGCCACACACCTAACAGTACAGGGGTCAAACCTCTGACTGACTAGTCATTACTATTACATGTGCATGACGTTACTACATGTGCCACAAAGCCGACATGTTGCTGTGCTTAAGAACATATATGTGTGTAGGTAAGAGACATCTCCAATAGAAATATAGTAGGCATACATTAGATGTGGCACACATGGCTGTCCACGTGAACGAATGCCATTGTCACCTCAACCACACTCTCTAATGGACTCGCATTGACACTCTTTGCCAGGGCCACAAATACACAACCTAACTACTTAGTTTGCCACACTGCAGTAATGCACAGGACTACATGCACCATGGGGGATAGTTGAAAGTTCTATGGGCTAGGGCATGTGAATGTGTTTGACATCTGTTGGTATGCCAATGAGGGTTAAACTGGGAGTGACTGTGGTTTGGAGCATCATAACCCACATGCAGATACAAGGTGCCAGGACTGACATGCATGTATGCATTGCTTCATGGGTGTGTAGTGGTTGGCTGTGCAAGATGGCTGTACAAGGCTGAGTGAGGGGTAATCCTTGGCATCGAGTCACCCGACAATGGTGTGCAGTGTGGTACAGGGGTGTAGTGTCTGCAATGTCCCACACAGATGGGTACTGCATGATCTGCCCTGACATCCTGGTTGCCAATGTGTATTGCCATAGCTTTGCAATACATGCCATGTCTGTGTTTGATAGTCCTTCACATGGACATTGCCTGGGATGTGCATGTCCCACAATACTGTACAGTGACATGTACAGGTGTACCTGGTTTGGCAGGCACATGTTGAGTACACAGACTGTTATCCCCCGATATGCCAATATTGTCCTGGTGTGGCAAAACCTGCTTATAGTGAGCAGGTCGACCCTGCACCTGCATTGATAGTATGATACAGGTATTCCCTGGTGTCAGTGGCATTGGTCCATACAGGGCACAGGTGTACGGCATTGTATGGCCTCTGTGGATCACATTTGATGACACCACATATGTTGCAGGCATCCAGTGGGGAACATAGTGAAGGCACAATGTCCACAAATATGTGCCTACTGTACTGCTGTACAGGGGGCCATGTCCTCAGCAGCCCACTGCATTCACACCATGCCTACTATCTGTCATTAATGTGCATGGTACTAGCAACATAGCGGGATATCCTAGGCAAGTGTGTTTGCGTATGGCACATGGGTGCAGGACATATACCAGGTACTAGTAGGGTTGCATACTTTGTTCACCGGGCCTTTTGCCAGATGTAGAGGTATGGCTTGCCAACACAGTCCCATGGCTGACTGACAGCTGTACTCCTTGTGAGGTGGCCAATGTGTCATAAGACGGACAGCATATAGGAAAACTACAAAATCCACTTCCTAACATATCCAGTGGTTAGACACTCAGAGCCACCTCTACACAGGCTCTGACAGAAAAACACACACACTTGCCATGTCCTGTATATGAACCCCTACCTATCGTATCACACTACAGCAATACGCTTTTAGGGAACATGCTACTGCGAATACTGGGTTACAGTACACGTACAGGTGTATTCCAAGGTGGGTGGCAACAGCAGGATTGACAAAGGTGGTCATGTGATTTGTACAAAGAGTGCATGCTCTACAAAGCACTGTACTTGTCTCATGCAGGCAGACACACAGACATGCACACATGCACGCACACACACACGTGCAGACACACACGCACACACATACATGGACACAGTTGGTAAGTCTGGGATTAGAACACCGACCAAACCGCTTTATCACACTACAGCATTATGCAGTTACAGAACGTGCTACCAAGATTACTGGGTTACAGCACTCCCAGAGGTGTATTTCTAGGTGGGTGACATCATCACCCTTGCCAAAGATGGATATAGGAATTGTATGGAGTGTGAGCAGTCTAAAAGCATTATTCAGTCCTCAGGCAGACGGGGACAAACACACACACACACACACACACACACACACACACACACACACACACACTTGGCAAGTCTGGGATTTGAACACCGACCTAACAACTTTATCACAGTACAGCATTACGCAATGACAGAACATGCTACCGAGATTACTGGGTCACAGCACTCCCAGAGGTGTATTTCTAGGTGGGTGACATCATCAGCCTTGCCAAATGTGGGTATAGGAATTGTATGGAGTGTGAGCAGTCTAAAAGCATTATTCAGTTATTAGGCAGACGGACACACACACACACACACACACACACACACACACACACACACACACACACACACACACACACACACACAAGCCAGTGGTGGGAATGGAACACCTGCCTATCTACAGATCACTATTACAATACAACATAGTTACGAGTCGCGCCACAGAGACTACACATTTCAAGGCTGTCATTATGATCTTTTAGGAATGTGGACATCAACAGGGATGCTAGCAGTTAAGATGTACATACCTGTGAACCTGTGTGTTTAAAGTAGGAATCCATCCTGACCTGGAGTATGCCCATCTGTGTAATGGATGATTACTATCAGTATACAGGGTTACAGTGGCCATGCCCATACACATAGAGACACATAACCGACACAAGGTGTCACTGGGCATGCTCACACACTTACTAGCACAGGGCTGTTCAGAATGCACTATGTGTCTATCTACACAAGGTTATACTGGGCATGCTCATACACTTAGTAGCACATGGCTGTCTGGAATGCACTCTGATTCTAAACATGGAAGACCACAGTGGCCATGCTATTACAGCTAGATGTAAAGAACACATTGTAATGGACTCCGGTGTTAGTAGTTGTCATTGTTAGCAGGAATGCTGCACTACATATATCTGACACTGGTCTTATACACAATGTCTGCTGCTATCCATCACCTTAGATGTGCCATTCTATACCAAGCACAATACTACCACTCGCAGTGATGTCTTGCTAGGAGTGGCAACTGCTTGTCCAACACAATGAGCCAATGTCCTGCTGTAATTACGAGGTTGTCCAGTGTTTGTCATTCTGGAATGACATGACTGAAAGTAGACAGGTCTTTGTCACATATCACATGCATCCATGATGCAAGGGAGTGGGGATAAAACCTAAGTCGCATTTGCCAATATAGTGCCAATTCCAAGGCAAATGTCCTAACCACAGGATAACACCCTGACACCTAGAGGACAACTGCATTGTATGCTTATGCAAATTAGTGCTAGATTTGTAGCATCCATAATCACAGCTGCTCACTGTAGATCCAACAATGGGGAGTACTGACATCTGTGCAGTGAGGAACACCTGGCTGAAGGCTCTGTAGAGCACAATAGCACTAACACCATATACCCCAGAACCAGACATGTGGGCATTAACACAGGTATGGACCGCTCCAGGTGGTGGTGTCCCCACATACATAAAGGCCACTCACATGTACTGACCAGTAGTCCCACAAAAGGCATCACAGCTGAGTCAGGTGTAGGACACAGTGTCAAAAGCTGCATTCTAGGATGTAACCCTCAGACACCACCATGCCCTCGGACCACCAACACACATCCATACATGTGGTAGGACATATAGTATACCACCATGTGACCCTTGACCAGTGGACTGTACCAAGCTCTACATCAGCTGTGCAGAGTACCCATTTACTGACACAGTTGCATCATGTGTTATGCAATGCAATGATACCGCTGTCTGTAACCAGGTCAGCTGTACACATACCAGGGGCCCTCGGTTATTTACAACATTAACAGATGACTGTTGCTGTACACTAGTAAAAGCCCTCATGTTTGGATATGACATACATGTACCTGCCCTGGATATGTACATGCCACACACATACAACATATATGTAAATACTATAGCTGCTGTTGTCCTTTGTACAGACAGGGGGCTACGGCCATTACACACATGCACATGGACTGTAGGTCCATGGCTGCTGAATGCTAACAGTACATAAGGTGTGATATCAATGTTGACAGAGGTAACATTCCCTCTGTACTGGTTACCCATTACACCTATCATATCATACAACAGTCCATGTGTCATGTATGTTATTACTCATGTCCACCAATTGCAATGCCTACAAAAATGCCCAAATGACAGGATTGTAGGACCTACACACATGTACATGTAGTGGTGTACGTTCAGATACCATGCGTGTGCTGTTGTTGATGTATGCAGGTGACTTGTGTCTTAGTACATCATGCAGTTGCAATGCAGCCGTAACATTGCCAACTGTATATGGTGATATGCTGAAAGTACGGAAAGATGTACCTCAGGTATGGACAGATGTGTGGACATAACTAAGTGATGGGGCATCTTTGCAGATGGATGTTTGCTGAGGACAGCTCACATGTGTCTCACAAGCGATCCTACAATAACCTGTGTAAGCACTAAGCAATGGTTTTGTTAATTGAATGGCAACACACACAACATAGACAGTGGTCAGGGTGGCACTGAAGGTAAATCACTTGACACCTGTAACAGTTAAGACCTCTCATGTGCATATATCAGCAGAGTTGCCAAAGGAAGCATCAGTACACGTTGTAATGCATGCAATACTGCTGTAAGTTTGTCATACATATCATGAGATAGGCAGGTGTTTGATTCACAGTACTGTCATGTGTGGTTGCATGTGTGCCCATATATGTCACGTATGGTGGGGAATACATCTTAATTGTTACTCACTCGCCTGTACACTGTTGTAGAAATCTGTACAGACTGCAGTGTAGAAAGCAGGACATAGGCAGGGGTGTGTATCTCACACATGTGAGGTATATGTATGTGCGTGATATAGGTGTCACGCACATACAGTGAATGCCACAGTGTGTGTGTGTGTGTGTGTGCGTGTGTGTGTGTGTGTGTGTGTGTGTGTGTGTGTGTGTGTGTGTATGGCTGTCTGGTCCCTGGAGTGAGGATGTATGTTACCATAGTGAACTGATAAGACCCCTCTCCCCATCCAGGCGATGCAATCTACTATCCTTGTTGATGTCCCCAATCTTAGACCATGATGACTACCTGTACATGTGTATTCTCTGTGGCGCATCATGTAGGTGCACAGTACTGTAATGATGATTTGCACATAGGCCGGGGTCCTCAACACTAGCAACTGTGTGTGTGAGTGTGTATTACTGTGTCAGTGAATCTGTGAGTGTGTTACTGTGTCACTGAATATATGTGTGTCAATACCTGAGTGTGTGGGTGCAGTTGTGTGTTCGCATCCTGTCATGGGAATGTGTATTACTGCTTCCCAATGAGGCATCACACTTCCCACTGGCCTCTACCCTTGTCATCAACTAGACCACTCTCTTACCTCACCACTCCATGTAACTGTACCTGTGATGTCACCCAGTATGGATGTCACGTCTGTAGCCACAGTAGCTTAATACACAGCTATTATGCTCTTGGATCAGTAGACGTGTTTGGAACGTGGGACATTCTAACTGTGATGTGGAAGCTATAAGGTGCATGCTGGTATTTTCATACATACCTGTGAGTAGGCCACATTTACATTTATGACACTAACTGCAAACACTGACATCCACCGGCACATGCAATTTTACCTGAAGGAGGAAAGCAGAACATCATGACCAACATGCAGTTACACAAGACACATACTATTAACAGTACAAAATGCATTGTAAACCTGTACTACATGGTATGTCTGCTGCCTGTCAACAGTACACAACAATAGTAATCTACACTTATCTTCCTAGTCTGTTCACCCTGTGCATCAGACCATATGAGCATGTCCCTGCACCAATGGTGTGGATGACAGGGATGCGACACAGGCATCATCATATGCACAAGGTGATAATGTTTGCCAGAGGCCTAGGCTGCACCATTGGATGACATCATGTGTGTGGGTTAGGGCCTTTGATCTAATTGGGCGTGTGTGGATGTTAAGCATGTGTGTGTTGCGGTGCCCTACATATGTGTATGTGCATGTATGTATGTACACAGTTCTGGCATGTGTCTGGCCTACATAGTGATATTATTGACAGCTGCAGACTGTACAGGCCAGGTTTTACAGTTCACAGTGTCCGGCCATGGCCACATGACCTGTACCTGCCAGGGGTTGCACGGGCACTACCAGGCAGAGGTGCCGATTGGGTACTGTCTGATGACACATGTCCACTGGAACTGTGTCCCTGTTGGGACCATCCAGGGCTATGTGCATGTGGCCTGCTGTGTCGTGGTGTGGACAACACAGCACCAGCTGCACTCCTGCTGCTACTGCCACTATGGGAGCAGGCATGTGAGGTAGCTTGTTCACGTAGACTTGAAACAGGTGATGTAGCAGGCCTACGTCCACGTGCCCGACGCCTCACTCCTACCAGATGTTCCAACAAAGACAGCTCACACTCGCGGATTTTCATGCCACGGTCAAGGAGTCCAACCATGTCACCCAATCGTCTATCCAAAGCTTCAGCAATCTGCTGTTGAGCATTTAACATTGCCTGGATGTTGTTGTTTAAAGAACGGACTGCAGCGCTCTGAAGTCTCTGATATTCTCTGTTGTGCCATTCAGCACATGCCTGTGCCTCCATTAGAGCCTGAAACATGAGTCTGGTGACACCAGCTGCTGCAGTCTGTCTTGCAGGGGCACGTTGGCCAGAGGTCCTCCTACGAGCAGTACTGGCCACCTGCCTGTGTGGGGCATCACCAGTCAGTTGGCTGACACCATGGTATGCAGGCACACCTTACATAGCCCCCACACTTTCCTGTTCCAAGTTTCCACACGTCAACTGTCCTTCCTCTATGGCCACTGGTGATTGGGTATGTGTAGGAATGAGAACTGTGTGTGGGGATGAGGGGGATATAGGTGGAATGGCAACCAATGGCACAGATTCAGCCCCTGACAACCGTGCCTGTGTCTCAATCATACGTTCATCATCACTGCTAGAATCTGGGGGACACTAACATCAGATGGACCACAGGAGTGGAACACACCTACATCACCTGTGAGGGGCAGACAAGAACTGCACATTACAATCTATACAATAGACACAGACACACACACAGACACATGCTATGGCACCCAACATGCATGTGATATGACAGAATGCATGCAACATGCATGTGATACAGCAGACGGCATGCAGCTCAGACAATAATAGTGGTAGTTATCATACATCCCTGGGTTGCACACAACATCATGCATGTGTCATAGCAGAAGGCATGCAAATTACACAATCATAGTAGTAGTTAGCATACATCACTGTGTTACACCATGTAAAGCAGCACAGGTTAACAGTACACCTGCCTGATGTGTGGTATATGATCTTAACAATCACATGTAGTATGACATGTGATCTGCTGACATGTGCAATGACATGCATACATGTTTAATACAATGGTGTCCTGTCAAATATACAGTGGGGTAATGGTGTCCCAATGCAGTGTTGTCTGTCCACCCTACAGGTATACTGCACATTTAGCTGATGTGCATGGCCATTGCAGGGAATCATGAGGCTTCTCTATTGCTATACAGTCTGAGTTACAGACACAGTTCATAGCCATGACTGTGTTCAGATACAATACATATATACTGTGGAATTTGACCCACGTCACTGAGGTGTATACACACTAAACCATGATGTGGAATGTGTGACACAGGTCACTAAAGGGTATACAGATGACACCCCTGCACATCTGCAACCATATTGCTGCTGCTTGGCAACTATGGCCAGACATGGCAAACTCATTGGTACACCATGTCCCATATGACATCTGTGTACCACACACACACACACACACACACACACACACACACACACACACACACACACATGAAGAAGGGATGACATTGATGTCTGACACCAGCAAGGGGAATGTACTGTATCTGTGGGCTGATGTTGTTGCCTGTGTATGTATATGGATACTGTACAGGTGACTGATGTCATGCCGTGACACACTCAAGATGTTCAACACATCTTATGTGGTGGATTGATGTCATGCCTAAACAAGATGTGCACAGGCCTGTAGGATGTCTAGTGTTCTACATCTGCAATATAACCATTACACAAAGGCCATAGTTGTACCATGTGGAGCCAATGTACGACAGGGTGTACACGCACAAGCACATCACGTCTACTGTGTGTGTTGCTTCATGTCTCTGGCCATCCTCCATGGCCATGTGTGTACATGTGTTGGCCAAATGATTGTGAGGGGCATCTATTTCACATGTCTGCATTGTCCTATATGACATACACCCATAGATGTCATATGCCCCACTGACGACAGGGTTATGCAGACAAAGGGTGGTATGTTTGGTATGTGGAATATGTTTTTCAGGATAGTTAGGCAGTGTTGCAGCTAGCCCACTAGATGTCATAGACATGTCAGATAGCACATCACATTGTGTGACATTCATAGCAGGGGTATGATCCACACAAGTGAATCCTGTGGGCTGGCCATACTCCAGCTCACTTTGTAGTACTGTTTGTATTCCCCACATGTGTAGTTCTGATCTGTAGTACATGTCCCTACAGTGAACAGCACCTCCACCATTGTATGCACAGCTGTCCACACATCTGGCAATGACAGTTTGTGAGGTTTCATGTTGGTATTTCACATAGTTTGTAAGTATTTCACATGGGTAGCCATTGTGATGCATTGCATGTCTGACCTGTATATTGTGCAGGACCATACATTATGTGTAGATGTGATAAATGGCCACATGGCAGATAGATCTGTGCATTAACATGCCTGATAAATAATAACAGTCTCACCTGCAATGGGCTGCTGTCACAGCGGAATGCCAGAGGTACCTAAATAGGAGTAACACAGCAGTATGATCATTATCCACGCCTGTATGATAGCTACAGGGTACAATGTGCATGTTAACACAAACAGCAGTACAATAGACTATACTATGGAGTATGCACATGTGTGCATACACAGAGTAGCATACTATAGTATGTGACATGTGTGTATACATGCCTTGCATATGATGTTACATTGCATATTGTACAGTGACACATTTAACTATATGGAATATAGTTATTATAGGTGCAGTAGTGACTTACCAGGCAACTCCAGGCTCGGTGGTTGAGAGACACCCACCTCCACGATATCAGCTAAGGCTTGTGGATGTTGTTCTGCTGGTGTCCCCAGGTTGGCCAGTAGCTCCTCGGTACATGTGAGTGGGGGCTGGGTTGATGGCCCACCACCTGTTGCACCTTGTTCCCTGGTGATTGCATTTGCACTCTGTTTCGCCCATCTAATGAGGTCTGTACAGTGTTTGCGCACCTGATGGTATGTGCGGTTGTGGCCACCCACATCATTAACCCTCCTGCGAAGTTCCTGCCACAGGGCATCCCGCTGCTGTGCATCCTGTGGCACATGGCTGAACAGGACATCATGATTCTCATGTAGGTATGGGATGAGGGCCTCATCCTCCAAGCGGGTATAAAGTGGTAGCCTTGCACAAGCCATACCTGGAAGACATAATGATAGAAACAGGTCACAGTAACTCACAGAGACATACAAAGCTACAGCTGAACATACATGTGTACCACATTTATTATGATTAAATAGTTGTCTTTGCAAATCTACATTTATTTATTTTTATTTATTTTATTTTACATTTGTTAACCGGGAGAGTCCGACTGGATACATGTCCATTTTCAGCGGAGGCCTGGGGAGAAAAGCTCCAAGTACATAACAGACATATGAACATTGTTAATGCAAAAAAAGGAAGATAGTTGAGTTCTAAATACAATATAAAGATACATCACATCTTGGGAAAAAAAACAACAGCAGCATATAAAAAAAACATAGGTCAGTTACAAAGGCGAGCCTTGTTAAAAGCGTTAAGGATAGTGAGGTAAGAGAAGGGTAATTGATAGTGGTTAATCAGGTTTGGAACAGGGACATTGCCAGAGAGTATTGAGATGGGGTTTAAGCTTTTTTTGAATTGTAGGAGTGAGGGTTCTGAGGTGAGCATGGTCGGTAGGGAGTTCCACATTTTACCTACAAAGTTTGAGAATAGAGAATCCCCAGCAGAATTATTGGCTTTGGTAGTTTGAGCTAAGATCTTATTGGAGGAGCGTAAAGATTGCAGGTTAATATAGGGTGAATGATGTTTTCAGAGCTGGTGTTTTCTCTGGGTGATACAGTATCTGGTGAGCCGGTTTGAGTTGGTTGAAATGGAGTTGGCTGGAAAACTCTAACCACCCTAGTTGCTTCAAGTTAGTGCAGTGGTGCGTTCTAAAGGTGGAATTTGTGGCAAATCTAGCTATGTGATTGTAACAAGAAGCAAGTTTGTTAAGGGTTGTCTTGTTTAGGTTTGTAAAGAGGGGGAGGCATAGAAAAGAGTTGATAGTAGGTGTGTGCTGGCAATTGTAATTTTAGCGTGAGGAGTGAGAAAGTGTTTTACTTTATAGAGAGCCAAGCTTTTTATTGATGGTTTTGATGGTAAGATTGAAATGGGTGTCAAATTTAAGGGAGTTATCAATGGTAACACCTAATAGCTTTGTGTGAGCTTCTGGTGATATAGTGATTCCATTGGAGGATGTAATAGAGAAGGTGAGGCTAAGAGCCTTTTTAGTGGATGAGAAAGTGAGTAGTTTTGTATTGTTGGGGTTGAGAACTAGTTGTCGACTTGAGAACCATTTTTCTATTAGGTTGAAGGTGTCTTGGGTTGAAGCAGTGAGGTCTGCCAGGTTGGAGGCAGTGCTGATGATAGTCGAATCATCTGCATATTGAATGCATGTGGCATGGGGGGTGATTGTGGGCAGGTCATTAACAAAGATGGTGAAGAGAAGAGGGCCAAGAATAGATCCTTGGGGAACTCCAAGTGTAACAGGTAGGCATGTAGATAATTTGTCCTGCCATAGAACAGCCTGTTGACTATTGGACAGGTAGGATTGGAACCATTTCAGCGTGGAATTGCCGAGTTATAGTTTTTTTAATGTATGGAGGAGTTGAATGTGGTTCACCATATCAAAGGCCTTGGAGAGGTCTAAGAACAGATGATAGTTTATTATTGTTTCTGAAGTTATTGATGGTATTAGAAAAGGATAGTAGGGCTGATGTGGTACTGTGATTTGGCCTGAAGCCATGTTGGGAGTTAGCTAGAATTTTATTTTTGGTGAGGTGTTCCATCAGTTGTTTGTGGACACACTTTTCCATAATTTTGGCCAGGGGTGAGAGTATAGCTATAGGTCTGTAGTTGGTTAGCTCTAGTGAGCTACCACCTTTATGGAGAGGAATAATGTGGGACATTTTCCATATGGAGGGATGAAGGCTTCTGACAAGGTACGGTTTATGATTATGGAGACGGGATAGGAAATGGCCTCAGCTGCTTTTTCAGAAACTCAGCTGGGAGAAGGTCAGCTGCTAGCTTAGTGGGTTTTAGTTTTTAAGAAGAGATGTTATAAAGGATATGGGTACTGGATCGAAGGTAAATAGATGATCTGATGTAGTTGTAGTATTCTGCTGGCATGGGTAGTGGAGTGGGCTGGTTGTTTGTTTGAATTGTGTGGCCAGGGATTGTATAGTTTCTGTGAAGAAACTATTGAATGTGTTAGCAATGTTTACAGGGCACTGTTGTTTGCAAGTTGTTGGAGTGGGGTGGTTGCCTGGCCTGGGTGCAGGAGCTTGTTTAAGCCTGCCCAGAATTTTGTGGATTATTAAGGTGTTTGTGTTGGAGGTGGAGGAAGAAGTTTTTTATCATTTAAGATCATTCTTTTAGTTTCATTTCTAAGTTGCGGAAGGTTTGGTGGGAGTGTGGGTCTTTAGAGGTGCCATGTGACCCACATCTTGTTTCTAGATAGGATTTTGGATTTTGTTTCCTTAGAGAGCCATGGTGCGGTTTTGGTTTTAGTTCTAATGGACCGTATTGGAGCATGGGAATCTAGAATCTTGAGGAAGGTGGTGTTGAAGTAGATAACTGCCTCTTCAAGAGGAAGAGACTTGAGTATTGTCCAGTTGTGGGCTTTAAGTTCAGTTTGAAAAATGGAGGCGTTGAATTTATTATTGTTCCTGATTTTTTTTATGGTTGTAAGAAGGGGGGTGATTTTCTTGAATTTGATAACATAGGTGAGTAAGTGATCACTCATGTCCACTGACACCACTGACATGTTTGTGTCACACACATTTGACACTCAATGGTGATTGGATATTATCACCATAAATGTGTGTGTGTCATCTGATTACATTGCTCATACTCCATGTGGATGCTGTCTTGATGTGAGCATGTCTGTTTGCCTGAACTGGTGTTCTTACCTATCAGCACATGGCTGGATGTGTCCACATTAATGCAGTCAACCTTGATGCTGTGTATATTTCATATATAAAGACTTACACTGCCTTAACGGACATGACATGTGACCCTGCAGACTTGCTCATGGAAGGTTTTACATGTATGTGTTTTGCCATATACATCTACATGGCACTGTACAGCAGTTCAGCATCCTGCCATGTATCACCTGTGTTGCACATGTGATACACATGGAACACTGGCTAGCCAGATGGGATTTGTAGGGATGGATATCAACTATAGCATGTACGGTCAAAGTCAACTAGTAGGCTTTATGCCCTGGGCCATGCATGACTCTAGGATGAAAGGTTACCTAGCTGTAGCTGCCAGGTGGGTTTCTAGGGCCAGGTGAAGCAGTGCCACATAACTGATCCACAGGGTTAATGATACATTTACCATGCAGTCATCACAACATGTCTGAGAGGGGGGCAATATGCAGCTTTGCTGGACAGGAATGCATAGTATGGCAGGAGCATGTAAAGTGTATGGGACAAGGATCTGTCCAGCATGTGGTGATCCTAGTACTAGGTAGGTGGATGTCCATGGAGTATGTGTTTGAGATCAGGATGTGTACGTGTAGCATGACCAACATCACTGGGTTGGACATGGCTTTATTCAAGGTAGGCATCATGCTACATAGTGGAGATGAGGATTGGGAAGGCTGGTGTAGGCCATCTGAACATAGACAATACCCCTTAAAGGAAATATGTGGTCTGATATGGGTCATTTGAGTGTTGGGTATGGCTGGAAAATGATCTCTATATTCATGGATGGCACCCTGTCATGATTAGGGTTGCCACATATGACTACCTGACAGGTGTGGTGACATAACTATCACAGGAAAGACAACTGCCCAGCTGCATCCCTTACACTCAGTGTCCATTATGTTGACTGCTGCCAAGGTGGTAGTTCATGGGTACAGGGTTATTAACATAGGGGTAACAATGCAATATGTAGCTATCAGATTGTGTCCATATGTCACACACCTTACCCACAAAGCCCCTTCTGTATGTTGTCCACAACACTCTGAGTCAGCTATTGCTCCTAGGTCATAGTCATTTGCATACTTCAATAGGCAGATGCCTTCTGTTAGTCTGCATGGTATAGACTACAATGAGGGGGAGTACAATTAATTAACCCTGTCTTATTGTAGCTGGCACTGATGTGATGTGCATGTATTATTCAGACACCTTCTATAGTGTTGGTTCTGCCAGCAGTCCTGTTGCAAAACACTCCTGTGACATAGGAATGTACATCTAGTATACTGAGTGTAGGTGGAATACAGTATGGGTGATGATATCCTATGACCTGGTAAGGTTATGATATGCAGTGGTGTGAAATCAACCTTGCTGTCATCTATATCTGTACTGCTGACATCAAATAAGTTGATCAAGGTTCATGGCCTTCCAGACCAGTCTCAGCAGGGCAGTAGTGCAGTACTTTCTATTATCAGTAGTGTCTCCCCCTTTGTGGGTTGTGATACCTGTTGGTGTGCACCATTCAGTGTGTACACAGCCTGACATGAAGCTATGTTTTACACGATGTGTATGTGAAGAGCAACTTGTTTTACCATAAGGGTATGATACAACCTGGGATGTGGGCAGGTCCCATGCAACCTGAATGCAGCTTGTACCTGCATAGTTGCGGTTACAGGGGCTCTGTAGTGTACATGGATATATAATTGTGTACCCATTGGGGGGGGGGGCAGTGTGTTTATGTTATCGAAGACCTTATCTGGATTGCTTATTCATGCTCAGCACTTGTTCAAAACTTGTAAGCACTACGTAAGCTACTAATTACTATAGCACTCAATCTTCCTCATTACCTAGAGGTAAACAGTTTTTGTATGTGCATTTCTCACTTGCTTATAACAAAACAGCTCTTGTACTCACTTTCCTCAATTATCTAGGGGAAAATAGTTTTATATTCAGGCATGTCCAAGGGTCAGCTCCCAGTGTTCTCTCCTGTCTATCTGATGAATCTGGACATCTTGAGGCAATGTAGAAATTACCTCATGTACACAGACAACCCTCTCCGCCTACCATCCAACACTACAACCTGTGAGAGATGCACTTATCTAGCCAAACTGGAGGTAAGACTCTCTTCAACCAAGACTGAGCTTGGCAGTCATGTGGAGAAGGTAAACCTTTGCACCACACCACACTCATCACATAGTCTCACTAAATCTACACCACCATAAACCACACATAGTAACACAAAAACATTCATGGAGGCTCTCAATAATAATCTGTCTAAGCAGCAGAGACCTCCAAAGCGAAAACGCAAGAAGCCTCCATCCCCCAACACAACCCCAATGGCGCATAGCCGACAGACTCAGTGTGCCACTCAACCACAGCCATTAAGGCAAATCAACGTACCCAGCAGCTAGACAGCCAAGAGGAGAAGGTTAACACCTGCACTACACCTCTAGCAACTAATAGCCCTTCAAAACCCACACCATCAACACCCACACATTGCAACACTAAACCCACATATGCGGAGGCCTTTAACATTAACCTGCCCAAGCAACAAGGACCTCCGAAGCAGAAACGCAAACAAACACCAGTCACAACCAAAGTGACACCTACCTCAAAACACCAGTGTGCCACCCGACAACAGCCCCTAAGGCACGACAATGAACCCAACACTTTAGTCACAGGTGACTCTATAGTCAGGCACACTGATGTCCCACTCACCAGGCTGAACAAGGATAAAATTACAGTCAGCTGCCTGTTGGGTGCCAGGATCCACCACATAACACATGCACTCAAGTCACTTCACAACAAGTACAAATACGACTCTGTCATTGTCCATGCTGGAGTGAATGACTTGAGACATACCTCCCTGAAAAGATGAAAAGAGACATGGAAGAGTTCTTGGATCATGTGGCCCAGGCAGGTATGATTCTAGCCCTGAGTAGCATCCTGCCTTCACCCAGAATGATACCACAGTATAAGGACAAAATGATTGACTTCAACAATTGGCTAAGCTTCTGGTGTCATTCAAAGGGGATCCAGTATTTGTCTGCCTGGGAAGACATGATCGACAAACCACAATGCTTTTCCAGAGATGGTCTGTACCTGCCACCCCTGGGATTCAGGTTACTGGCTAAAGCTCTTGCCACCCCAATAGTGCCTTTTTTAGGCAATGTTCAAAGGATAAAACCACCACCATAACAGATACAAGCATGCAAAACCTGAAGGTAATGCTACTCAATGCTAGAAGTCTAAACCTCAAAATGTACTCTCTCGAGGCACTCCTAAAAATGGAGAACATCGATATCTGTGCAGTAGCTGAGACCTGGTTCAAGGCTCCAGAGAGCACCCCTGCAATACCAAGCTACAACTCTTACCACACTTTTTGGCGACAAAACCAAGACTGAAACACTAAAGGTGGAGGAGTGTCCATATTCACAAAGGATATTCACACCTCCAGGCTAGTTGCCCAACACAATGCATCTGAAATTCTCCAGGTGCAACTAACACTAGGTAAGACTGCAATCCAAATTATAGCTTGGTACAGATCCCCCACCATGCCCCAAGATTCTCACTACACCTTTCTAAACATATTGGAAACTATTAAGATACAACCAAACACCCTAAAACTGGGTGATTTAAACTATCCTGCCATTAACTAGAAAAACTACTCGGGTACCAACTCCTTTTCCCAACGGTTCTTGGAATTCATAAATTCCAACTCCCTGGATCAACTAATCCATTGTCCCACCACGGGCTCCAATATCCTAGACCTGGTCATTACCAACATGGGAGATAGATGCTCCACACCAGTGGTCACCCCCTCATTGGTCAGGTCTGAACATAAGCAAATCACCCTTGACATCCACATCCCACCCCCACCCCACAGTAAGGAAACCTCCTTAAAAAACTTCTCCAAAGACAACTTCATGCTACTGAAGTTAGAAGAGACAAACTTCACAACACCCATGCAGACGGGATCTGAAAGTTTGACAGCAGAATCCTACACTAAGGCACTGTACGAGCACTTCCACTTGTGCATGAATCGTGCCATCCCAAATAGAACCAAGATGGTCTTCTCCAAAAAAAGGAAGCCAATCTGGTGTTCCCCTGCTATAAACAAACTATACAACAGAAGGAAGAAACTGTTGCAGAAAAGAGGAAAATCCCAGAATGCAAAAAACTCCCTCACCAGCCTCAGTAAGAAGCTGAGATCCTTCATAAAATCCTCAAAAGCTAGTAACGAAAATAAAATTGCCAAAGATTCCAAAGACAACCACAAGGCATTCTATAGTTATGTCAAGAATCTAAATGGCAATGCTCAGATCTGCTCTGAGCTACAACAGAATGGCATTAAATATACTGATCCCAAGGGGTTTACTATCATCTTATCGACGGCTACATACCTGGCAGTCAATAACAATGTCGAATGAGCATCATCCTGCATTGCAAATATATCGAAATCCTAATGCCGCCATGCACTGAAATTCGAATTTACAAACATCGCACAATTGAATGCGGCATTAACTGATGACGTCAAATATGTTGTGACGCTGATGTCGGTGTCGCACGAAAAACGTCGTCCAGATCATGCGGAAGTAAAACAGACACGATAATAGCGTTATCGATAATGAGGACTGTCCGTGATCGGAAATATATAGCAGGAGATCTAGATTGTGTAAGAGGCCAGTATCTGAAATCGGCGATAACAAAGACATATCTTTGCACGTTTGGACTGGTGCGTAAACATATTATATTAGGACGTAGTATTCTAATATGTACCTATAAGTCAGTACTATATACAATATTAGTACAGGTAATATCAAATAGTAGTACATGTCAGTGTTACATGATGTCAGAAGTGATCTAATATTGTACTGATATAAATATGGAGTACCCTATGTAGTGATGTCTGTAACAGGTCTAGATTAATGTTTATACTATCGTAAGTTGTAGATGATTGCAGTCGGTATGACATACTGTGAACAAAGACATGTACATTGCAATAGCTTGTCCTGTACAAAGAGTATGGTTTGTCATGTATAAGGTAGTTGTACAGTGATCCTATCTTGCCAATTGTTATAACCATGTCATGATGAGTAGCCTTACCCACTGCTATGCGTGTCATCTATAGGCAGAAAAGTGTAGAATTCAGTCTTGACAACAATATAGAGTCGTGTGGCTTACCTGGTAGCAATACCTTATAGTTGTACAGTACGGTGTATACTGTATAGTAAAATGTGATATGTTGTAATAGACATATATTGCTGTAGTTGTTTTATGTCATTGTAAATACTCAATGGATTGCATAATATAAACTACGTACATATAAAGCATGACTGTACTCATTCATGTATAGTACAACCTATGTAAGGGTTGTGTTACATAGACGTAATGGTGGTACTATTTAGTAATACAGTTACTGTCATTAATTTCTAAGTGGGCTTATGTACAACGTCTGATCAACCAGCAGTGAGTTGTCCTGGTGTGATTGGTTCCTTATATGGCACTATTACGTCTCAAAAAGGTCGAGCAATGCTATGTATTGATGGTTATCAATATTACTTGGAAAAGAGTAACGCAGAGAAGAAGTACTGGTGTTGCACTCAGAAAGCAAAAGAGAGATGTAAGGGTCGTTGCATAACAGAGAAGTGTGCTGATGATGAGAGGTTGCTGAAAAGTATTGGTCACTTTCATGCACCAGAAGTTGTTCGTGGATTTACTGTTACTGTAATGCACTGTGGATATTCTTGCTCTTGGAGAACTGCGAAGTTGTTTACTGTGGATTTGCTGTCTGTTCGCTTTTGTGTAGTGTGGTATGTGCATGGGTATCACTATATTGCAACTGGGGATGTGTTTGCGTTGCTGTTACAGTATACATGGATATTGTTATTTCCCTGCATAACACTTATTTTCGGTGATTTGCCGTTGATCGACTGGAAATGTCGCGATTCGATGTTTTCGACATTTCCGTCTGATTTAAGGCCTTTTTCAAGTTCGGAAACATTCACATTCGATGTATTATTTCGATGTTAAACACATTATTTATTCTCATTTTCGAAATAATGATAGTAAACCATCCCAAGGATATTGCCAATATCCTGGCAGATCAATTTAGTACCAACTTCACCCCCTCTCACCCCTAAAAGGCCCATCTCAATACCAAAAGATTGCCAAATTCCAGTAATCATGGCCACACAGGTAGAAAATGCACTCTCCAAAGCTAAGAATATAGCATCCATGCGACCAGATGACATCCCAGGCTGTGTACTACATGAACTACAAAATAAAATGGTACCTCACCTAAGTGTCATGTTTAATCATAGCCTCACCTCAGGCTTCGTGCCCACTGAATGGCACACAGCTGCAGTTATCCTACTCCACAAGGGAGGATCCATCTTGGATCCCGGGAACTACCATCCCATCCATCTGACAAGCCTGATCTGCAAGGGCATGGAATGCATTATCATGGAACTTATAAACAAAGACATTGGCAACCTTCAAACACTGGACCCCACCCAGTTTGGGTTTGTGAAGGGCCGATCATGTCTCCTGAATCTGATTGACTTTTTGAATCAGTCTCCAGAGCTGTGGACGAGGGTAAGGCAGTCCACACAGCCTATCTGGAACTTGCCAAGGCCTTAGACACCATCCCCCACTCTGGAATCATAGATAGCTCACTATGCTGGGCATAAATCCCTATGTCACTCGATAGGTTGCCAACTGGCTTACTGACAGAATCCAGACTGTAAAAGTAGCTGACTCCAAATCCAGCTCCAGACAAGTGACAAGTGGAGTACCTCAGGGTTCAGTCCTGGGACCTCTCTTGTTTGGCATCTACTTCTCTGCAGTACAGACCAACACTAAGGGACTCTGACTAACAAAGTTTGCAGATGACTGCAAACTGGGAGCCATTATTGAATCCCCAAATGATGTGGATATTCTACAAAAGGGCCTTAGAGAAACAGATGCCTGGTGCCAGAGCCATGGGCACAAGCTTAATGCCGAGAAATGTATAGTTATCCTTTGGAAAAAAACATGTACCCATGAATTACCACATAGGTGGCAGGACACTAAACATTGAAAGTGTGATGAGAGACTTAGGGACACAGGTGGACAGTGGTCTCACTTTTGATAACCACATCACCACAACAGTGTGGAAATCCTTCTATGTGGCACACCTCATCACTAAGGGCTTTTCATCCAGAAAAAGGAGGTCATTGTCCCACTGTACTCATCCCTCATTAGACCCATTATAGAGTATAATGCCCCATTTGGTATGTACCTCACAAGACATCTGCAACAGCTGGAGAGGCCACAGAAATACCTCACTAAAAGAATCACAAGCCTAAAGCAGATGCCATATGCTGACTGTCTAAAAAACTCCAGCTATACTCTGTGGCATATCGTCTACTCAGAGGTGATCTCTGTTTAACATACAAGGCCATGTCAAACCCTGAGCTGTTGAACATGCTCCACTTAAAGAAATCCCAAGCCCTCAGAGCCACATGCTCCAGGGATCTAAACCTTGTCATCACAATGAACAAAACATGCTGGAGAGATAGGTTCCTGACCCAGAGACTCCCCATACTCTGGAATAGACTGCCCATACATGTCAAGCAGAGTGCCTCACTGGCCCTCTTCAAAAGAAACCTTGATGATTGGATGGGAGATAGGAAATTTACCCCAGGGTTCATGTCAGTCGCCCTGCTAGACAGGGGTCCAGAGAAGTAAATATTGTGGGAAGAAATATCCAGGGAATTGTTATCGCTAGGCTTGCATAGGCTCTAGGGCCGATAGCCTAGTACCAACCTATGAACCTATGAACCTATGAACACACTAGTCATAGGTTACTCTATAGTCAGGCACACTGATGTCCCACTCACCAGGCTAAACAAGGAGAAGGTTATTGTCAGTTGCCTGTCAGGTACCAAGATCCGCCACATAACCCACATACTCAGGTCACTCCACAACAAGTACAAATAAGACTCTGTCATTGTCCATGTTGGTGTGAATGACCTGAGACGTACCTCCCTGGACTACATGAAAAGAGACATGGAAGAGCTCTCCGATCTTGTAGCCCAGGCAGATATGACCCTAGCCCTGAGTAGCAATCTGCCATCACCCAGAATGATACCGCAGTATGAGGACAAAATGATTGACTTCAACAATTGACTAAGCTTCTGGTGTCATTCTAAGGGGATCCAGTATCTGTCTGCTTGGGATGACATGGTCTTCAGACCATGATGATTTGCCACAGATGGCCTGCACCTGTCACCCCTGGGATTCCGGATACTGGCTAAGGCTCTTGCTGCCCCTATAGTGCCTTCTTTAGGCAAGGTTCAAATAACATATTCACCACCATGACAGGAACAGGCAAGCACAAACTGAGAGTAATGCTACTCAATGCTGGAAGTCTAAATCTCAAAATGCACTCACTCGAGGCACTCCTTGTAATAAAGAACATTGATATCTATGCAGTGACTGAGACCTGGTTCAAGGCTCCAGAAAGCACCAGTGCACTACCAGGCTATAACTCAAACCACACTTTTTGGACATGTAACCTTACCAAAACACCCAAGGCATAGGTGTGTCCATATTCATTAAGGATATCCACCCCTCTAGGCTAGTTGCTTAGCACAATGCATCCAAGGTTATCCAAGTGCAACTACCTCTGGGCTAAACTGCAATCCAAATCGTAGCTTGCTACAGATCCCCCACCATGCCCCAAGATTCCCACTCCTCTTTTCTTGATGTACTGGAAATTATTAGGGTTCAACCAAACACCCTACTAATGGGCGACTTCACCTACCCCACCATTAACTGGGAAAACTACTCATGTACCAACTCATTAGCTCAACATTTTCTGGAATTCATAAACTCCAATGCCCTGGATCAACTTATCCACACACCCACCAGGGGCTACAATATCCAAGACCAAGGCATTACCAACATGAGTGACCGGTGTTCCACACCTGAAGTCAACTCCTCGTTGGTCCGATCCGACCATAAGCTAAACACCCTTGATATCCACATCCCACCCCCCATTAAGGAAACCACAGTATAATATTTCTACAAAGCCAACTTCATGCTTCTTAAGACAGAAGTGGTGGACTTCATGACACCCATGCAGATGGACAATACAGTTACAATTGCTGAATCCTACACAAATGCACTCTATATGCACTTACACGAGTGCATGGATCGCACTATCCAAAACAGAACCAAGACGCTATCCTCCAAAATAAGGAAGCTAATCTGGTGGTCCCCTGCCATAAACAAACTGTACAACAGAAGGAAGAAACTGTTGCAAAAGAGAGTACAATCCCATGAGTGGAGGAGCTTCCTGGTCAGCCTCAGTAAGAAGCTGGGATCCCTTATAAGATCCTCCAAAGCTAGCTACAAAATCAAAACCGCCACTAATTCCAAGGACAACCACAAAGCATTCTATAGCTATGTCAAATATCTCAAGGTCAACACCCAGATCTGCTCTGAGTTACAGCACAAAGGCATGAACATCACAGAACCAACTGATATTGCCAACACCTGGCAGATAGGTTCAGTGCTACCTTCCCCCCTCTCACCCCCTAAAGGGCCCCTATATATAAAGAAAGAATGCAGAGTCCCTGTAATCACAACTATGCAGGTAAAAGCTGCACTCTCTAAAGCCAATATCACAGAATCCATGGGACTGGACAACATCCCAGGCTACGTTTTACATGAACTTCAAAATGAACTGGCTCCCCACTTACTCACCATGTTCAATAATAGCCTCGCATCAGGCTTTGTGTCCCCTGAATGGCACACAGCAGCAGTTATCCCACTCCACAAAGGTGGCACCACAACAGACCACAGAACCTATTGCCCTATAAGCCTGACTAGCCTTTTTGCAAGGCTATGGGGCACATCATCATGGATCTCAGTCACAGAGACATTGGGTACCTCCAAACCTGGTGGACCTCTTTGAGACAATTACCAAGGCATTAGATGAGGGTAAGGAGGTCCACACAGCCTACCTTGATCTCTCAAAGGCTTTCAACACCATTCCCCATTCTGGTATTACTGACATACCCATCCACCTGAACATTAACCCCTACATCATGAGATGGTTTGCAAAGTGGCTCACAGACAGAACCCACAAAGTGGGAGTTGCATACCCTAGATCCAGCTGTAAACCAGTTACAAGTGGTGTCCCCCCAGGGCTCAGTCCTAGGACCCCTCATGTATGGTATATACTTCTCTGAGGTACAGGCAAGCACAGGAGGACTTTGGCTGAAAAGGTTTGCAGACGACTGCAAACTAGGGGCCATAATTGATTCCCCAGCTGATACAGACACCCTCCAGAAGGGTCGCACTGAGACAGATACCTGGTGTCAATATCATGACCTCAAGCTGAATGTCAAAATGTGTATAGTCATCCCCTTTGGATAAAACTAATTACCCGTGGACTACCACATAGGTGCTAGTCCGCTACATAGAGAAAAGGTAGCAAGGGATCTGGGAACCCAAGTGGATAGCAATCTCTCCTTGGATAACCATAATGCCAAGGTGATTAGAATATCCTTCTATGTGGCCCCCCTAATCTCAAATGGGTTCGCATCCAGAACAAAGGAGGCCATTGTGCCTCTCTACTCATGACTTATTAGACCCATTAAAGGATACAACTCCCCATTTGGGATGTACCTTGCAAGACAACTGCAACAGCTTGAAAGACCACAACAGTACCACACCAAGAGGATTACTGACCTCAAACAGATGACCTATGCAGCCCAACTAAAGAAACTCCAGCTGTACTTGGTTGCATACCGCTTACTCACAGGTGATCTCTGCTTGACATACAAGGCCAATATCCAACCCAGTATTGCTGGATATGCTCTACCTAAACAAAAGCACCTGACAGCCACATGCTCTAGGGATATACACCTAACCACAATGATAACTAGGACGTGCTGGAGGGATAGATTCCTGACCTGGAGACTCCCCATGCTTTGGAACATGATTCCTATGTACATCAGGCAAGGCCCCTAACTAGCACTCTTCAAGAGAAACCTTGACGGGTGGATGGGAGACAGACATGTACCCCATGGATCACTGCAGTGGCTCTGCTGGACAGAGGCACAGGGAACTAATGGCTCTGCTGTTCAGAGGCACAGGGAACTAACCTAAGAGGGTGGCAGAAGCCAACACACTCTAGCTAGGCTTATAAATACCCTTGTGCAGACAGCCTACTACCTACCTTTGAACTTATTACATGTATTATATGCATGGATACTTAACTAGCTTTTCCATTTTACTTTGGTATCATGTTGATAAACTGTCGGGTGACTACAAGTCATATGTATCCTGTTATTGTGTATTGTAAATGCCAATAGACATAACTAATGTTTGCCTAACATAACAGTAATGCTATGTAAAATGTAATACATATCTGCCTACAATACTGTACATTACACAGTTATTGGCACAATATCCCACAATGAAAATTATAATTGCACAGTAGGCCCACCTTCGACATGTTATTCTCAGTAATACACCCATACATATGCCTACTGTTGCAATATATCAGCATATACTATCCCCTGTTATAGCACATACTTGTTGGACCAACCCTGTCACTGACAGCGGCTGGAGAGGAATTGTTGGGTTCAAAGCCCTTATATAGCATCCCTTGTGGTATATGCAGTGTTTGCCTTGTGACCTACAGCAGTACACACATAAATACTACAAGCGTTACTATGCTCAACAATACATCACTACAAGATAACTGTTTCCACTATATGCATTGCGTACACTTTAATTAATACTGAACAGGTACTACATACACAGACATACTGAGTGTTCTACATACCTTATTAGTAACCCGAGGTGTCGTTGACTGTTATTTCAATCCTTTTCAGTTTGTGTTTCAATCTTCTTTGTAATGTTCTGCTGGTATATACAGATGGTTTGAGTGTGTGCCAAGCCATCCTTTTATAGTTAAATACCGGTAGCATGTGCTATCTTGACCACCAATTGCTGTTCCAAAGTAGTTAATTAGATGCACATCAGCTGTGCAGCTACTCTATTAGCCAATACCATGGCAACAGTAGTGTATAATTGAGTACTCCACTTGGGCGTTGTCCCTTTGCCTTACTTTCAAGGAAGACAGCCTGGATGTGTTGTTTGTGATGTATTTCAACAGCTATATGGAGACCGACAGAGATATATTAGCTTCATGACACCTGTGGATTGTGTGTAATGGCTAGAAGATGTTGTTCCACATGTGAGTACAGCTGTTATATTTCAGAACATTGCTACTTATGCAGGGTTTGTTTGTACCTGATACTTCTGCAGATGTTTCAGTCTGGCAAGGATGCTTGGGTAGCTCAAGGCTGTATGGCTATGCATGAAATGTTAGGTGGTTTACAGTGTGCTCACCAGACATCTTTGGTTTGGTGTACGTGTATCATACTGTGCTGTTAATCAGTAATTGGTAACACTTCCCGGTGTACACACAACCCTCTGAAATGGGATTAGTGCAAACAAACCCTCTAACATCAGCAGATGTTCCATTGTATAACAGCAACTATTTCACATAGGGCTATGTTAGTGTGTCTCTGACAAGGTATATTAAGGCTTCTGCAAATGTCGTACAGTGAGTGAATGATTTGTGATGTTATTACAGTTTGTATTGTAATTGGTTTGGGTTTGGGGGAGATGTTGGTGGATGTACATAGCAGATGCAGGTGTGTAGGAACTGCTTTTATACATAATCCATATGTGGGTGAGGATTCCTTCCCTATATGAACACCTATCCTTTAGTGGACTAATACTATGGTAATTGCAGGCTGATTCATTAAGGCACTGTTAATTGGTTCCTGTATAGCATGCAGGTGATGTTAGTCCTTGAATCCTTTCGGCAATACATCGGAATGTAATAAAGTGTTGCTACATGAAAGCTGTCTGTGTATTTCTGTCACAGATATTTGCAGTCATTGGAGTTGTGCTGGTGACTGACACTCTTTGGCTCATGTCCATAGGATATATTTGCAATAGTGTATAGGCATATACTTTCCATATCCTTTGTTCGTAAAGTTTGATCATGGCAGAATGTGTGATTGCTATGTTCCATGTTATACTCATGTATGAACACATCAACCACTGTATACGGGATACCTATGGAATCCCGAACGCACACAATTCCGACACCCACACTTCCAGGTCCAAACTCCCATACCTCACATTACCGACAGCGACAGTCAAACTCACAAAATTAACACAAACACGGAACACACACGCATATACAGACACACTGCTACCCACCACATCAAAAAAAACATCCTACATTACGTGTGAGCAGGTGGGCAAGCCCCCCACACACTCCTACTTTAATATTCTACCTCCGAGATTGCACAAACAGACGCATAAAGCAAACCCACACCCACACATTATAGTTCCCCAGGAACACACACCACACTCAGAACACACACTTACACACACTACAGCCCTCAGAAACACACTTACACACAGTAACCTACATGAACCGCAACACCAGAAGCACTAACTAAAAGTCCCTTAACATCGGGATTTTAAACCTCGCTCTTCTGGTGTTTTGGTACTATGATCTTTTGGTCATTAAGCCTCGTGATTACACGCCTCTGTATGTCAAGCATTCAGTATTCGGTAGGTAACCCATTTATATGTACTTCCATGGTTGTGTAGATGTTGTTAACCTATCTATATATCTACATATATATGTATATCCCCATATATCGACATATATCTCTCTCTCTCTCCCTCTCTCTCTCTCTCTCTCTATATATATATATATATATATATATATATATATATATATTATATATATAAATATATATATATAGATCATACACCTTTCATTGGGTACATGGCGGTTTGTCCTATTTCCACACATTCCTCCCTTCTGTGTTTTAACCTGTCAGAAAACACAACTGCTGTTGGTACATCTCTCAGGTAGCTTAGTGGTAGGGTATTGTGAAGACTGAGTACATGGTTGTGTGTTCTAATCCTGGCAGTGGCCATTTTACCTCTCAGAGCAGGCACTGGTAGTGCAAGGGTGATTAAGGCACATTTCAGCGGTTGTGTGTTCCAAATGTTTATTATTCTGTGGAATACTACCTATATATGCAAGCTGTGGTTAAGGTATACTATGTAACATGCAAATCATCTCTGACTTTATTGGGATTTGAAATCTGTAAAAAAATATAAAAAATATAAAAAGGTAATTGCAATACCAAAATGCTAGTATATCTGTCTATTTGCAGTGGGTGCCTTGCGTTTTATGTAGGAAAAACGGAGAGGGCACTCAAAGATAGGATGTATGAACATAGCTATGATATAAAGACCAAGAAAGAGACTAGTGCTCTGTATAAGCATTCTATCAACTGCACCTCTTGTAATGGATACAGATTTGGTATAATAGATGTTGTTAGAAGTAACCTAAGAGGCAGTGACACAAAAAAATATTCTTTTAAAAAAAGAACTAAAATGGCAACTCAGGTTAAAGTCAAACTTATTTCCTGGCTTGAATAAATACATTTCTGTAAAACCTGTATTAATTTTAAAAGCTTCACAAGTATAAATCAGGTAACATGAAGAAGTATTGTTTATTTTCAACATTGAAGGAGACAGATAAATAAACAACTGCATACATTGATTATATAACAAACATATGAAAAATAATTTTTTTATGAAAAGTTTTAGCATTATAGTTAGTACAGTGTTGCTTTTATAAGTATAGGAAGTATTAACATTAATAGTTAAAATGCATTTTGTAAACATATTTTTTTTATATTTTTTACATATTTTTATTTTTCTGCTGAATGAAAGAATAAGCTATCAGCATTTCCCTTTTAAATTTTAATTGATGGCAAATGGGTTTAGATATAAATTAAAGGAAACACATGTAGGAGGTATCTGAGGAAGTCTTGTTTTCAAGACGAAAGCGCTTATATTCTGTTTGCTCCTGTGGTTATAATAAAGAAGATTGTTCGTTTTCGAGGTACCTGGACTCTCATTTGTATTTTTTGATGAGTTTTCCACAATTACTTAGTTTATATTTGGTTATTTCTATTGAGTGGTCCGGGAACCGGTAATTTATAAACCTTTCTGAAGAAATTGGAGAGACTTTTTCCTTGTTTTTGTTGTTCAACTATTTCTACTAGTGGTTTACATGGCATTCAAAATCCGGTCAAGTAATTCTACACTTATTGAGGATGACCTCGGTGTATTCGATAATGTTCAGCAAACCCAAATAGAACTTTGTGCAGTTAGGGAGGAAATTTCAGCCCTAAAGGGTGATTTGACTAGGCTGATTGATATGCTAAGTCAAAACGAGCCGAAAGGCGGTGTTCTGCAAACTAGCTTGGTTTCCCCTGTCTCTGGAAGGTCTAACGTAGCGCCGGCTATGTCAGCTCCACAGTCGTTTCCTTCATGCCCTGGGGAAGACAGGACTATGCATTCAGCATGGGCGACGAGAGAAGGGAATAAATCTAAACTCACAGAAACGGGAGCAGCATTAATCGGAGGAAAAACTACTGTTGTCAACAGTTGTTTAGCACCTTCCAGAAGCAACAAAGGTACTGTGCAAAAAGATTTTGTTAATACTCACACCCCCGTTAATGCGGAGGGCACCAGTTGTACAGTTTTTGAAACGGTGTCTTTGGGGAACATTATTACTAGAAATTTTGACTTTGTTTCTACGGGGGATTCTAATATTAATACTAACATCAATTCACCTGCTATGCACATTAACGGAGAAACACCTACACTCAAGGACATGATTTTCATGTTCGAAAAAAGACTTTTCAAGTTAAAATGTGTTCAAATAGATAATGGGTATTTGCAATGCTGTTGTTATCTTGGTATTGTCCCGCAAGGGCTTAGAATGTTCAAGTACCCTTTTGGTATTTCTTATACTAGTGAGGTGATTAATGAATTTCACGCTTTTTTTGATGAATGTGGAATTAAATGAATTAAAAAATTAATTAAACACAATGAGGTCACCATTGACGTATTAAAAAATCAAGTAGAGAAGTTGAACAATGACATTTTAAAAGATTTATTATTTACTGAATATGAAAATGTGTACAAAAAAGTGTTATTCAGAGTGAACAAAAGGATTGACAATATATTTTTAACATAACAGAAAAAGTTATTAAGAGATAAAACACTGTATGCAGTTAAAAATGAATATCTGGGGCTTAAAACTAATGTGAATTACATTAAAAATAGGATTGGAGACAACCACATATTGAGGGAAGGTGGAACAATTCAACATACAAGAGAGAATAGAACTAGGCATGGGACACACAGAGGTTTGGATGAATTAGATTATTTTTCAGAACAGCAAAAAAAAATTTTATATACCAAGAAGGTTGGAGAGACTGGCCAACAAGAACAGATACAACATGGATTCAGGTCAGAACTATCCACAGACACCACACTCAGAGAACCAGGGATGGACAAGGGTAGGAACAAAAGTGAAATGATTTATGAGGCTGATGTAGATGGAATTGTGGCTGAGTACAATGGATTTAAGATATGCAATTACACTACAAATATTCTGAGAAAAGAACATTTCTTGCTATTGTCCAAAGGGTTTAAATGTGTGTCTACTAGTTATGGAGACATAGCTAATGCCTTAGTTGATTTGAAGTTGTATTTAAGAAAGCTTAATTTAGGAATGGTGTGTAAAAACAGTATTGAACCAGACCCTGAAAATAAAACCGGTCCCTCCAGGGTAAGTACTACAAATCCCCCCCTTCATCCAGTACTCACGACCTTTGAAAAACATGTGACTGATGAATTATATGAAGCCTTTGCCAGGAATAGAAACAACAGGGGACCATCTAATTTAGACAAGGTAGAAAGAACACTGCTTAATGAATTAAGGAATGAAAATAATGTACGTGTTATGAAACCTAATAAGGGAGGGGGCATTATTTTGTATGGTACGGAAGAATGCAACAATGCTATTACAGATATTTTGTTGGACACCAAAACTTATTCGCCAGTTTCCCTTAACGAGATTAACATAGCGTATGGGAGGATTGATTCATTGTTGGAAGAATATGCATTAGAAAATAGAATTACTGGAAAGACCTTGTATTTTCTGAAGCAATGCAACCCCAAAATTCCAAGCATATTCGGGGTGCCAAAAATACACAAAAATATAAAGGAACCTCCATTCAGACCGATTGTGTCCGCAAAGGGCTCCAAAACATACCCTATAGCAGTATTTCTAGATTAATGGACTAAAGAGATAGTCATTAACACTGATCATTTAATCAAAGATTCTTGGGAAATTTTGAGTAAGTTAACGCACGAAATTTGGAAGAGTAATTTGAGTTTTCTCACTATTGATGTTAGTGATTTGTTTACTAGCATATCTAGGTTGGAAGGACACAAGTATTTTAGTGATAGTGTATAAATTTTTTCCACCTTGTCTTATGACAAAATTAAACTAATTTTGGAATTAATGGAGGTAGTGCTTGACAACAATTATATTAATTTCCAAGGTGAATATTATCAGTAGATTAGTGGGGTAGCAATGGGGGCAGACTGAACCCCAGTTTATGCAAATTTAGTCATGCTTGAATGGGAGAATAGATTTGTATTCAAATGCACCTATATGAAAAATATTTGTCTATATGTAAGATTTTTGGACAATATATTTATATTATGGGAAGGTGAAAGTGACAGTGTGGAAGCTTTTGTGCAATACATTAATGAAAGCACCCCTTTTTTTAGATTCACGTACACATGGGATAAAGTGGCTATTAATTATTTGGATACCACCATACAATAAACTAAGGATGGCTTTTGGTCAAAAATATATAGAAAAACCACCTGATATAATAGCTATTTACATTACACCAGCAACCACCCCTTGTTTATGAAAAGGAGTTTAATTAAAGGGCAAGCAGTACGTGTTGCTCGTATGACGTCTGATAAAAAAGATCTAGACTATGAATTTAAGAATTTGAAATCCATGTTTTTAGAAAGAGGTATCCCGATGTACTAATTACCGAGGTACTGGAGGAAGTTTCCAGAGGTTGGGGTAATAGGTACAAGCCACTTTTAGGGAAGCCCTTGGAAGGTAAGGAAAATAGCAACAGTAATAAAAACAAATCTAAGATTCAAAAGGTAAACAAGTATCAGAGAGCTTGTGTTATAGAATACAATGTTTTTTCTAGACCATTTATGCACACTATTCAAGCTAACTGGAGTATGCTTAAGGTGAATAAAGAATTATATGAAATGGTTGGCCAAGCACCCTCTTTTTCTTTCAGGACAGGGATGAACTTCAAAAGAATATTTGAGTCATCTGAACCTCAAAATAAGTATGTTGAAAAGGGTACCCTCCCTTGTAGTAGCTGTAGGCAATGTCCAAACATCTTTAGGGAAAATATTATACATTTGCAAAATGGGCTTGGGAGTATAGTCAAATTTTGCAAAGGAAATTGCAATACCAAAATGCTAGTATATCTGTCTATTTGCAGTGGGTGCCCTGCATTTTACGTAGGAAAAACGGAGAGGGCACTCAAAGATAGGATGCATGAACATAGCTATGATATAAAGACCAAGAAAGAGACTAGTGCTCTATATAAGCATTCTATCAACTGCACCTGTTGTAATGGATACAGATTTGGCATAATAGATGTTGTTAGAAGTAACCTAAGGGGCGGTGACCCAAAAATATTCTTTTAAACAAAGAACTAAAATGGCAACTCAGGTAAAAGTCAAACTTATTTCCTGGCTTGAATGAATACATTTCTGTAAAACCTGTATTAATTCTAAAAGCTTCACAAGTATAAATCAGGTAACATGAAGAAGTATTGTTTATTTTCAACATTGAAGGAGACAGATAAATAAACAACTGCATACATTGATTATATAACAAACATATGAAAAATAAGTTTTTTATGAAAAGTTTTAGCATTATAGTTAGTACAGTGTTGTTTTTATAAGTATAGGAAGTATTAACATTAATAGTTAAAATGCATTTTGTAAACATATATTTTTATATTTTTTACATATTTTTTTATTTTTTTGCTGAATGAAAGAATAAGCTATCAGCATTTCCCTTTTAACTTTTAATTGATGGCAAATGGGTTTAGATATAAATTAAAGGAAACACATGTAGGGGGTATCTGAGGAAGTCTTGTGCTCAAGACAAAAGTGCTTATATTCTGTTTGCTCCTGTGGTTATAATAAAGAAGATTGTTCGTTTTTGAGGTACCGGAACTCTCATTTGAATTTTTTGATGAGTTTTCCACAATTACTTTGTTTATATTTATTAGGATTTGAACCAGGACTGCACAGATATTATGCAAATGCTGTAGCATTACACTATTGGCATTAACATTCCTTCTGCCTATTTCCTATGTCCATGAATTCTATGTGTAAGCTTGACTACACAACAGGCGGAGCCACCCACACCCAGTGAGCTTCTTGAAATGCCGACATTACACATGAATTTAGGGACAATACATTAACATCCTAACTACATTTGGCATAGCCTCTCACTGACACACTTCAGGGGAGACCTTGATGTCTGACTGGGCAACAGTATATACACCCCTGGGATCATGTGTCCCAGAAAAATATAGCCAGGGTATGGGGGAGCCACTCCAGTTTTATAGCTGCAAGACCTGTTGGGGAAATTGAATGCTGTTGGGTTGTCATGTTAACATGCCCTTTTGAGATCACTATGTGCCCCTATCACCCTACAGCACCACAGTCTTCAACAGCTTCCAGCAACTCTGCCTGGAATAATTTCATTGGCTATGTTTGTCATAGGCTCAGTTACTTCATCAATGGTGCAGATAAAGCCACCACACTGTAGCTATGCTTCTAAGTGCCCTTGGGCAAGTAGCCTACTACCCATCTGTGAACCTCTACAGTGCAGGCCATCTCCAACATCATATGTGATTATACAGAGTTTTCTGATCACAATATAGAGTGTAAAATCACCATATAGTAAGAAAACAGTTAAGTACAGCAATAGCATACAGACTACTGATACATAATCACTCCAAAAGCCTATCTTGGAAGATAGTGGACATGTATAGGTTTCAGACTTTGTATTGCTTACCAATAGGTTACCCACAGGAAAGATGGGACACAAGCACAGATGGGATACATCAAACACAAATCCCCTGAATCTGGATAAAGTAACCAACGATAAAAGTATAATGTTCCAAAAAAGCTACCAACTCATTGGAATACACACGGCAAAACAGCACTTTAATAAAAAATAGTTTAAATATATCAAACATTTGAGTGCTTTCACAGAGTCCTCCCTGCTTCCTCAGACATACTTCACTAACTGCTGCTCTTGTTTAAATAATGATACATCTGTGTCAAAACCAATCAGTTGACAGCATCTTGAAAATAAAAATTAAAAAAATACACTATATAAACAACCAAATCATATAAATAATGGACTAAAAATGTATGTAAAAAACTGAAAAAGCTTGCTCTGTAGAGTTAGATAGTGCTAAAACTGTAGAATATATGTATAGATGTTAAAAGATGTGACTAAACATAATAATCAATGTTTCAAAGCCCTGTTCCTGAGAAAAGGTTTCAGTGAAACCTTACTATTTAGTCCAGGTGGTCTGTCAGCCTGAAATCTTGGGGTATAGATAATGTAAGGGAACTAATCAATAGAAAAGGGATAGAAAATACCAAAATTCGACTCGTGTATCCTACTTGAGATCATCTTAGAAAATAATACCTTTGTATTTGGCGACAAGTTTATATACAGAAGGTTGGCGTGGCTATGGGCAATGCCTGTGCTACCTTTGTATTTGGCGACAAGTTTTATATAGAGAAGGTTGGCATGGCTATGGGCATTACAGAATAAACCGGACCAAAAACTACAAACGTGTGAAAAAACAAAATGTGGCAATAACGAGCTAAGCCAGCAGACTGGACAACAAATTCTGCAAGTACAACAAAGGCTTTATTAAAAGTAAGCGCTTTCGGTAGAGAGCAATCTCCCCACCTTCATCAGACAATGACGTATTTAAAAAGTACACTTCTTATATATACATGACAGCGTTCCAATTATTAACCTAATTGATTCATTGATTAATTGATTGGTGATTAACAATGTTTAAAAAGTTTTTTTAAAATTCTCTCTGAGAAATCTTTCTAAAAACTCTACAAATCCATCAAATGGCACGCACAGAAATTCCTTTAAAATCTTTTTAAATATCTTACATTTTGAGGGTTCAAAAAATGTATGTATGTATATGTATATGTTTTAACTGTTTTAAATATTTTAAATATTTAAAACTATGTATTTTTTCAAATGTTTACCCTAATAAAAACAGTATGTACTGAAAATATGCTAAAGATATACTATAAATAAATGTACTATAAATGTACACAATATGTGCCCACTGTCTGCACTATATATACTACATATTACACAAACAAATCCTTGTTCAATTATCATTCAGTGAATTAATAAACTGATGAACTAATAAATTAATAAATTAATAAATTGATAAATTCTAGGTCGAAAGGAAGCCAGACAACATAACTACATCATTAAATAGTCTGATAACAAAATAATTTGATATTACATATATACATGCATGAATGTGTATAGGGCATCTCGAGATAATGTTGTGACAGATCCTATTGTGGCAAACCAAGACAACACAGTATAATCTACTAAAAGGAGGTTCTACTTATTGGAGTATACTCTATGTATGTGCATGTTTGTGGAACAAATGCATGAGATGCAACATCCTGAGCTAAAGGTTGAAAAAATTGTGTGTCCATGGTTGTTTTACTATCATCAATCCTATCTCTTAAGTGCCTTAAGTTTCAAAATACATTTAATAGACACCACCTCATTGAGCCCTGGGAAGGTATATGAGGAAGTGCGAATCTGCCAAAATACCTCCTGTTCTTCCAGTTGTAGTTGCCAAGGACCCCCCCTAATTTGTGGCTGCACTTGTTGTACAACAGTGAAAAAAATGAATGGTCAGGGTGTTGGCTAACATGTTTTGCAAGGGCATTGTTCATATCTCTAATGTCAATAGCATGTACATGCTCATAAATCCTTTTCTTGAAAGGCCTATCGGTCTTACCGATGTAAAACGCAGGACAATGCCTGCAAGTTGCCACATAGACCACTCCTTTTGAGTTGCAATTAAATCTACCATTAATCCTGTACTCTATCCCGGCCATACATACCCTTGAGCCAACTAAAATATGTTTACAATATGGGCAGCAACCACATTTGTTCATTCCCTTTGTCATCTTGTTAGGTTTGGGATTAAATCTTTCTAGGAGGTTCTTTAAGTTCTGGCCTCTTCTATAAGTGAACCTAGGCTTTTCCCCAATACATTTAATAAGCTCTTGGTCTTCCATCAACACCCTCCAATTTTTGATAAAGATGTTTTTGATAGCTTTAAAATCCATACTAAAGGTAAACAGAAAAGAGATGTTACCCCTCATACATCCATTGTTGTTATCTTTGGTTTTAACAACCATTGTACCTTCTCTGAGTATTGGCTGAAAATGGCCAGATTCCCTTTTAGTAATTACCTCTTGCCTAATTTTGTCTACAAATGTGTTTGGGTATCCCCTCAACAGGAACATAGAGAAAATGTTCTCACATTCCCACAGGAAGTCTTCATGTTCAGAGACTATCCTGGCCACCCGAACAAACTGCCCTTTGACAACACTCCTCTTCTGATGGATAGGGTGTGAACTGGTGAAATGCAGATATGTATTTGAAAAAGTTGGTTTTCTAAAAATTGTTGATGTCAGTTTATTAGAAACTGAGTCCTTCCTTATTCTTACATCCAAGAATGTTATTTCATTGTCATCACTGGAATAAGTAAATTCCAGAAATTCAGTTGACTTAGAAATGCTTTCAATGAAATTCGGTATTAAATTACGGGAACCCTTCCATAGAAAAAACATGTCATCTTGGTACCTTGTGTACCAAGAGACATTCGCATGGTATAATTCATTTTGGAACAAACATTGGTGCTCCCATTGTGCTAAAACACTGTTGGCGAAAGTACAACCACAGGGAGAACCCATGGAAATGCCTGTTGTTTGAAGGTAGTGTTTGTTCTTAAACACCAAGTAGTTGTTGGTGAGAATCACATCCAGTAAGATTTCCACCAAGTGCATTTGCTCATTTGATGCCCCTTTACGGAGCATGAAGTCCACGGTCCACTCTACTCCTAACTGGTGTGGAATGACCGTGTATAAATCTTTGATATCAACCACTAGGAATATATGAGTTGAATTGAATGGAATTTTACCAATATTCTCAAGAAAGCCGCAAGAATCTCTACAAATTTGTACTTCTAGCTTCAACATAGGTTTTAGAATGCTGTCCACTAGTTTGGCACAAGCGTATGTGATTGAACCCCTACCATCCACAATCAGCCTGAAAGTGGGGTCCACTATGTCCTTATGAATCTTGGGTGTGCCAAAAATGGAAGGGATCCTAGGTGCTAACATGGTGATATATTGTAAAGTGTCATTATCTATAATGCCCTCCAGGAAGAGATCTTCTAGTGTCCCTTTGATCTTACTGTAAGCTCTGTTTACCTCATTGGTACTGGCTTCAACATAGAAATCTGAATGCAAATATTGAATCATTTTGTTTTCATATGCATATTGGTCCATGAAAATCAACCCACCTCCTTTATCCGGTGCCATAACTCTGATGTTGCATTCATTAAGCATATGAATGAATGCAAATTCATCATTGGTAATATTGCGACCAGATTTGCTCCCAACTCTAATGGTGGGCTTATTTTCCTTAACCATGGCCCTTAGATCAAGTTCACATAGTTTTTCAAAAGTGCAAAGGATGCCAGTTAACGGTGGGTTGAAAACACTGGAAACTCTTAGTGAGCTAAGAAGTGATGGGGTATTCCCCAACATACATGCTAGGTTTAATTTCCGGACAAAAAGTTTTAAATCTATAATGGTTTTCACTAAATCACAGTTCCTGTCCGGAATAAATGACAAACCCTTAGCAAAAAATTCCACTACATTAGTATCAATATTTAGCACTGCATAGTTATAAATTTTAAAGTCTCCAGTGGAATTGTGAAGGATAGAAGGCCCCTGTAGCTCACATGATAAGATGTCATCACCTTCAATTAGGGTGACTAGTGTCTCCGCTGGTTGCCCCTTTTCCTTCTCTGATTGTACCGTCGATTGTTGTTTATGTTGTTGTTCGACATTACATTCTTTAAGTTGGCAGTCATGTGAAAATCCTGTTCGGTTTCCTCATTGTTAGCCCCCTCCCTCCCTTAGTGGGGATTGAGGCGACCTTCATTGTTTTGGTTGTTCCCAACATTATTCCTTAATCGTTCGCTCCTCCTAAGTGGTTGTTCATCACCCTCCCCCCCAATGCTGCAAGCTTGATTCTCTAATGTGTTTTGGTCATTGTTCTCTTTAACCCCTGCAGCTTGTAATCTCCAATGGGCAACTTGTCCTGAGGGTGGCGGGGGGTAAGCTTTGTTGTTCTTATATTCCCCAATGTCCCTTTCAATTTTGCGTTTTTTATTGTTAAGCATCTTTGAAATTGAGGCCTCAATACTGGATAAAATTCTAAGGTAATCATATTTGTACCTTAGAAAATCCACATGTTGTGACAAAACAGATTCCAAATTGGATAATTCCTCCTGTAGAGACCCAATCTCAACTAAATAAAAGTTTATCAAAGCATCCATAAAGTCAAATGCCTGTCTATCAAAAAGCCCCAACAATTCCTTGTGGAAAGAGGAATTGTTGATGAGGCCTGCTGGATATCGCCATTGGCGTAGGCCCTTAGGAACTATGTGCTTATTTATACATTCACGCAAATATGATGTTTCGAGCTGCAGTTTTCTGCAGCGGAACAATTTAAGGTCAAATTCATCCAACTTTGCCAAAAACAAAGAGACAGTATTGTTACTTACCCCCTCGTTATGGACCTCATTTGCTGTGGCATTGTCCAACTGAAAAAAATCCTTCTTAGCCAGAACTGCAGCCAGGCTTGGAATAGTGGAAGTGTTGTTGATCCTGTCATTGGATCCATTGCCTAGCACCGGTAGTCCATCTGTAATGGTAAAAGTCCTCACTGGTTCCAGTGCAGGGGCTCTCGTGTTGTGTGCCCCTGAGGGTTCCGGTGACAACGTGTTTCCTCTTCCTGAGTCCAACCCCCGATTCTGCGTGTTGGAGCATGTATTCACTCCCGATGATGAAGTGGTGTTCGCCAGCCTTGCTTCCTGGACTTGTTGCGATAGATGATCAACCTTTGCCATTAGGAGGTTGACCAACACTGTCAAATCGCCTTGCGAGCGATTAGCGGATGAAACGCCTCTCGTTTCCTGGCTTCCATTCGCTACCTCAAACAGGTCATTCTGCGTGCCAAAAACCTGACTGTCAGCAGAATGTTCCCTGTTCTGCTCGGCTTCCTCGTTGCCACGAGACATAACAGAATAAACCGGACCAAAAACTGCAAACTTGTGAAAAAACAAAAAGTGGCAATAACGAGCTAAGCCAGCAGACTGGACAACAAATTCTGCAAGTACAACAAAGGCTTTATTAAAAGTAAGCGCTTTCGGTAGAGAGCAATCTCCCCACCTTCATCAGACAATAACGTATTTAAAAAGCACACTTCTTATATGTACGTGACAGCGTTCCAATTATTAACCTAATTGATTCATTGATTAATTGATTGGTGATTAACAATGTTTAAAAAGTTTTTTTAAAATTCTCTCTGAGAAATCTTTCTAAAAACTCTACAAATCCATCAAATGGCACGCACAGAAATTCCTTTAAAATCTTTTTAAATATCTTACATTTTGAGGGTTCAAAAAATGTATGTATGTATATGTATATGTTTTAACTGTTTTAAATATTTTTAATATTTAAAACTATGTATTTTTTCAAATTTTTACCCTAATAAAAACAGTATGTACTGAAAATATGCTAAAGATATACTATAAATAAATGTACTATAAATGTACACAATATGTGCCCACTGTTTGCACTATATATACTACATATTACACAAACAAATCCTTGTTCAATCATCATTCAGTGAATTAATAAACTGATGAACTAATAAATTAATAAATTAATAAATTGATAAATTCTAGGTCGAAAGGAAGCCAGACAACATAACTACATCATTAAATAGTCTGATAACAAAATAATTTGATATTACATATATACATGCATGAATGTGTATAGGGCATCTCGAGATAATGTTGTGACAGATCCTATTGTGGCAAACCAAGACAACACAGTATAATCTACTAAAAGGAGGTTCTACTTATTGGAGTATACTCTATGTATGTGCATGTTTGTGGAACAAATGCATGAGATGCAACATCCTGAGCTAAAGGTTGAAAAAATTGTGTGTCCATGGTTGTTTTACTATCATCAATTCTATCTCTTAAGTGCCTTAAGTTTCAAAATACATTTAATAGACACCACCTCATTGAGCACTGGGAAGGTATATGAGGAAGTGCTGATTGTGCCCCCTAGCTTCTTGCACTCAGAGCAGCTGACCATTTTGTCTCCTCTTGCTACGGCTTTGTAAATACATGCATACGAACTGATGCAAACACACACACACACACACACACACACACACACACACACACACACACACACACACACACACAAATGGGCAAATACATGTGCAGAGATACACACAAACACACACATAGAAATGTGTATGCATGTACACTGTCACAATGCAAAAAACACTTATACATGTACACATGCCAATACGTCTCATATATGTTAATTTATTATTATTTTATTTACATTTTATTGACTGGGTTAATCCCACTCAGCCAGTGGCCTCTTTTCAGGTGAGATGTGAGGTGCTATTCATACTGACTATAGGAAATTTGGCCAGGAAACCTGGATCTTTCCCATTCTTTTCAGTAAGTACTATTGGGATCTTTTACATCCACTTGAAATACCCCCAACTCAAGCTGATGGAGCCTCTGTTTAATGTCTTATCCAAAGGATGTCACACTCAGGAGTGCAGCACCCCACCCTCTTTATGCTGCTCTGCAGTGTTAGTATTGGAAAAATGAATTCAGCTTCATGTGGTAGGAATACAAACTACAGTATTCTCCAACACAAACAAGCATACTTCATGTAAAACTAGTGAGATTACACAGCTGAGCGCACACACACACACACACACACACACACACACACACACACACACACACAAACACACACATACACATGTAATTGTCTGTACTTATACAGATTAATAGATACTTGATACCAATATAGAATATTTTTATATTTATCATACATCCACATAAATAATACAATAATCCATGCTAAACTATGCAGAGCACACATATTGGCATGTCTATTTGCATTTGTGCAGATGTGTGTGTGTGTGTGTGTGTGTGTGTGTGTGTGTGTGTGTGTGTGTGTGTGTGTGTGTGTGTGTGTGTGTGTGTGTGTGTGTGTGTGTGTGTGCGTCTGTACATGTGTGTCTAATGAGATTTTTAAGTCATTCTTCATAATTTTACCTGCTATCCTGCCTAAATGTGTTTGTTTAATGACCCACAGAACTATACTGGGACCTGAAGGTAAACATTTACTACTAAGCATTTACATGGCTCCCTTGATCCAGTTGTCAGTGCCTTGCAATACTTATTTGCAATTAAAAGGTCATGAAGTATGATGTATTTTTGGTAATTTTGCTGCTTGCTGCTTAAATGATCTTGCTATCAAGGCCTATTTTAGAAAGTGCAGGAATATCACATGCTTTAACTTTCTCAGATGTCAATTAGCTGTCAGCAATAATGATATAATACAAAAATTAAAGGATGTTTTGCTATTCAATGAATCATTATTCTTTGAGGCCTATGTGAATGAAATGAGTTAACTAAAACATTTCGAAGACCCACTACAAAATATGAAGTAATTTTCTTTCAAGATGCAGAGGAATCACATGACTATTTAATGTTGGCAAAGTGTTGAGATTATAACATAATTTAAACTTGCAACCTCTAATAAACATTCTTTTATGGAAACAGTGATTCTAAGGACATATTCATTGAGATAAGAGCTAGAGATTTGCTTTGAATAACTACAGCAATTTAAAAACTATAACCAGTTCAGGATAATAATATATAATAATAATATATACTGACAAAATTTCAATTCATTTCACTAAAGGTTTATTTCTAATTCTCCATTATTTTCTGCTTTTAAAGAAAAACTTTTATGTTTTATAAATGTTTAAGAGCTTTCTAAGAAAAGTCTTGTTCTGTTGTGCTATGTTCTTGAAAATACAAATTAGAATAAACTTTATCTCAGAGGATTAAAAATTGATGGTGTATCAAAGCGTACTATGCACCAGGGCAGGAACTGAAGTCAAAAATAAATCTTAAGCCTCTAGACAGTAAAATGATACAACATCCCACAGGAGAATGACTTTTCCAGGCTTGAAGGAGTGACAGCTCAGATATATGTGATTATATGTAACATAGCTTTGGGAGGTCATTCAGATTGTAAACAAGACATGTCATAAAGAAACCATCACAATGACAGTTACTGTGATCAGGAACTGTGAGATTTTTGCAAAATGGTATATATGTCTATCCTTTAATACTTGGTATGAGTATGTCCAAGATGGGGCTAGACCAATACAGGAACTCGGGAAGTGAGCAGTCTGCAGTTGCAGATGTTCTTACTTTGCCTAGCACCAGAGAGGTCAGCGAAGATGCAGACTGTCATCGGGACATCTGGAACTTTAATGATGGCAGCTTACCTCTCAACCTCTTAGCACATAAAAATCTGTCCAGAGCCTAAAATAATGGGAGGGCAAAGGAGGGACAGATATTAAACATTGCTTTTATAAACCTAAAAAGAATATATGTCATTATTTACTGACTTCAGTCTTCACTGCTTTGCCAGGAAACCACAATTTCTTTGAGGAACAGACTAACAATATGAGGAAAAATCTGTATATTCTGTGAAAATCTGGGCAGTTGAGAGGCATGGCAGGCAGGCAGGTGGATGCCAAAGGTTGTATAGTATGATGGCTATAATAGTAATTCTAATTTTGTTAGATACAGATGGTTTGATGGCAAAGAGTGTGAGGTGGGAAAGGGGTAGGGGAGAAAGTACAAAGTAGTGTTGGAAGTTTCCTTGGCTGTGATTACCTGTGGGTCATTCATTGTTGTTACTGTATGATTTATTTAATATTTTTAGTCAGGCTTATTAACTGGAGTAGAGGACTGGTCCTCAAGAACTAATTTAAGTCCAGGCCATGAAAAAACAATGATAAAATGTTTAATGAAAACATTTCTATTGGAACAATAGCTAAATAACACTGCAGTAATAATGAGAAGCTAGGTATATGAGAAACTGAAAAATCAGTAAATGTACACCAAAAGCAAGTAAACCACAAACTGTAAATCCCAAAAACCTTGCTGTAGTGCATGAAAGACAACCACTGGAGCAGAATTAAAAACATTTATTGAAGAGTTAAGTGTTTTCATTCCATTAGATGGAACTTCAGAACTAAAATTTTGCAATAATCATTACATTTAAATATTCAACTTGTTACATCACATGCTAAAATTCAACCAATATTAAAATCACCTTAATAAAACAATTAAAGCAATAAATACACATTAATTCAGCACCAAGATGTTTCAGTTTTAAAACAGGATTAATAGAACATGTATTGTTTAAACCTTGGTACCTGGAGGCTTCCAGTTTTAGTTGCCATCTTAATTCATTTTTTCCAAATGTTCTTCCACTTTGATACCCCAACTGCATTTGCTCAACAACTAAAAATGTAAAAGAATGGTCACTCTGCATTTCAATATCTATACAAGGCTTTGGTAGCTTTCTTTTTACAAATATCCAACAAGTGTTCATAAATGTGTTCTTAAGTTTCCTTGAAGATTTACCAATATTGAACAGTGAACAGTCTTTGCAATATGCAAGATGAACTTGCATTTTTGATTCACAAGATAACTGACCTTTTATTTTATATATAGCATGTCTTACTTCAAAACTAGTCTGAACATAAATGTGTTAGCTAGTTGTTAGTTAGTTCTCAACCAAGTGCAGTTAGACCCAAGGGGTACCAAAGTGGATAAACATTTGGACAAAAATGCATTAAGATGGCAATTAAAATTCAAAGCCACTAGGTTCCCGTGGTTAAATGATAGATGCTCTATTAATCCTGTTTTAAAATTGAAAAATCTAGGTGCTGAATTAATGTGTATTTATTGCTTTAATTGTTTTATTAAGGTGATTTTAATATTGGTTGAATTTAGCATGTGACTCAACAAGTTGAATATTAAAATGTAATAATTATTGTGAACCTTTAGTTCTGAAGTTCCGTCTAATTTAACAAAAGCGCTTAACTCTTCAATAAAAGTTATAAATCCTATTCCAGTGAGTGTCATACATGCACATCAGCAAGATTTTGTGGATTTGCAGAAACTGATAAATAACATTCAGAAAGTATAATATGTAAAAAAAAAACACTTAAAAGCAAAGAAACTGAAGAAAAGAGTGAAGCCTAATAAAGAAAAAAGAGAATTAGAGTAAGAATAGAAAATTACATTGTATAGGAAGAAAAGTAATTAAAAAGGAAAATGTAGTCCAAATGTGTAAAGAGACTGAAAAAAAGAAATGAAAATGGGGTGAAAAGGACTAAGAAGAGGAAATAAGGCCAGAAATGTGAAAAGGACATAGCAAGAGAAAATTTCATTTGCAGTGTGTAATATTCTGGAGTCTTTGAGTTATGCAAATTATTTTAAGATGTAAATACAGAGGGTTATGATCAGGTCTCTGATCTATCCAAGTTAGTATATGTTTGAGACATGGATACTAACAAATTCACCTCAAAAACAAAGTACTTTTTGTAGTTCAAGGAGTTATATCTATTATGTATACTACCAGTAACAACAAAAAAAAAAAAAAGACAAAGGGCAGGATTCACGAAGCCTCCGTGTAAGAGTTAAAAGTCTTACACGGAGGCTGCAGTTAAACGGTGTGATGTCAGCATGTCATGCATATTCATGAGGGCATGCTGACTCACACCCAAGGCTAACACGCTCCGTGTAAGAAAGTAGGGGGCGTGTCTGCAGAGCGAGTCCTGTAAACGAACACGCCCCCTGAAGAGTAACAGTCCTGAAAGTAAACCCCCACAAGAGAGTCTGCGTAAATGTCAACAAACAAAACACAACACATGACCCCACAGACTATAAACATAACATGTAAAAATTAACATGTTATATTTTTTTATAAGTTTTAAAGATGTTTGCCTGTAATTGCGCTCGTTTGCGCGTGCGTGCCCGTCGCTTAGCCACAGTTAGCAGTCAGTGGAAAAGCATATAAGATCTAAATATGCAAAGTAAGCCAAGAAGCAATAGCATAGCAGTAGAGATGTCGGCTGAAGCGGAGGCAGTCATGGTTCGAGCCCCCCACAACATCAATTTTTATTTTTAGTGAAATAAGCAGGAAACAATTCCCTGACATATATGTACATATATAAAATTATATTTTATGTAAAATGTAATGAAATCGGCCATGTATTTTGAAGAAATGTGAGATAATAAAAAAAAAATGTCAGAAGTGCCTATAGCTGAGCTACACTCTAACAAGCTGAGCATATCTGCCCGTAGGTGAGCAGTGGTTTAACAGGTGCAAATGAGTGCCCGGGGTTGAGCAGTGCTGTAACACGCTGAAACTGTGTGCCCGTAGCTGAGCTGAGCGTAATATGCATGCTGACAGCCAAATGACGCATAAACCAGCGTAACCCATTTGCGCGGAGCTGCGCACCACGCCAACAAGATAACCAGCAGGCAACGTTGAGCAAGCTGTATCAAAACTGCCTTTACACAGACACACCTCCTAGCTTGTGTAGACTGTCATAAAAAAAACAAAGCAATGGCCAGGCTCAAACTCAGGATACCACGCACCATAGTCAAAGTACTGAACCACTAAGCCATAACAGTTACTCTTAGAAATGCAGTATTAGCATATATATAGGAATGAATGGAAAGAAAAGCATGACAAAGCAGGTTTTGTGAAGCTGATACATTTCCAAAATGGCCAATCACAGATAAGTGTGGGAAAAATGGCATATATAAGCCCCATAGGCAGGAATACACAGCATAACTGATTGTGGAATCGATTTGCAGTCAGGATGGCAGGTGTTGGAGAGGGTAGTTGTTTCCGACCACAGAGGTGGGGCGTTGAGGAGTCCAAATATATGGTTTGGCTCCTCGCCCATGATCATGAGGCCCAACTCATGCAGGGCCAGGTCCTGTGGGGAGCATACAAGGCTGAGGCATTGGACTGGTTGGCACATGATCTCACTAGTGCCACAGGATTACCAAGGACTGGTGAACATGTCCGTCACCACCATGCGGACCTGAAGAGACGGAAGCAGGACCAACTGAACCGTTGGATCCAGGAGGCCCGGCAAATGCCCAACACCCCACTACTGAGTAAGTTACATGTAATTATTTATAAAAGAAGTTAACCTAGCTGATATTATGGAGATGTGTATTCCAATATTACTTCATTTATAATACAGCTGCAGGTGTCCGTTCCATGAATCGTCGAGCCTATGCCGATAGGCTTGTGCGGTTGCGCCACCAGGCAGGTTAGTAATTCTCTCCCTGTAACTGTTAAAAAATATAAGTATGACAACTTGCAAAAGAGTGCAGTGTAGTCACTTATTAATAAAAAGTGCAAGTAACAGTGTAAGAGAGATTCTGCAAGTACTGTGTGATTACATAAGTGTGATGCAGCCTGTAATCCAAAAATAAAAATGAAACAAGTCTGAAATAAAGATGTTCCACCTGTAATATAATAGTACATAACCTGCAGCAGGCTGTAAATTAAAGCTACACAAGCTGAGTAAAACACATGTGTGAAATATATCCCCGTTTAAAATCTGAAACATGACACAAGTGAGACTGTTGGAAAGGATTGTTGTAACCAAGTAAAACATGTCAATAAAGCCTAGAATTAAGTACCATCCTGAATTGTAAAAATAAAACAAGTGAGAGTGTGAGAAAGAGGTATGAATCCACCAATAAAGTTGTAATAACTCCTGAATAAAGTATACTGCAGTCAGTACAGAATGAAATGAATGTGACAGGCACAACCAAACAGTGAAATGTGTGGAATAAAGTACTGAAGCTGGAATGTGTGTCCCACAATTTGGATATGTTGCTGTACATTTGCAATATGCAGATAGTATGGTTGTATGAAATACCAAACATCCACAGTTGTCTAGAGCCATATAAAGCAAATGTAGCAGGATGCTGTAGCTGAACAGAGCCAGATATGAATGTGTATGAATAAAAATGCAATGTATATTAATGTAGCAGTAACATTCCCATCACCAACATGCATAAGTTTACACATAGGAAACTGTAATCAGACCTGTAGTGTTTATATATCTGCAGCTAGTAGAAATGTACAGCATATGTATAGGTATTTGAAGTTGTTAATGAAATATTTCTTCACCCTACCCTATAACCACAAATAATCCATTCCACATGAAATGGGTATGTGTATTCACAATCAACACCCCTGGACAATTGTCCTGTTGGTTCATACATATTTGCATGTACGTTGATGCATGTGCCCTGTTCATACATCCAAACCTGGTGGCCTGTTGCCATCACTCAACCCTGCATGTTGTTGGAATGTGTACTGTTGTTCAAATTATTCATGTGTTATGCTTGCTGTTCAATGGCTTGAATTTATGGGTGTTTGGTTAATGGGAATACTAATGCATGCTGTTACAACTAATTGTGAATGGTATTGTACGTTACTAACCCAAACTGTCATAAAATAATGCAAAACACAGGACGACAGGGAAGGCGGGTTCCAGCGGACCCACCTCTCCCACCTCAGCTGGCGAGTGCACCTGGCAGTAGTACCCAGGCCGGACCCTCCTCCGGTGGCCCTGTGCCACCTGCAGGTGGAAGCACTGCAGGGGATGGGGCTTGTCCCCCCTCTGCAAGCTTGGCCAGAGGAGACCATCCACTCACCCTCCGTAGTGTCCGGACTGTGGTGCGTAGGGAGATCAGGCATGCTGTGATTGGGCCCCTACGCCAGCTCGAGGCACGAGTGGCACAACTCACGGGTGTGCCTGCTGCCCGTCCTACACAGTCCCCAGCACAGCCCCATCCTGGGCAGTGAAGGCACAGTGGCAACTGCCCATGGGTGGGGATCTCAGTTCCACTGTTGCCATCTGTGGGCTCATGGGCTCGAGATATCCAAACATCCGTCCCCGTCAATTGTGTATCCCCCCCACATGTGTCATACACCACCCCTGTATGCATCTTGTTTGTCTTGTCTGTTAACCTCCCCTACCTACCTCCCCAGCTATACCTACTTCCTGTACCTGACATACCACTCTCACCTGAAAAAAAAGGGCACTCTGTACCCACAAAAAAATTACGCCCCATACATAGCTGCCCATTTCGCACACATGTGTGCTGAACATGTAAACTGGCAATTACAATTGGCTGTACAACAAATATTGTTGTCCTCACCCCTCTCTCAGGGGTGGAAGGTTTCAAATTTCACACCAAATTACAAACATATTCACAGCTGTTGCTGATAAAGAAATGGGCAGCTATGGTCCTTTCCTACATCCCTCCTGCAAAACCCGAGCTTGTTTTCCTACTGTCCTACCCTCTTTGTGCCCCCTTTTTCACCACTTTCCTATCTCCCCATTTTCTTTTCTTTAAAAGAAATTAGCGTGGGTGTGCGCGAGAGTAAGCACTTTTAAGCAGTAGTAAGCAGGAGTGCGCTTCTGTGCGCTTAGCTAAGCGTGTGTGCGTGAAGCTAAGCAACAGTGCGCATGTGTGAGCTCCGCACAAACCAGTGCTAACCCGCTTACAACTGCTTAAAAGTGCCTTAGTCACTCTGAATGACAAGGCCTGTAGTTTGCTCAGCAGCAAAATAAAATTCCTCTGGCAGTTTCGAACCCAGGACCTTGGAAACATTAGTCTGCATTACTTACCACTAAGCCATGACTGCAATACAAGAACATTCCGCTGAAAGAAATATATCATGAAATAGTTGGAATTAGTGTAAAGGGAATATAGCAAGTCTAGTACACAAAGCATGTCATGTATATTTACTGTCAAATCTAGTGGATTTGTAAAATAGTACTGTGTGAAGAGAAACAGCCATGCTAGTTGGTAGCTAGTAGGTAATAATGTCACAGTAGCACCTGGCAAGCCACACACATACTCAGAGCAGGATAAACACTGCCATAGTTGAATAGTTAAGAGCCCAAACATAGCAACTGTGACTGAGTTACAGGGATGTCCCTGATTTGAAAACAAATGTCAACTGTGCCCCACTGACTCCCTGTGAAATGTACAAACAGTAGGCAGAAAGGTGTTACAACACATGCAATGGTAACTATGAATTACTGAAAGTATGCACCACTTGCACGTCACAAATGAAGTAGTAATACATATGCTCAAAATAAACCACAGTCACAACTGCAGAATATCAGAATATTTCATGGGTGTATCCCACTGATATGTACCATTCCATGAGGCTGATAAAAGATGCACCTGAGAGTATCTGAGGCCTGCTCAGCAGCATGATCAAATACCCTTCTAAGTGTCAAGGCCCACACCATGGCCAGACCACACTGCATGCAGTACCACCCTACCACAACAAACACATAGGGAATTGCTGACCAAACAGATATAGCAAGCATTACAAGCTGTGAATGTAAATGGAAAATAGGAAAGCCATAGCAACACATTACAGGAAAGACACCTAGCAGGCATACAAGGAGCGAATGTAAAGGGCAAATATTGAAGCCATAGCAACAGATTGCAAGAGACACTGCTATATACCAGTTACACCACAATTCCCACAGGAAAACACACACACCCATATACACAGTATTACTAGCCGTAGGTGTCACTTTACATACGCACTGAGAAGAGGAAACTGGAGGAAGGAATACTCAGGTTACAGTACAACATGCATTGCAGTGTCTACAACACAGCCTGAAATATGAGAGACGTACCAACCCTTACACTCACAGAACAGTGTCCACAGCAAACCAGCATGGTCCCCACCCTGATAATCTGAAAGGGCTACGCCTACCTAACAAACCTTTTTATAGCACTGTCCTGAAATCACAGTGAGAACTGCAATCACTACACAACAGGCTGCATGCAATTAGTAAATGCTGGCTAACAATTGGTGCAGAGGCCATCACATGGACATGTGCAGATACCTACAAAAGCATCCTGTACTCCCAGTCCACACATGCAATACTTTCATTGCACCCTCTGGAGGTAGAGACAGAGAAAGAGAGAGAGAGAGAGAGAGAGAGAAAGAGAAAGAGAAACAGAAAGAGAAAGAGAAAGAGAAAAAGAAAGAGAAAAAAAAGTAACAACAAAACAAACAAGTTGACAGCAGGCCAACTATCTGAAAGCCAACGCAAACAGCTGCGACAAACACAGGTAATGTAAAGTACTAATATAATAGTCTACATACTGTGAATCCTCCATATGTGTTATTGGTCTGTATCTATGTATATGAAGATGTGCATAGGGCCGTGGACATACTGCAACTGTCACTGAAGGCTGTACATACATACGTATGTGAAGGTAGCTATGTGCACATATCAATGTAGGTTGTAGTGCAATGTACAATGTAGGTTGTACAGTAATGGATGTTCATCAGTACGTTAGTGTGTGTATACAAATGTGGAATTAAAAAGGATTATATATATATCTATCATATGTATACGTATGTATATCGAGATATGTATGTCTATATATATATATATATATATATATATATATATATATATATATATATATATATATATATAATATGCATATATGTATACATAGATAGAGAGGGATGTAGAAATACATAGACATATATAGTTTCACAGTTTCATAGTTTAGTACTAGGCTATCTGCCCTGGGGCATTTATAAGCCTAGCCATAGTGATGTGGCTTTCGCTACCCCATGTAATGGTACAAAAGTGTACAGAATAGATTTAGAATACTGTGCCTCTGTCTAGTAGTGACACAGTGAAGACCCCCTTACATAATAGAATTAATTTACTGTGCATCTATCTAGTAGTGACACAGAGATGGCCCCTGGGGTAAACCTATGATCTCCCATCCACTCGTCAAGATTACACATGTAGAGAGTCAGTGAGGGGCTCTGCCTAACATGAACTGGGATTCTGTTCCAGAGTATGGGAAGCCTCTGAGTTATGAATCTGTCCCTCCAGCATGTCCTATTCATATTTGTGCTGAGGTTTAAATCTTTAGCTCTCGTGGTTCTGATGGATTTGAATTTTATGAGGTGGAGCATGTCCATCAATTCCTGATTGGACATGGCCTTGTACGTCAGGCACAGATCACCTCTAAGTAGGCGGTATGCTACTGAATGGAGCTGGAGTTTCTTTAGTCTGGCAGCATATGACATATGTTGGAGACCCTTGATCCTCTTGGTGAGGTACTTCTGGGGTCTCCCTAACTGTTGCAAGTGCCGGGTGAGGTACATACCAAATGGGGCATAGTACTCATTCATGGGCCTGATAAGGGAGGAGTATAGGGGTACAATGACCTCCTTTGATCTGGATGTGAATCCCTCCATGATAAGGTGGGCAAGGTAGAAAGTCTTTCTAACCACTTTAGCAACGTGGGTGTCAAATGAGAGGTCACTATCGACTTGGGTCCCCAGGTCTCTGATTACTTTTTCCGTACTCAGTGGGTTACTGTCTATGTGATAATTTGTGGGTACTTTGTTTTTCCCAAAGGGGATGACTATACATTATTTGCATTTAGTTTAAGGCCATGACTCCGGCACCAGTGTCCGTTTCAGTGAGGCCTTTCTGTAGGATGTATGTGTCAGCTGGTGTATCGACTATGGCGCCTAGTATGCAGTCATCTGCGAACTTTGTCAGCCACAACCCTCCCAAGTTTGCTTCCACATCTGAAAAATAAATGCCAAACATGAGGGATCCCAGGAGAGAGTCCTGTGGGACACCACTTGTGACTGGCTTTGAGTCTGACATGGCTCCAGCGATTTTGAATTTATGGGTTCTATCCTTTAGCAAGTTTGCAACCCATCTTGTGACATATGGATTTACATTTCAGCTGTTGAACTTGTCTATGATGCCGGAGTGGGGTATTGTGTCGAAAGCTTTAGCCAAGTCCAGGTAGGCTGTATGGACTGCTATGCCCTTGTCAATGGCTCTAGTGACTGTTTTGACAAAGTCAACCAGGTTCAAAAGGCAGGATCTGCCCTTTACAAAGCCAAACTGGGTGGGATCAAGTGTCTATAAGTCCCCAATGTCTCTGTTTATGTGTTCCATAATGATTCTTTCCATAGCTTTGCAGACAAGGCTGGTTAAGCTTATGGGGCGGTAGTTACCAGGGTCTGTAGAAGTGCCTCCTTTGTGGAGTGGGACTACTGTTGCTGTATGCCAGTGTTCAGGTACATATCCTGTAGTAAGGCTATGGTTAAATAGCAGTTTTATGTGCGGGTTTAGCTCCTCTTGGAGTTCACGTAGCATGCAACCCGGGATACCATCAGGTCCCAGTGATGCTGTGTTTATAGCTTTGCTGAGGGCGGTTCTCACCTGGACATCTGAGATGACAGGGAGGTTACATTCAGCTGGGATAAGTATATCCTCTTTTGGGGGTGAGGGAGGGGAGAAATTTGCACTGAACCTGTCTGCCAGAATGATGGCAATATCTGTGGGTTCAGTGTATATTATGTCATTGTGCACTAACTCTGAACATATCTGAGGGTTTCCACCCAGGTTTCTAACATAGCAGGAGAAGGCCTTGTTGTTATCTTTAGTGTCCATAGCGATTTTCTCTCAAAGTTGGCCTGGGATGTTTTTATGAGAGAATGTAGCTTTCTACTAGTGCTGATCACAGATGCCTTCTCTGCATGGGATTTTGCTCTGTCGTGCAGTAGCTACCTTCTTTTGTTATACAATTTGTTTATGGCTGGGGTCCACCAGACAGGATGCCTGCCCTTGGTGGGGAGGGCCTTGGTTTTATTTGGGATTGCATGATCCATGCATTCTGGGAGATGTCCGTAGAAAGCATTTGTGCAGGATTCTGCATTGTGGGATGTGGTTTCCACTGGCCCAGTGGGCTTAAAGGATACCATCTCAGTTTTAAGAAGTGTAGAGTCAGCTTTTGAGAAGTTTTGCACTGTAGTCTGTTGTGTTGGGGGTGGAGGTGGGATATGTATATCCAGGGTGAGTAGGTTGTGGTCAGATCTCACTAGTGAGGGGTATACTTCCGGTGTGGAGCACATTGTCCCCATGTTTGTGATGATCAGGTCTAGTATATTATCTCCCCTTGTGGGAGAGGTGACTAGCTGTTCCATTGCATTTGAATTTATCAATTCCAGGAACCTTTTGGCTAGGGTGTTTGGGCTAGAATAATGCACCTAGTCTATGTTAGGGTAGTTGAAGTCTCCCAATATGATGGTGTTTGGTGAGACATTCATATCCTCCAATGTCTTCAGGAAGGCTGAATGGGGTTCCTAAGATTGGGAGGGTGGTCTGTAACATGCTACCAGTTGTAAAGCAGTTTTGCCTACGGTTAGTTGCACCTGGATGGTCTCTGATGCTTCATGTGTTGTCACTAACCTGGAGGTGTGGGTGTCCATGATGAATATGGACACTCCCCCTCCCTTTATGGTCTGGCCTGAGTTTTGTGGCCGAAAAGCATGATACGAGGTATAGCCTGGTAGTGCTGGGGTGCTCACAGGAGCCTTGAACCAGGTTTCAGTTACTGCACAGACTTCGAGATTGATAGAATATGTACGTACAGATATATGTAATACACACATACATATATAGATATATGTAGATACATATACATATACAGACAGATCTGACTGTCTACAGATATGTCTGTATATGACTATCTCTCTCTCTGTCCCACCCCCTCTCACTCTCTCTCTCCCTCTGTCTCTGTCTCTCTCTCTCTCTCCCCCTCTCTCCCCATATCTATATCTATATATCTATAGCTATTTATATATATATATATATATATATATATATATATATATATATATATATATATATATATATATATATATATATATATATATATACATATATATATATATATATATATATATATATATATATATATATATATATATATATATATATATATATATATATATATATATATATATATATATACATATATATATATATATATATATATATACATATATATATATATACACACATACATATATATATATATATATATATATATATATATATATATATATATATATATATATATATATATATATATATATATATATATATATATATATATATATATATATATATATATATATACTGAGTGAGGCTCATGTGTGCAGATGTATTGCAACAGGTGCCTGGTGACAAAGGCATGGAGTGAACACCAGTGTGGATACTGGAGTGCCATACCCCATTCCAAAACACGGACACCAGTAACCGCCACATATGTGCATGCCTGCCCACCACTGCATGTGTCAGGGGGGAACAGGGGCAACAAGTGTACAATAGGCTCCCCATTGATATACACAGTGGCACACTAGTCCTGTAATACCTGTACATGATATGTGTCAGCAGACATGGTGTGACAGCTATGGACATGTGGGTCACTGTACCCCTCTACACCCCACAATGTCCTACATGGTATGTACCTCCCATGACAACTACAGATATGGAGAAGGACACAGTCATATGTAAGTAACTGTGTCAATGCACTCAAACACATTACCTATGCAGAGTGATTGACAAGACCACAGAGCGCACCCAGCCTACCTACATAGAGGTTACCACTGCTGGATATACACAGTGAAGTCACACCCATGACAGTTGTCCAACAACCATGGTAACACCTCACAACATCCACAACCCAAATTACCTATGTCTGTCGTCCTTGTCACCGCAGTAAAGAGCACATGGTGGAGGTACAGGTCCCTACCCACAGATAAGACATACCCTGGAGTAAACCACACAGCATTAAGAAGCAAGGCTCCCCATGAGTAGATGTCAGACATAACCCTGCTGAATGTTATGCAGATAGGTAATATGCCATATGAGTCACCCTGTGTAACTGTTGGACAGGAGCAGGTACGATCACATCACATGTGTCACAAGGGGCAGGGTAGCATAACAGTATGCTGCTATAGGCCGTGGGCCGATAGCATACTACCTACCTAAGACACAATGCACACCCATGAACCCATTACAAACCAAATATGTGAGGTGGAATGAGTGTGCCAGTGACTGGGTGCATGTTATGTACTGGTGTGATTGCTCACCATGACTGTCTGTCTGTCATGGTAGTGTGTGTCCTTGGTGTGAGGCCAGAGACAGCTGTGTGAGGTATTGCGATCAAAACATACTACATTGCCATATGCTGTGCTGTGTTACCCTGTATGTGACTGTGGTGTAGGTAGGGTTATGGAAAGTAAGAGTAGTGTGCATTACCAGTGAAATATGTAACGTGCATTGCATGCAGTGCATGGGTTGATAATGTTCCACATACAGTACCTTGATACAAACCCCCAGTGTGAGCTTGTGCATTGGACCTGAACCAGTGTGCTGACTGATGGAGTATACTAGTCTGTCGTATGGAGTGTGCCAGGTACTGTTGCACAGTTGTCGGCTGAGCACTGATATCTGGTCATTTACATGTGTATCCCCCAATAGACAAACAGATGCTATATATGGGGGTTAAGTTATATCACTACAGTCGAGTATTATGTGTATTATGTGTGCCATATTTTGATGACATATATTGCTGACATATTTTTCTTTTCCTTTTCAGGGCTATGGTTCACCAGCGAAACCCTGTGTACTCCGCTGCCGAGGATGAGGAGATACACCAGAGCCTGGTGCGGGATGGCCCGTGGCCACTCCCATAGTGCCAGCAGCAGCCCCAGCAATGCTGGGTTTGTGCTGTCATCAGACCACCCCAGGAGACCATGTGCATGTGGCTCTGGACAGTCCCAACAGGGACATGTCTCCAGTCACCAACCACCTGCTTCTGATGACAGTACCCAGTCTGGCTTAGTACCTGATACAGTCCATAGCACCCCTGCCAGGCACAGGTACCATGTCCGTGGCCAGAGACAGTGATCTGTATGACCTGGCAGGTACAGTCTGTGGCTGTCCACAAACACCTGTATATGGCAGCCATGAGGTGGAACTGTGTGCATGCATACACACATGCAAATTAATAACACCTAGGGCTACCGTATATACGCACACACTGCATCAACATTGCCCCATCTTGTACTGCTGTCCCTCACCAACACACACACACACAGACATGTCAATTGGTTGTATCAGTGGCAGACTCAGGCATACCAAGTACACACCCTGTGCATATGATGAAACTGTGCCACCTCCTGCATTCTGTAACATCGGTGCAGGAACAGGTTAACATGGTGCTGATGCACAGGGTGACTACATAGAAGTGTAGTAATAGTATCATGTTGTCAACAGTACAGTGTAATGATATCATTGTGGGTATATCCCAGCATGCCTGATGCAGTTACAGTATGAATGTCATTGTATTATTTTGTACACCCATAGTAATTACCATAGTGTAATGTCTGCACATCTTTGCATACTGGTGGTGAGGCTGTCAACAGAAGGCCACCTACATAGGTAGCACAGGGGATAAGAAAATGTAAGTATTGATACTCAATGATGGACATGTCAACTGCAAGTTGCATGCTGTCCACACTCGACTCTGCAATGAGGATGTTTGAGGATGTTGATATCTGCGCAGTAATACACAATAGGTTCAAGACTCACAAGAGCACCCTTGCACTACAAGGTCACACCTCGTACCATGCTTGACAGCCCCAAAACACAGAACTAACTATGACTGGAGGGAGAGTCTCCATACATGTCAAGGATACTGTGGTGCCAGGACAGGTAGCATACATCCCACAAAGGTTGGAACTGCTGAGTGAGGGCTCAGTGTCTGTTATTCGAAATGTGTATTAGTTCAGGTATGAGCACTTGGGTTTCAGGCCAGTTATTCTACATTACGAAGGTACATGGTCTGTACACTTGTGGGAGGTGGGGCTGGACACAGCTCGTCTGACCTGTGACTTTCTGGGTACAGGCTTATAGTGCCTGCATATATGCACTGTTACCTACTGGAAGCCGTTCACCTTGTTTGTTGTAGCATAGTCTAGATCCAGGCCTGCTGACTGTAGCTTTGTTGGTATGCATGTTTGCTTGATATGTCCCTGAAACACTGATTCCACCTGCAATGCAGATTTACAGCACCTCTATGGATCCCTAGTGACATCTGTATTGCTTACTGTACTGATGTCCATGTCTCACTTGACAGAACATCACTGTTTGTCCTGTTTGCATGTAAGTTGCCTGTAACACATTGCATATGACTTACCTGGCATTTGCTCATGAAAGCATTTATATATGCCAGCACTAACAAATCAAGAGCACTACACCCTCACATACTCACCTTGAGTACCTTGTTCCCTATTAGCCCTATGTGTTGTTAATTATTATGGGATTCACAATACTATGGTAGCATGTGCAAAGGTCACTTGTCAATCTCCTCTCTGGTCCAGTTGGTGAATCGGTGAGTCATGTGGCAATGTTGCAGCTGCCTCATGTACACAGACAACCCTCTCCCCTTCCCATAAACGTACAACACATGTGAGAGATGCAACCACATAGCCAAACTGGGGGCTAAGCTCTCTTAACTCAGTACTGGCATACCCTGTCAGGTGGAGTGGGATACTACAGTGAATACAATACCAGTCTCACATAGACCTGCCACGACAGCGATCCAAACACAGAAACACACAGGAACATTCTTGGAGTCTCAGAATAGCATCTTGCCTGAGCAGCAGACACCTGCGAAGCAGACATACAAGCAAACGTTACGCCAGAACAGAGCACATGCAACACATAGCTCACAAAGCCTGTGTGCCAAACAGTCACAGCCCATACGGCTTAACAACACATCTGCTACAGTTGTAATAGGTACCTCTATCGTCAGGTACACTGTGGTCCTGCTCACCAGGCTGAACAAGGAGAAGGTCATGGTGAGATGCCCGTCGGGCACTATGATCCACCACATAACACAAGCATACAGGTCACTCCAAGGCATGTACAAATATGACTCAGTCATTGTCCGTGCCAGTGCGAATGACCTGTGATGTACCTCCCTGGACTACATGATAGGGGACATAGAGGGGCTCTCTGAGCGTGTGGCATAGGCTGGTATGACCCTGACCTTGAGTAGCATCTTACCCTCACCAAGAATGCTGCCACAATATGTAGACAGGATGATCAATTTCTACAATTGCCGTATGTTTTGGTGACATTCAAAGGGGATTCAATGCCTGTCAGCATGGGATTACATGCTAGACAAGCCACGTTGCTTTGCTAGGGACAGCTTGCACCTGTCACCCATGGGCCGTTGTATATTGGCAGAGGCTCTTGCTACACACATAGTGCCTTTTTATGCAAGGCTCAAATTACATAGCCACCTACACAGGTAACACACAGGATAGGACACTAATAGTAATGCTACTTAACGCCAGCAGTGTAAACCTCAGGATGCATGCAGTGGACACTGTTCTTAGCATTGAGAACAGGAATATCCGTGCAGTAACAGACTCCTGGTACAAGGCTCCCAAGTGCACCCCAGCACTGCCTGGTCATACCTCATACCATGCTTGTCGTCCCCTAAACATGCACCAAACCAGAACAGGGGGGATGTATCCAAAGGCACCACAGATACACACACCTCCAGGTTGGTGGCACAGCACAAAGCATCAGAGCCTATCCATGTGCAACAAACAGTGGGTTAGACTGTCTTCAGGTTCATAGCCTGGCACACACCACCCTCCCATACCCAGGAAACCCACTTGGCCTTCCTGACAACACTGGGAATATGACGGTCTGTACAAACACCATTATATGGGTGGACTGCAACTACCCAAACATAGAGTGTGAGCATTACTCTAGCTCCAAGACCCTAGCTGAAAGGTTCCTAGCATCCATTCAATTAATTGCTATGGAACAACTTGTTACCACTCCCACAAGAGGTGGAAACATGCTGCACCTGTTCATCAACAACATGTGGACTATATGCTCCAGACCAGTCGTATATCCCTCGCTGGTAGGATGACACCATATACAACTCACACTGTATATTCACATACCACATGCAGCCCCTGCACAGAACACCACAGTCATACAGTTGTCTAATGCAGATTCCATGTATTCACATGAGGCAGGCTTCAGACATGGAACTATTGAAGGTCACAGGTACATATGTGTATGTGGCACACACATACATCATGTGTGCATTGACATTACTGATATGATCTATGTCGTGCAATATTGGGAACACCACCCCACACACATGGAAAAACTGTGTGACAAAAACAGACATGGCGTTTGTAGGATACAAACCCCTACTTAACTGTGTTATGACAATTGTGAGAGACGCAGTAGCAGAGCACGCTATTTGCATTACTGGGAGGCTTGTTTTCCCCTGCTGTACTTATAGGGTGCTGACATCATCAGTGTTTAGACAGTGGAATATGCAGCAAGTGGTGTGTTGTACTAGTTGCCAAAAAGAACATTTCTCTTACACATAGAACACACTACCCCCCCACCACCACATACACACACTGAGCACTTGCAAGATTCAAACCCCTACCTAACAATGTTATGACATTTGTGAGAGACGCAATAACAGAGCGCGCTATTTGCATTAACGGGAGGTTTGCTTTCTCCTGCTGTACTTATAGGGTGCTGACATCATCAGTGTTTAGACAGTAGAATATGCAGCATGTGGTGTGTTGTACTAGTTGCCAAAAGGGAAATTTCTCTTACACATAGAATTGCACACACACTACTCCCCCCCACATACAGTGAGCACTTGCAGGATTTAAACCTCTACCTTACTATGTTATGACATTTGTGAGAGACACAGTAGCAGAGCATGCTATTTGCATTAGTGGGAGGCTTGCTTTCTCCTGCTGTACTTATAGGGTGCTGACATCATCAGTGTTTAGACAGTGGAAAATGCAGCATGTGGTGTGTTGTACTAGTTGCCAAAAAGGACATTTTCATTATACATAGAATTGAACAAACACAAGTCCTCCCCACATACACTGAGCACTTGCAGGATTCAAACCCCTACCTAACTATGTTATGACACTTGTGAGAAACACAGTAGCAGAGTGTGCTATTTGCATTAGTGGGAGGCTTGTTTTCTCCTGCTGTACTTATAGGGTGCTGACATCATCACTGTTTAGACAGTGGAATATGCAGCATGTGGTGTGTTGTACTAGTTGCCAAAAGGGACATTTTTCTTACACATAGAATTGCACACACACTACTCCCCCCCACCCCCGAATATGCAGCATGTGGTGTGTTGTACTAGTTGCCAAAAGGGACATTTTTCTTACACATAGAATTGCACGCACACTAGGAATATGCAGCATGTGGTGTGTTGTACTAGTTGCCAAAAGGAACATTTTTCTTACACATAGAATTGCACACACACTACCCCCCCCCCGAATATGCAGCATGTGGTGTGTTGTACTAGTTGCCAAAAGGGACATTTTTCTTACACATAGAATTGCACACACACTACTCCCTCCTCCCCTATGCAGCATGTGGTGTGTTGTACTAGTTGCCAAAAGGGACATTTTTCTTACACATAGAATTGCACACACACTACTCCCCCCCCCCCCCCGAATATGCAGCATGTGGTGTGTTGTACTAGTTGCCAAAAGGGACATTTTTCTTACACATAGAATTGCACACACACTAGGAATATGCAGCATGTGGTGTGTTGTACTAGTTGCCAAAAGGGACATTTTTCTTACACATAGAATTGCACACACACTACCCCGAATATGCAGCATGTGGTGTGTTGTACTAGTTGCCAAAAGGGACATTTTTCTTACACATAGAATTGCACACACACTACCCCCCCCCCCCCCATGCAGCATGTGGTGTGTTGTACTAGTTGCCAAAAGGGACATTTTTCTTACACATAGAATTGCACACACACTACTCCCCCCCCCCTATGCAGCATGTGGTATGTTGTTCTAGTTGCCAAAAGGGACATTTTTCTTACACATAGAATTGCACACACACTACTCCCCCCCCGAATATGCAGCATGTGGTGTGTTGTACTAGTTGCCAAAAGGAACATTTTTCTTACACATAGAATTGCACACACACTACTCCCCCCCCCCCACATACACTGAGCACTTGCAGGATTCAACCCCCTACCTAACTATGTTATGACACTTGTGAGAGAGAGAGTAGCAGACCATGCTATTTGCATATTTGCATTAGTGGGAGGCTTGTTTTCTCCTGCTGCACTTATAGGGTGCTGACATCATCAGTGTTTAGACAGTGGAAAATGCAGCATGTGGTGTGTTGTACTAGTTTCCAAAAAGGGACATTTTCCTTATACATAGAATTGCATACACACTACTCCCCCCAGCATACACTGAGCACTTGCAGGATTCAAACTCCTACCTAACTATGTTATGACACTTGTGAGAAACACAGTAGCAGAGCGTGCTATTTGCATTAGTGAGAGGCTTGTTTTCTCCTGCTGTACTTATAGGGTGCTGACATCATCAGTGTTTAGACAGTGGAATATGCAGCATGTGGTGTGTTGTACTAGTTGCCAAAAGGGACATTTTTCTTACACATAGAATTGCACACACACTACTCCCCCCCTCCCCCCGAATATGCAGTATGTGGTGTGTTGTACTAGTTGCCAAAAGGGACATTTTTCTTACACATAGAATTGCACACACACTAGGAATATGCAGCATGTGGTGTGTTGTACTAGTTGCCAAAAGGGACATTTTTCTTACACATAGAATTGCACACACACTACCCCCCCCCCCCAAATATGCAGCATGTGGTGTGTTGTACTAGATGCCAAAAGGGACATTTTTCTTACACATAGAATTGCACACACACTATTCCCCCCCCCCATGCAGCATGTGGTGTGTTGTACTAGTTGCCAAAAGGGACATTTTTCTTACACATAGAATTGCACACACACTACTCCAATATGCAGCATATGGTGTGTTGTACTAGTTGCCAAAAGGGACATTTTTCATACACATAGAATTGCACACACACTAGGAATATGCAGCATGTGGTGTGTTGTACTAGTTGCCAAAAGGGACATTTTTCTTACACATAGAATTGCACACACACTACCCCCCCCCCCTGAATATGCAGCATGTGGTGTGTTGTACTAGTTGCCAAAAGGGACATTTTTCTTACACATAGAATTGCACACACACTACCCCCCCCCCCCCCATGCAGCATGTGGTGTGTTGTACTAGTTGCCAAAAAGGACATTTCTCTTACACATAGAATTGCACACACACTACCCCCCCTGCAGCATGTGGTGTGTTGTACTAGTTGCCAAAAAGGACATTTTTCTTACACATAGAATTGAACACACACTAGGAATATGCAGCATGTGGTGTGTTGTACTAGTTGCCAAAAGGGACATTTTTCTTACACATAGAATTGCACACACACTACCCCCCCCCCCTGAATATGCAGCATGTGGTGTGTTGTACTAGTTGCCAAAAGGGACATTTTTCTTACACATAGAATTGCACACACACTAACCCCCCCCCCCCCCATGCAGCATGTGTTGTGTTGTACTAGTTGCCAAAAGTGACATTTTTCTTACACATAGAATTGCACACACACTATTCCCCCCCCCCACATACACTGAGCACTTGCAGGATTCAAACCCCTACCTAACTATATTATGACACTTGTGAAAGATGCAATAGCTGAGCAAGCTACTCAAATTACTGGGCATCATTTGTGCTCCTGACATATGTATAGTGTGCTGACATCATTATTTATGAAGAGGTATGTACATCTGTTACTATCCATCAGTAAGGGGGAGAGCATATATATGCATTATCTTTGCTGAGGCACAGTGGCCTACTGTACTGTGGAGGCAGATGCCAAATACACTGTGAATAGCCTTCTGTATTCCCTAGGGACAACAGCCTAGTATTGCACTCTACGGCCCTATGTTTACCTGTCAGATGCAAGTATCTGTTGCTCATATACTGTTTGTGGGTCTTTATTGCCATAGCTTTCCCTATCTCTATGAACAACTTGTGTACTGTGACAGATGTTTGCATATGAGTGGGATCCAGTACTTTACTTATGTCTCTGTTTTAATTTCACTGTGTGCACTGGGCAGATTTCTGTATTGTGGGAGGTTCCTGTGTTAACACATACAAATGCCAGATATGTGTGTGCAACTGCTGAACTGTGACATGGCCTAAGTGTGTGAGCATGCCCAGTTCACAGTTTCTATGGCTTCTTGACTGACACGTCTCATTTATCTAAGTGTGTGAGCATGCCCAGTGTGAACTTTCCATATTTTGGGAATTGTGGTCCACCACATTTGTGTTTGTGTGTGGACTTCATCTATATTTCACATGTACAGTTGAGTGTTGGACGTCAGGTTGTGTTCTTACTGCCCAACTGCTTTGTGTCTGAACCTAACAGGCATTATGCTGTGCCTGCAGGGTTGCCATGGGATAGTTTGCATACAATTGTCAACATCCTTTCATACTGACCAAACAGTGTATTGTTGTACTTTCACTGTGGTGGACAGTATCATCGGTTTCAGTCCTATCACTGCTTGTAATATTTATAGTGAGCACATCAGACTGGTTGAGGGCCAGTTGTGCAGATATGTCCATGTTGCATTTTGTTCTGATATGGGCAACATAGAACAGGATTGTCCGACATTGTTAATGTATTCCACAACTTGTGTAGACAGTGACAAACAATGGCCATGTGCCCTAGGCCATTTGTAATGCTAGTCAGAGAGTGTTTGTCCTTCAACACACATATTTACTGGTGTTTGCCATGACATATGTCAAGGTTAGTGTGCTGTGCCTCTGTCTACCCGTGACATACAGGTGATATCCAAGGTACACCTACCATCTCCCATCCAGTCATCATGATTCCTCTGGATGACAGTCAATGAGGGACTCCCTGGATAACCTGTACTGGGGGTTTAGTCATGAGTGGAGTGAGCTTCTGGGTTATGGACCAATCGGTACAGCATGTCCTGTTTACGTCTGTGCTGGGGTTCAGGCCTGTCATCTGCATAGGTCACCAGCATTCAGATTTTACATGGTGCCAGATGTCCATTGATTCCAGCTTGGTCATGGCTTTATACATCAGGCACAGATCACCTCTAGCCAGATGGTATGGCACTGTGTGGAGCTGCAGTTTGTTTAACCAGGCAACACATGGCATCTGTTACAGCTCTGAGATCCTCCTGGTGGGGTATTTGTGGGGTCTTTCCAGTTGATGCAGGTGTCTGCTAAGGTACATCCCACAAGGGCCATTGTACGCAATTGTGAGGCTGCTGATGGATGACTGGAGAGGCACAATGACCTACCCTGACCTAGCTGTGCTTACCTTCATGATTAGGTGGATATATGGTATGTTTCTGTAACCACTACAGACACATGGTTGTCACATGCAGGATATCTATCACCTTGTGTCCCCAGGTCTCTTATTGCTCCTGATGTACTTAATGGGTTAACAGCTATGGGGTAATTTGTGGCCACGTACTGTGTTTCCACAGGGGATGACTATACACTATTCTGCATTTAGCTTGTTGACATGGCTGTGGCACCACTTGTCTATTTCTATGTGTGCCTTTTGTAGGATGCTTGTGTCAGCTGGAGGGTCCAATATGGTGGGCAGTTTGTAGTCATCTGCGAACCTGTTCAGACAGAGTCCTTCCATGTTGGCCTGTACCTATGTGACATATATAGCATACAAGAGAGGTCCCAGGACCGTGCCTTGTGGGATGCCAGTTGTACCTGGTTTGTAGTCTGACATGGCTGCAGCATGTCTGACCAGGTCAGTTCTGTCCTTGAGCTGGTTTACAACCCATCTACTTGGATAGGGGTTTATAGTTAGGCTGGTGAGCTTATCAGTACTGAACAACTGGGGTATTGTATGGAAGGGTTTAGCAAGGTCCAGATAGGCTGTGTGAACCACATTCCCCTCATCAATGGCCTTGGTGCGTGTTTCACATGAGTCAGACATGTTTAAGGGGCAGGATCTGCCCTATGAAAGCCACACTGGGTAGGGTCCAATGTCTGTAGGTACCCATTCTCGTTATTCCTGGGATCCATGATCATCCTCTCCATTACTTTGCCAACCAAGATAGTCAGGGTTGAGGGGTGATAGTTTGCAGTATCCATTCAGGCACCACCTTTGTGGTGAGGGACCACTGTTGCTGTACACTGCTCTTTGGGTACATATCCTGTGGTAAGACTGTGAGTGCACAGTAGTGCTATTTGGTGTTCCATTCTTCTTACAGTACTTGTTGGACACAACCCAGGACACCATCTGGTACCATTGATGCTGTGTGGTTTGCTTTGTAGATGCTGGCTGTTACCTCAGCATCTGCAATGTCAGGGGGCCAGCACTCTGCTGGGATGGATATTTGGCAGTTTGATGCTGGTGGGGAGTTTGCAAAGAATCTGTTAGGTTGGATGTTGGCAATGTGTGTGGGTTTGGTGTATTGTTTGTGACATTTGAGTACTGCAGAGCATATGTGTGGATTATCACCATGGTTCCTACCATCAGTTAGGACAGCTGTGTGATTATCCTTTGTGTCCTGCACAATTTGTATCGTCATAGGTTCATAGGTTCATACTAGGCTATCTGCCCTGGCCATGTTGGAGCATAGACAGACTGTGTGTGTCTTTTGACACCCCTTGCAATGTGCATATTATGCCCATTTGGGGTTTACTTTACTAGATGTGACACAGGGATGGCCCCCAGTGTACACCTACTATCTCCCATGCACATGACCGGATTTCCCTTGTTGTGTATGAGTGTGGAGCTCAGCCTATCATGGACTGGGATTCTGTTCCAGAGTGTAAGGAGCCTCTGGGTTATGGACCTGTCCCTCCAGCACATCTCATTTATCTATGTGTGGAAGTTCAGATATCTCACTGTGGTGTCTCTGCTGGATTGGAGTTTCTGCAGTGGAGCATGTCCATTCATTCTGGATTGGACATGGCCTTGTACATCAGGCATACATCGCCTCTGACTGGGCAGTATGCATGTGAATTGGGCTGTGGTTTCTTCAGCCAGGCAGCAGATGGCAAATGTTTGGACCCTTTATCCTCTTGGTGAGGTACATTTGGGGTCTTTCTAACTGCTGCAGGTGTCGGGTAAGGTACATCCGAACTGGGGCATTGTTCTCAAGTATGGGCCTGATAAGGGAAGAGTATGGGGACACAGTGACCTCTCTTGATCTACATGTGCATCCTTTCATATTAAGGTGGGCAATATAGCAGGTCTTCCTGGCCACCTTCGCAATGTGAGTGTCACATGACGGGTTACTGTCCACTTGTGTCCCTAGGTCCCTGATTACTTCTTCCGTACATAATGGATTGCCACCTATGTCATACTTTGTGTTTGCCTTGTTTGGTATTTGTTGAGACAGTCATACTCTGCAGTGTCTTCAGGAAGGCTGGCTGGGGTTCCTGGGTTTGTGAGGGTGGTCTGTAGCAGGCTGCAAACAGGGACACAGTTTGAGCCACTGTTACATGCCTGTGGATAGTCCATGCTGCTTCTTGCTGTGGTACCAACCTGGGGGTGTGGTTATCCTTGACAATTACTGATAGCCACACTCCTACTGTAGTTTGTTCCATGTTTTGGGGCTGTAGAGCATGGTATAAGGCATAACCTGGTAGTATTTGGGTGCTCTTCTCGGCCATGACCCAGGTTTCTGTTACAGAACAGATATTAACATTCTCCATGCTGAGGTGGATTTGGTCTGCATGCACCTTGCAGTTTAGAATTCTGGCATTGGGTAGCATTACATCCAGGTTGTTATCCCTTGTGTTACCTATGGTGGTGGGTTTGTGTTTCCAGCCTTACGTATTCAAGGCACAGTGGGGGTGACAACAGCATTTGCCAGTATCGACACAGACAGGTGTGCTGGGTGCGTGCCATCCCTAGCAGGTGGAGCATCATGTCTTGCTTGGCATGTCATCCCTGGCTGTCAGACATTTGTTCCCTTTGCTAACAGCAATACTTCAGCCAATTATTGTACTTGATCTTGTTGTCTTCATAGTGTGGCATCATGCTTGGTGAGGGTGAGATGTTAGGCAGGGTCTTCATGTTTGCATATACTAGATGGTGTTACATTGCTTAACACATGGCAATCATGCCTCAGGTGGTGCTGCAGGGCTGCCTATGTCAGATGCACATACTACACTCCCTGTACATGTTTGAAAGCGGGTTGTGTCATGTTAGGCGTCCCTGTTACTATATGAGTGAGTCAGAGAGGGGTATCATTCCCAGGGTTCCTACTGAGCCAGTGTATGTGCTATGTGTTGCCTCTTTGCCAAGGCCAGGGCATACTGGGCACGCCTCCTTCTGCCTACTGGGGCAGGCTCAGGTTGTTCCTCCTCCGAGTCATGCTCTGCCTGTGATGGCCTTGGTAATGGTGGGGGGCTGTTTGTCCCGGCCCTATGCTGGTCCTGCTGCAGCTGTTTTCACAGAATCATATTATGTAGCATAGCATATACCATGACATTTTGGGTACATGTAGTTGGTGAGTACTGCAAGGCTCCACCAGATGTGTCCAGGCACCGGAACCGTGACTTGTGCAGCCCAAACACACTCTCTATTACATTTCGTGTTTGTGCGTGTGCCTCATTATGGCGTTCTTGTTCAGGTGTGTGTGCATTTCTGATGGGTGTCATCAGCCACGGTTCCAGTGCATATCCAGCATCCCCCACTAAGTGACCATGTGGGATGTCCCCATTGGCAAATGTCTGGTACAGCTGCGTCAAATGCCAGATATGGGAATCATGGTAGCTTCCAGGGCAGCCAGCACACACATTCATTATTATGCCCTGGGCATCACACATGACCTGGCAGTTGATGGAGGGGAAGCCCTTGCAGTTAATGTAGGCCCTACCCCGCTCACCGGCTGGTGCTTTGATGCATATATGCGTGCAGTCTATTGCACCCACTACCTCAGGGTATTCTGCTATTTGCTGGAAGAGACACATATTGCTGGCCAATATCTCCTGGGAATTGGGGAAATATACATGCTCACCGACATGTGCTGACATGGCATCCAGGAACTGGTGCAGTACCCTGGAAGCTGATGCCTGTGATATCCCCATCATATCACCAGTTGGTCTCTGGAAGGTACCTGTTGCTAGTATTCTTAGGCCAACACATACCTTGGTTTCCACTGGGATGGGTTCCCCTCTGTTGGTTCTGTGTGTGAGGTGTGGCCTGCACAGCTCAACAATTTGCTGCAGGAGGTCTCTGTCCACTCTATAGCGCTCCACTATCTCCAGCTCATGTAACCCCTGGTAGGTGACCCTGGGCCTGTACACTCTTCTCCGTCTCCTCACTGTGGGTTGTCTGGCAGCATTTGCATTGTCACCACCCTCAGCAAGTCTCCTATGTCTCCTTATAACAGCTATGGCAGCCCCTAGCATGTTTGGTCTGAGTGCAGCTTTTTCAGTTTTCACTTCTAATAGCTTACTCCTGTCTTGCAGTGTCTCTTGAGAGAAACATACTGCATTGCTGTTTGCAGTGTATTAAGTGCTGGGCTGGGCTAGTATTCTGCCTGTGTAATTGCCTGTTTCTAATTGTTTTCACCTGCTAGCTCTACCAGTATTTCCTGCTAGCTTCCTACTATTTCTTCTGCTTCCTTTTTCCTCTCTGTTTCCTCAGGGGGGAGCAGCGCGCATACCAGCGAAAACATGCACACAGTGGCTACCACACACGCACACATGCTTACACGGACTAGAATCTGCTTATTCGGGTTAAAACACGCACACACCAGCGCAAACAGGTTTATAGATCTTTACACAGGCTCCTACATGCTTACTCTACCTTACACTTGTGCACTCTGTCTTACTCGCGCCTCCCAGCGAGCACACGCGCGCATGCACGCACAGCAAGAAACTTTGGTGTTAGCCACAGTGTACACCTTCCATTTCTTGACTTTCCCATGCTTATCTCTTGACACTCCTCTTTCTATGCTGTGTTACTGACATCTGTCACATACCACTTTGCTCCAATGAGCTTGATTTCTTTGTAACATTCCACACTGTGATGTCACCTATCTCCTACTCTGTTACTCCCCCTTATCTAACTCTTACACTACACGGAATGTGCTCATTTGCTATGTGACAGTCCGATTCACTATCCTAACACTCATTTACATAGGATTGCTTACTAATGCTTAGTTACGTGTTTTACACTCAGCTTCCCCCCTTAGCAACCACTAAACGGTGGCCATGTTGTTTTCAGTCTGCTAGTCCCTGCATTGTACATCCATGCATTGCATAAAACCCACATTTGTGGGTTTCAGACCTTTATTTTTATGTCTTATATAGCGCAGCCCGTTTGTGCGGGGCTGCGCTGCGTTTAAACCTCGCCGATCGCCGAAAAAACAAAACATATTTTATTTCATGTTTGCATCAGGTTACCATGCCAGTGGCCACATATTTGGCCATTGGCATGCTGCCTGATACATATGCACACTTTATTTGGAGCTGACATGGCTCCATTGTGTTATTTGCAGAAACGTACTCAGTTGTCAACTGAGTACATTTCTGCACCTAACACGACTCTTACACGGGCTGGTTTCAGCTTCGTGGATCGCTAATCTACCTCATTTGCATGTCTTTCGGCTGCAAGTGAGGTAATTAGCATATCCACACCCTGCCCATGTAAGAGATGTTTTAGCTGGTCTGTTACACGGTATTTCGGACTGTTCCTGGATCGCTATGGCTGCATGGAGTCTTACACGACTCTTAGACTCCGTGCAAGCCATCGTGAATCCTGCTCAAAGTGTTTTATCAGCTTTGAAAGCCAGTAAAGCTTTTAGTGAGTGCTGTAGGAGGAGAAAAAATCAGAGATGCTTTTTGAATTCCTTTCTTATATAATTAAATACATTACTTACAAACTAATGTTTTGTCGCCTCACAGTAAGACGCTGTCCGGTTCGATTCTCAGCTAGAGCATCTTCTGTGTGGAGACATGCGTGAATGGGCATACCTTCATTGAAGGTTGTGCAGCAGAGCTGGCAACTCGGTACGTAAAAATCAACTGCCAATCATTAGCGGACCGAAGTTCCGCTGTGGCGACCCCTAACCGGGAAAAGCCAAAAGACACAACAACTTACAAACTGATGTTTGTAAGGTTTTGGGGACAAAACAAAAATATGTGCCAAGGTATTCAGGTACATTTGGGAGTAAATCAACCTCCATTGCCTGAGACCCAACCACAACAGCACTTAGGAAGTGTGTAACACATGTTACACACTTATGCAAGCATTGGTATGGTCAGGACATGTGCTAAAGTAGAACATAACAGATTTAGCTTTTCTTCCAGTTTTGGAGAGTAATCAGTGCTTCATGTACTGCAAAGTTTTTAATTCATTTCAGCTAAGAAGTATAAGCAGTGGAAAGAAAGGCTAATGTTGTATGGTTATTCAATTATTTATTTGTGTATTCTTTTAAAGGGTTTAATTTATGAAGGGAAACTTAGTAGTTAATTTTTAGTGGATTAAATTATATTTTGAATGGAAGTACTAGCTGATATAGTATTTGCATGGATGATGCACAAATGTGGAGGAAAATGTGATGTTTTTTTCTATACTAGCACAGGTGTTCTACTGCATGCTTGACTAGGGCTGCAATTCTGATTATTATTTGTGGTGACTTTGTGTAGGCATGTCAATTTATGTGAAAAAAAGTAAACGTGACAAACTGAGTGGTTAAATGCAGTGTTTCATTGGTGTTGGTAAGATTTGTTTTAGCTTCAGAGCTAAATGGAATCTTTCTAGTCCTAGTTATTGAATTGTTTTGCATTCTTTTTTTCTAATCCTTACATTGTACAGGAAGAAAAGTAATTAAAAAGAAAAAAAAGAGAAAAAGGTAGCTCAAAAGTGTAAACAGACTGAAGAAAAAATCAATTAACAAAAAGAAAAGGGGTGAAAAGGACTAAGAAGAGGGAATAAGGACAGGAATATGAAAAGGACATAGAAAGAGAAAATTTTATGTGCAGTGTGTAATATTCAGGATACAGTGAGTTATGGCAAATTCCTTCAAAATGTGAATATAGAGGGATATGATAATCTATATTCATCACAGAGTGCTTGCAAACAAGATGACATGTGCTGAGTGATGTCATGTATAGGTTCATAGGTTCATAGGTGTGTACTAGGCTAATGGCCCTGGGTCCTTTACAAGCCTAGCCTATAGAAGTGCCCTGGCATTGTGCCACCCATCGTTAGTTCCCAGTTCCTCTATCAAGTAGAGCCACTGGAGTGATCCCCGGGGTGAACTTTTTATTTCCCATCCACTCAAGATTTCTCTAGGAGAGGGCTAGTGAGGTGCTCTGCTTGACATGTATGGGAAGTCTATTCCAGTGCATGGGCAGTCTCTGGGTTATGAACTTTTCCCTCCAGCATGTTCTGTTGATTGTGGTAATGAGGTTGAGGTCTCTGGAGTGTGTGGTGTGGATGGATTGGGATTTCTTTATATGTAGCATTTCTGACAGAGCTGGGTCAGACATTGCTTTGTAAGTCAAGCAGAGATCTGCTCTTAATAGATAATATGAGACAGATAATAACTGAGTTTTTTGAGTCTGTCCATGTAGCCTATGTGCTTAAGGCCTAGGATCCTCTTTTGGAAGTACTTTTGTGGCCTTTCCAGCTGTTGCAGGTGTCTAGTGAGGTACATGCCAAATGGGGCATTATACTCTATGACTGGTCTAATGAGGGAAGAGTAGAGTGAAATAATGACCCCTTTCTTCCTGGATGCAAAACCATTGGTAATGAGATGTGCCACATAGAAGGACTTTCTGACCACTGTGGCAATGCGCTGGTCAAAGGAGAGATTGTTGTCAACCTGTATCCACAGATCTCTTATAACACCTTCAGTGTTCAGTGGGCTCCCATCGATGTGGCAATTAGTGGGAAATGAGTTTTTCCCAAAGGGGTTGATGATGCATGTTTTGTCATTAAGCTTAAGGCCATGGTTTTGACACCAGTCATTGGTCTCAGTGAGCCCTTTCTGTAGGATGCCTGCATCACTTGGGGAGTTAATAATGGCTCCCAGCTTGAATTTGGTCAGTCAGAGTCCCTCCGTGTTGGCCTTGACCTCTGTGAAGTAGATGCCAAACAGGAGGGGACCCAGGACTGATCCCTGTGGGACTCCACTCGTGACTTGTCAGCAGTCTGACTTGGAGTCCGCTAATTTCACACTGTGTGAGCCTGTTTGCAACCCACCTAACAATATAGGGGTTGATGCCTAGTTTGGTAAGTTTATCAATAATTCCTGAGTGAAGAATGGTGTGAAAGGCCTTGGCCAGATTGAGGTAGGCTGCATGAACTGCCTTAGCTTCATCCAATGCTCTGGTGACTGACTCAGAGAAGTCAACCAGGTTGAGCAGGCATGATCTACCTTTCACAAAACAAATTACGTGGGATCTAGAGTTTGGAGATTCCTTATATCCTTGTTAATCAGGTCCCTGATGATGTGTTCCATAGCCTTACATATCAGACTCATCAGGCTAAAGGGTTGATAATTTCTAGGGTCTGTAGTCACTCCTCCTTTATGGAGAGGTATGATTGTAGCAGTGCACCATTCAGTACGGACAAAGCCTGAGGTGAGGCTGTGAGTGAACAGAGCACATAGATGTGGTGCCAGTTCACTTTGTAATTCATGTAGAACACAGCCAGAGATGCTGTTGGATCCCATGGAAGTTGTATTATTGGCCTTAGACAATGCAACTTTAATCTGTACTGCAGTGATGCAGGGTGCCTGGTATTCATCCAGTATTGAAATCAGTCCTTTGGGGGGGGGGGGTGAGAGGGGTAAAGTCGGCACTGAATCTGTCAGCCAGTATGTTGACAATATCTGTTGGCTCATTATAAGAGGTACCATTGTGCTTTAACTCAGAGCACATCTGGGTATTGCCATGGAGATACCTGATATAACTAAAAAAGGCAACACAATGTATGACACAACAAGATGGCTGGCATCTTTCTGGATAGCAGTAGATGCAAATAAACATCTGTTGGCATCCATTACTGCTGCAATGGGTCTAGATGCTTGTCACATACATGGAAGGATGGATAGGCCACAGTGGTACACCATCTTGTGGATGCCACTCTGGAGGAGAGGGGTTAACAGGTTTCCTAGATGGAATATTGAAATAAGACAATCTTCTTCTTTCGGCTTTTCCTGGTTAGAGGTTGCCACAGTGGATCATCTTGTCTGCTCATGATTGGCAGTGGAGTTTTATGGTGTCGAGTTGCCAGCCCAGCACCCAACCTTCCACAGAAAGCACACACACGCCCACACTCACACCTAGGGCCCATGTAGAGTATTCAATCCACCGGCAGCATGTCTTTGGGATGTGGGAGGAAAGTGGAGCACCTGGAGGAAACTCACGTGACCACAGGGAGGACATGCAGACTCCGCACAGAAGGCACCCCAGACAAGGATCAAACCGGCAAATGTCTTGCTGTGAGGCAGCAACGCTAACCACTGCACCACTGTGGCCACCCTGTTGAAATAAGACAATAACAGGAGTTAATCACAAATAAATACATAAATAAGTGCATACATACTACACAAACACACACACACACATATATATATATATATACATATATATATATATATATATATATATATATATATATATATATATATATATATATATATATATATATATATATATATATATATATATATATATATATATATATATATATATATATATATATATATATATATATATATATATATATATATATATATAGATATATAGATATATATCTATATATATATATATATATATGGGTCTACTTCAGTAGACTGAAATACCACTTACCCGAATTACAAATAACCGAAACGATAAAACCAAAACAGATTCCAGGGAAATGTTAAACTCACCGAAGTTGGGGGCTATAGATGTTGGTGGTGAAAACACTACACTATAGCAGCTTCATTAGCAGGGGAACAGATGGAGAGATGGGAAGAGGTGTGGAAGCACTGTCTGTACCTGAAGCAGCAGACCTTCATGTAGAGGGGGAGCTTTAGAAGGCAATAACACAAGTCACATGTAATGCTAGTAAAGAAGATAATGATTCAGAGTAACAGTGACTAAACCAAGTCAATTGCTGAGTTACCATGTTGGATTGGTGATGAAAGACTCAGGGCCAAAGTATGAGTGTTAGCAATGGAGCAGGGGGAAGAAGTGTTAAGTGTCTCCACACCAGGAGATCAAAGATCATTTCTTATGAATATCAAGGTGGCAGTATAATATTCATGTTTCATGTTAGAACCCTTGGTCATTGGGAGTGATAAACTGCTGCTTACCACTCTATTGTGTTAGAAGGAGATACCAGCTGAATTGTGAAAGATTTGAACCTATGGCAGTTCATATTGCAAGTAAGGCAGGGAGGAGATTGGTAAGGAAGAGTTTGTAGCGATCTTTGATTTTCTAGATCAAGATAGTAACCATAGAATGATGGAATAAGATCAGCTGTTCTCCCAGCAGCCTTGTCAGCACTGTGGAAATGCAAGCCATTCAATGTTGAAGTAAGCAATTGGGAAAACTCTGTCATATGACTCTTTCAAAGGTGACTGGACTGTAAACTGGTTTGTATGTATTTGTGCAGCCTATTCGGGGGGGGGGGGTCATTCTGAACCAAATGTATTAGAAAGGAAACTAGCTCAGGTGATCTGCACCAAGTCATGAACACAAAAGTAAGGAATGGGTGTGTTTTCAGTGACACAAGGGGTGATGGCAGGGACTCCTTTCTGGATGGGTAGGGGAAGATTTGCCATATTCTGAAGAACAGATAGTGTGAGGTTCAAAATCAAGTCAGGTTGAAAATGAAATAAGCATGCTAGAAGAACTATACTGACAAAAGAGCTGCAGATTTTATTACTGCAAGGATTTACATGGGGATTCTCATTGCTGGCATCCCGTGTCAGGTAGAACATGCATACCACTCAACCTCTTAGAGCAAGAAGTCAGGACAAAGGCACAAATAATGGGGGGACAAAAGACCATAAATAGGGACACTTTTTAAAAATTACTCTAACAAACTTAGAAAGCTGATAGAATATCACGTTCTTTAGCATGAATTTTCTGAAGGATGTGAAGTCTGAAACTCGAATGTGTGTCAGTATTTTTTTACTTCAGTCCTCAATGATTTTCCAGAAAACTACAATTTTATGAGAAACAGACCTAAACTAGAAGGCAAAACTCTGGAGATTCTGGACAGTTGAGAGGTAGGAGAGCATGTAAGAAGTCAAAGTCAGTTATGGGAAAACAAAGCATTGCTATGACATTTGTGGACAAGGAGAAGAGAGTTAATAAAACAATGAGACTGTCTGACAACCCCCACTTTAAGGGACATTAAGATATTCCCACTGGGTTTTGTTTCAAAAAAATTGCTAGGGGTACTGTCTTATGCTCCATTTTTCATATACAAAACTGCAGTGCAGTTACTCATAGAGAACTGAAAAAGTAGGGAATGCACCCCCTGATGATTAAAAGTTAGAATCCCACAAGTAGTACAAGATCCACAACTTGACAAGTTTGATATAGAAGTGAACTTTTGCCTGTTTCTGGTATAGAAGTAAGAGTGTCATTTCTCATGTATTCAGCACTCAGCTAGCTGGAAATACATATATATCTATATATATATATATATATATATATATATATATATATATATATATATATATATATATATATATATTGTAAGGCTACACCTAAAGGTTGTATAATGGCTTGTGCCACATTTGAGAAGTTTAGAATGGCTTTACATTAGATTTGGGAATCAGCTGATCTGGCTAGAAAAGCAGTTCATTATTTAGTTGATTTTCTTATTGTAGTGGAGGGAGAGAACATTACAGAAGATGGCACTCAAGTCATTCCAGCAATTTTATTGAGCTAGGTGTGCCTTTGATGCGAGATATTTAGAAGGGCCTATGACACCCCTGCACTAGACCCTTAATCAAGGAGTCTCAATCCTCACCACTGGCAACACTGAGGGATGTACACAATGGGAGGATGACAAATACATACACAGTAAAGTACAATTTCCCTTAAGAGCACACAGCGATCACAGTCAGTCTGGGGCTGGTTTCTCCCTCTTTTTCCAGATCCCCAATATGAGTCCCCACTGGCACAGCTATAGGGTTAAGATCTCAGCTGAGGCATCATGCCAAGACTTCCAGCACCCTCTCTGTCCAACCAGTGCTTTGTGTCCCTGCCCATGTAGCTGACACACACACAAATTGAGATTTGATTTATATACAAACACACACACACACACACACACACACACACACACACACACACACACATACACACACACACACACACACACACACACAAACACACACACACACACACACACACACACACACACACACACACACACACACACACACACACACACACACCTGGGGAAGGCTGGCACAGGTTTAGTAGCTATGCTCCCTTTTGTCCAGACTATAAGGTAGTAGTAGCTGCCACCAGCCACTACTTATCAGCTTTTAAGGCCCTCACCAAAGGGTGCCCAATCTTACTGTGTAATGTTACTATTAATCCAAATGGTAGTCTGACCAAGAGCAAGGCTACTTAGGGGTGGCCTGTACAGTGTCATCAAATACATATGCAAGTACTCTTAGAGCTTAAATATCTCTAAACAAACCAGCCACAATTAAAAGGTTTAAATGTATTTAATAATAAATAATAAAAGAACAAGACAATACTCAATCAACACAGTAACTGCAGAGTTCAGAATCTCAGGAAATATCTTAAAACAACATTGCAGAACAGTCTCAAATAAATACAGAAAACATCTAAACTAATCTTTATTATATTCCTGTCTATATCTAAAAGATACTATGGCCTAAATAACTTACTTACAGAGCAAGGCAAATGCAGATGATGGATGTCTGTAGGTACAAGACAAGATAAAAAAATGCACAGACTTTCTCTGAGAGAGTTCTTTAATTAATAATCAATATTACTGCTGGGTTAGCTTGGATGGCATCACTCTTTGTCACCTGACTTCAGTTCCCAGGCTAAACAGATACTTAGAATTTAATAACTGATTGTCAAAAATACATATCTCTCAGAAGTGTGCAGCTGCTAGGAAGTCATAGAGCAATAAAAACTTATATTTGAAACATAGTAATTATTTCTGTTTCAAGACAACAAGAAAACCTCTACATCTAGACATTGTGTCTGCTTGCTGCACTGAAACTGAGATAACACAATCGTAAAACAATTTCCACTTATTTTCCTGAGGTTTTGCAACTCTGTATGTTCCAGCTTCTATTGAAACATACGTTTGTACAGGTATATAGTTTATATACATTTCTGTTCTTTTCCAGTAGGGTACACTGTGGTTACATTCTTGAAGCTCAGTACATAACATACAGTTCTGTATAAATCATAGCGATATTCACAAATGACATAGAATTATTTATAAAATGCCAGCTAGCTGGGCTGGCAGCATCACAGGGCCTACTAGAAATATTGTAAATTTGAGCCACGCTATTGATGTGCCACAACAATAACTGTTAAGACTGTCAAGTTGCAAACTTAAACTTTAAAAGAGAAAACGGATACAATGTTAAGGAAAGGAAGAAGAAAACTGATGGAATGCTAAAAAAGGAAGAAGAATGAAAGAGGCAAGGTCCTTATAAGGGTCTCTCAATTTTACATGAAGGGCTGTGTTTCCAGGAAGGACAGTCATAAAATTCCCAGCAAGACTGCTGTTACGTAAATGGACAAAGACATCACATAATAAGAATTCCAAAGTGAGAGAAGGAGGACTTATTTGTTTAGAAATAATGATTTAGACTTGTAAATAGCATGAGAGCAAGAGGCATAGGTTAAAGCCATAGCTAGGTCATCCGGCTCCCACTGCAAAAAAAAGTGGTTAGTATAATAGATCCTTTTTCTCTGACACAGTTAGTGTGCTACTGCTTTTGAAGCCATAAAGTACGTATCACTTGTATACTTTTGTTTCTAATTTTTTTTTATTACATGGTAGCAGGTAAAGCTGAATTCACTACAAAGAGTTATGAACAGGTCTTTCTAATTATAACCAGGAAAATTATATATTCTTGACACTGATGTTAAGATTTACCTCTTGAGCTTTGCACAAAAGATGACTATCTTGATATCTATGTCTTGAACCTATAACATCCTTGCTATGATTGTAGGCCCGAACAAATACTAAGCATTGTAAGTTCCACTTCTGCTTCAGTAATTGATTTTACTTGGTAACTGTCTTTAACTTCCAGGAATGTCATTCAGGCTCCTGTTTGCATATCATAGGCTTTTGACTTATCCACACTCTCTCATACAGCTTTTGTCCTACTGCATGTGGATGGGATATTTGAAAAGAGCTTATTATTCATGTACCCCACAACTGGACACTTTAGCCACACTTTGCTCTGACTGCATTTGTCAGCTACATCTAGTTATGATTACATTTTATAACTGCAAGTGTTTAAAGCTGGGCTTCTATATATTTTTAGCTTACTTGGCTGGGGAGCTGTGTGCTCAGTGTTCCTCTCATTCACCCTGTGCTATGACACCAAACTGCCACAGGTATAGCAATACAATACAGTCAAATGAAACTCCATTAAAACACAGCCCCCACCTTTAAAATAACTCTCCTGAACAGGAATGTATTATAAAATAAACATTTTTTTTCAAATGTAAGATTTTTTCACCAGAGCAAATTTATCTGTCCAGCAAAAAATAGCACAAGCCGACCATCGATCTTCGAAAATCTCATAGGTACATATCCTTTGGTGGAAGGACAGAGCTGAAGGGGTTGGCCCCCAAACTTGTCTTCTTAGTCAGCTCAGCTTGTGCTGACTGATGGTTTTGACTCATGGACAGTGCCCTGAAACTTTGGAAGCTGCCCGACTGTAATATCTTATTCAGAATATAACCCATATAACTAAGGCTACTGCAGCACTGATTAGTATGAACAGTTTCCTTTACTCTAAAGGTGTCTCAGCTACAATTTTTGTGCTATTTAGCAGTTCAGACTTCTGGTGGGATGTACCTATTTTTTCAAGAGCCATTGCCTAGATTTCCAGTGTCTACAAGCTGGTAGGTACGAAACAGAGTCTTTACTCTGTAAAAGCTAGTATAGAAAAAGTGCTAGAGAATTTGATGGTTCTTTTTGATTAAACGTGAATTATTTTTCTCACTTGGCCTTCATTTGTGGTTATAATTATAATAGCATTCTTTGGTTCATGGAGTGGTTCTAACAGAGTCTCAGTATGTTTTATATTGAGAATAAAATAGATATTTTTACTTGGATGTTTATGAATGGTTACCATGAAAAGTATTAAACAATGTCTGCTCATAAAGTAAATACTGTGGTGTATTTCTAGAGAAGGAGCAAGCCAAGACATTTCCCATTTTGCAGATATGTGAAAACTGAGAGAAGCAAATTAACTTGAATACAACCACTGTTTCAGCACAAATAGCTGTGTATATTTCACATGCAGATATCCACATTTCTGGATAAGAATTCACATGTACATATTAAACTACAGACAGAAGAGTGAATCATCCCCATGTCAGACAAAAAATTGCAAGCAAAGGCAGATGGATAGTACCTGACGCAGATTAATGAGGTCTGTATTGTTACAAGCTCTAACAATCTCAAGAGACCAAATGCATGTATAGTCCCTGAAGAACAAAAAAAGCAAGACAGCAGGATTCTAATCTTACGTCACCTTCACTTTGCAATTCTGACACTGACTTATTTAGTTATATACCACACTGAAGTGCATGACTGATATAAAAATACATTTCAAAATTCCATTTTCAAGTTTTTCAAACATTAACATGTGGATGCTAATAATTCTACTCACATTTAGGCAATGCTTCCAATAATGAATAGTAAACATTGGATTTTAATTGGGTCTTTCATGATCTGATTGCCTGTCTGTCACATCATCAGACAATAAATCACAAATGACATGTTTACTTCCTTAACTGTTTCATAGTGAAATCTCAGCTTGTTTCAGAATGTTCAGAATGGATTGTCACAAAGATATTTCTGGTTTTATTTTTGATTCATCTTTGTAACCCATCCTATAGGCACAATGTAATTTATATCTGCAAGTCCAGTTCATGGATAGTGACACTTGAAATATTCTATGAGAACACTTTCCTGCAAGGCTATTATTTTTCAGCAGTGCCTGACTGATTTACTTTTTTATCTGTATATGTATAGAAGCCTGCATCTATCTCTTCTTCTGTCCAGCAGTCTGCCTGTATATGATATGTATGTGTAAACATATGTATACTAACGAAACATGTAGTAACTCTCTCTTTCTCTCTCTCTTTATATATATATATATATATATATATCTATATATATATATATATATATATATATATAAATATGGTTACTGTATTTTTATTTGATGAAATATTGTTACTGTATCTTTATTTGATGATTCATTTGACTTTTTTGCTGAAAAAAAAGACATTGGTGGTATAGCTGGTTTGTTATAATCGGTATGCAAAGGATCAGCTATAATGTAATCAGGTGTTAGTTCTGTCTTCCTTTTGTGGTTGTGCAACAGTGGAGTTAATATTTATAAGTTTTGGGAGTATGGAGATGTTGGAGATTGAGCCCCCTTTTTAAAGTTACTTTTTAAGGATATATATATATTTTTAGTGTGGGTAGAGTGATGATTGCAAATGTAACTGAATTGTTTACATTTGCAATCATTGCTTTAGAGTGATTTTTTTAAAGTATACTTGAGTTTAAGTTTTTGTTGTAGATTAGGTTATAGGGATAATCAGACATCTAAATGCATTGTTTACATTTGCATTCATGTAATTTCAATGTTTTTTTCCTTCCACTGATGA
>NC_056746.1:548489834-548582334 GCF_019279795.1 Protopterus annectens
TCATGAAGCCTCCGTGTAAGAGTTATAACTCATACACTGAGGCTGCAGTTAAACGGAGTGATGTCAGCATGCTCTGCATATTCATGAGAGCATGCTGAATCACACTTAAGGCCAACACGGTCCATGTAAGACAGTAGGGGGCGTGTCCGTAGGCCGAGCCCTGTAAGCGGACACGCCCCCAGAAGAGGAAAAGTTCCCAAAGTAAACACCCACGACAGAGTCCACGGAAATGTGAATAAACAGAACACAACACATGCCCCCACAGACTATGAACAGAAAACATATAAATAAACATGTTATATATTTTTTTTAAATTGTAAAAATGTTTAACCGTGAGTGCGTTCGTTTGCGCGGGCGTGCCCGTAGCGCAGCTACAGTTAGCAGTCAGTGGGAAAGCATATAAGAACTAAATATGCAAAATAAACCAGGAAGCAATAGCGTAGCGGTAGAGATGTTGGCTGAAGAGCAGGCATTCATGGTTCGAGCCCCCACAACACCAATTTTTTTTTTAGCAAAATAAGCAGGAAACAAGTCCCTGACAAATATGTACACATAAAACCACAATTTATGTAAAATGTAATGAAATAGCCCAATTATATTGAAGAAATGTGAGGTAACAAAAGAATAAAAAATGCCAGATGTGCCCATAGCTGAGCTACAGTTTAACAGGGTGAGTGCATCTGCCCGTAGATGAGCAGTGGTTTAACTGGTGCAAAATGAGTGCCCGTAGCTGAGCAGTGGTATAACACACTAAATCTATGTGCCCCTAACTGAGCTGAGCGTAATATGCGTGCTGATATCCAAATGAGGCTTAAACCAGCGTACCCGGTTTGCGCGGAGCTGCGCACCGCGCAAACAAGCTAACCGACGGGCAACGTCGAGCAAGCCGTATCAAAACTGCCTTTACACAGACACACCCCTCAGCATGTCTAGACAGTAATGAAAAATAAAAAGCAGTGGCCAGGTTCGAACCCAGGATACTATACACCATAGTCAAGGTACAGAACCACTAAGCCATGACAGCAGTACCTTTAAATGCAATAATAGCTAATATATAGGAATGAATACAAACTGGAGCATGACAATGCAGGTTTACTGAAGTTGATACAATTCCAAAATGGCCAATCACAGATATGTGTGGGAAAAACGGACTATATAAGCCCCATAGGCGGGAATACACAGCATAAACAATTGTAGAACTGACCTGCAGGCAGAATGACAGGAGTAGGAGAGGGTAGTTGCTTTCGAGCACAGAGGTAGGGTGTTGAGGAGTCCAGGTACATGGTCTGGCTCCTAGTCCATAATCATGAGGCCCAACTCATGCAGGGCCAGGTCCTCTGGGGAGCATACAGGGCCGAGGTGTGGGACCGGTTGGCTCATGATCTCACCAGTGCCACAGGGATTCCAAGGACTGGTGAGCAGGTCCGTCACCACCATGCGGACCTGAAGAGACGCAAGCAGGACCAACTGAACCTTTGGATCCAGGAGGCCTGGCAAACACCCAATGCCCCACTACTGAGTAAGTTACATTTAATTATGTATGTAAGAAATTAAACTAGCTGATATTATGGAGATTTGTATTCCAATATTACTTCATTTATATTACAGCTGCAGGTGTCCGTTCTGCGAACTGCAGAGCCTATGGCGATAGGCTGGTGCGGTTGCGCCACCAGGCAGGTCAGTAATCCACTACCAGTAACTGTAAAGAAATATAAAAGTATGACAGTCAGCAAAAGAGTGCAGTGTAGTCAGTAAGGAATAAAATGTGCAAGTAACAGTGTGAAAGTGTCTGCAAGTATTGCTTGATTACAAAAGTGTGTTTCAGCCTGTAAGTTAAACCGAAAAATGAAACTGTCTGACATATATTCTGAAATAAAAATGCCCCACCTGTAAGAAAATAGTACACAACCTGCAGCAGGCTGAAAAGTATAGCTGCAGAAGATGATGAAATCACATGTGTGAAATATATCCCTGTTGAAATACTGAAACATGACAGAAGTGAGACTGCTGGAAAGGATTGTAATAACTACAGGTAAAACATGTCAATAAAGCCTAGAAGTACCATCCTGAATAGTAAACTGAAAGTAAGTGAGAGAGTGTGAGAAAGTGTCATGAATCCAGCAATACAGTAGTAATAACCCCTGAATAAAGTATACTGCAGTCAAGACAGAATGAAATGCATGTGAGATTCAAAACCAAACAGCGAAATCTGTTCAAAGTGTTGCTGCATCTGGAATGTGTATCCCAAAATCTGGATATGTTGCTCTCAGTCTGCAATATGCAGATAGGATGATTGTCTGATATACCAAACATCCACACTTGTCTACAGCTATATAAAGCAAATGTAGAAGGATGATGTAGCTGAACAAAGCTAGATATGAATGTGTATGAAGAACAATAAAATGTATATTGATGTTGCAGTAACAGTCCTATCACCAAGTTGAAATAGTTGTCATATAGGAAACTGTAGTTAGAACAGTAGTGTGTATATAACTGTAGCTATTAGAAATGTACAGCATATGTATTGTTATTCGAAGGTGTTGATATTATTTTCTTTACCCCACCCTATAACCACATATAACCCATTCCATGTGAAAATGGTATGTGCAATCACAATTAACACCCCTGGACGTTTGTCCTGTTGGGTCATATATATTTGCATGTCTGTTGATGCATCTGCCCTGTTCATACATCCACACCTGATGGCCTGTTGCCATCAATTAACCCTGCATGTTGTTGGACTGTGTATGTCTGTTCAAATTATGCATGTGTTATGCACACTGTTCAATGGTGTGACTAACTGGGTGTTTGGTTAATGGGAATACTAATGCATGCTGTTACAACTAATTGTGAATGGTATTATATGTCACTAACCCAAACTGTCATGACATAATGCAAAACATAGGATGACAGGGAAGGCGGGTTCCAGCGGACCCACCTCTCCCACCTCAGCTGGCGAGTGCACCTGGCACTAGTGCTGAGTCCGGACACTCCTCTGGTGGCCCTGTGCCACCTGCGGGTGGAAGCGCTGCAGGGGATTGGGCTTGCCCCCCCCCCTCTGCAAGTGTGGCCGGAAGAGAACCACCACTCACCCTCCGTAGCGTCCGGACTGTGGTGCGTAGGGAGATTCGGGACTCTGTTCTCGAGCCCCTATGCCAGCTCGAGGCACGGGTGGCGCAACTAACGAGCATGCCTGTTGCCTGGCCTACACAGCCCCTAGCACAGCCCCGTCCTGGGCAGTGAAGGAACAGTGGCAACTGCCTATGGGTGGGGATATCAGTTCCACTGTTGCCATCTGTGGGCTCACGGGCTCTGGATATCCAAACCTCCATCCCCGTCAATTTTGTAACCCCCCCACACATGTCATACACCGCCCCTGTATGCGTCTTGTTTGTCTTGTCTGTTTACCTACCCAACCTACCTCCCCAGCTGTACCGACTTCCTTCACCTGACATACCACTCTCACCTGAAAAAAAAAAAAAAAAAAAGGGCACTCTGTACCCACAAAAAAATTACGCCCCATACATAGCTGCCCATTCCGCACACATGTCTGCTGGACATGGAATCTATTAATTACAATTGGCTGTACAACAAGTATTATTGTTGTCCTGACACCTCTCTCAGGGGTGGAAGGTTTCAAATGTCACACCAAATTACATATATATGCACAGCTGTTGCTGATGAAGAAATGGGCAGCTATGGGCCTTACCTACATCCCTCCTGCAAATCCCAAGCTTGTATCCCTACTGTCTTACCCTCTTTGTGACCCCTTTTTCGCCACTTTCCTGTCTCCCCATTTTCTTTTCTTTCAAAGAAAATAGCGCGGGTGTGCACCAGAGTAAGTACCGTTAAGCGGTTGTAAGCGGGTGTGCGCTTGTGTGCGCGGAGCTAACTGCCAGTGCGCATGCGTGAGCTCCGCACAAACCAGCGCTAACCCGGTTACAACTGCTTAAAAGTGCCTTAGTCACTTTGATTGACAGGTCCTGTACTCAGTTCAAAAGCAAAATAAAATCCCACTGTCAGTCCCGAACCCAGGACCTTGGAAACACTAGTCTGTATGACCTACCACTAAGCCATGATTCTTATACAAAAACATTGTGCTAAAATAAATATAACATGTAATAGTAGGCATGAATGTAAAGGGAATATAGGATGTGTAGTACACAAAGCATGTCATTTAAAATTACTGTCAAAACTACTGGATTTCCATAATAGTAGTGTGTGAACAGAAACAGCCATGCTAGTTGGTAGCTTGTAGATAATAAGGTCAGTTAAAGTACATATATAAATGTATGTATATGTACATATATATATATATATATATATATATATATATATATATATATATATATATATATAAATATATATCTATATATAGTTGTAGGAGTCATTGTGCATACACACTTGCTACAGGGAACATGACAGAGGAATGGAGAAATGTGAATATACAACACAGCCTGAATCATGAGAGAGATACTAACCTTTACACTCACAGAACACTGTCCACAGCATACCAGCATGGTCCCCGCCCTCACAATCTGAAAGGGCAACGCCTATCCCACATACCCTTTTATAGCACTGACCTGAAATCACAGTGAGAACTGCAATCGGTACACAACTGGCTGTATGCAATTAGCAAATGCTGGCTTACAATTGGTGCAGAGGCCATCACATGGACCTATGCAGATACCTACAAAAGCATCCAGTACTAACACTCCACACATGCAATACATTCATTGCTTCAGGCCTCCTAGCCTTTACTAACACCATAAACCATACTTGCAACACTAATTATATATCCTCAGCCCTCTTTTTGGATCTTTCCAAGGCATACGATATGGTTGATCACCAACTTGTAATACACACCCTGCAAACATTCTGTCTAGATACTGGAGCCTTCCAATGGTTTCAATCCTACCTGCATGGTCGACAGCAGGCTGGCATCTGGCAGAACAAACTCTCTAACCTTCTACCTAACACCCTCAGAGTACCACAAGGCTGTATACTAGGGCCCTTGCTGTTCTCCATCTTCATTAACGACCTTTATACTGTCATCCCAAAAGTCAGCTGTATCCAATATGCTGAAGACTCTACTCTGATCTGCTCAGCCACATCTCCAGTAGAGTTATGGTCAGCTACCCAGACCACCTTTAATACAATAGAAAACTGGCTTTCTGAACATCGTCTGACCCTAAATCCCCAATAAACTAAACTGCTGTTATTTCACCAACACATAGGTCTACCGCTTTCACCGTTACCATAACATCAACTGATGGCACAATAATCTCCCCTGACCCATCTACTAAACTATTAGGTGTCATCATAGACAATAATCTCAAATATGACCTACATGTTAACCAGATTATCAAAGCCATCAATAGAAAACTAGGGTCACTTTACAGAATTAAAGCCTTCCTAGCCCCTCCAGCTAAAGGTGCCATAGCTCACTCACACCTTGTTTCAACCCTTCTCTATGCATCCCCTCTACTCTCGAATATGAACAAGACTGTCCTTAACAAACACTCAATTTGCTACAACCACATTGCCAGGTTTGCCACTGGGCTGCCTTTTAGGATACATCATTGCATCAATCTAAATCAGGTTGGTTGGCTTGCAATACCCAGCCTAATACAGTATAACCAACCGATTATGGCCTATAAAATCCTCTATAATCCAGACAATACTCCTGCACTTCAAATATTATCACCCCCTATAACAATCCTAGACTGCTTCGATCCTCTAACAAATTACTAATTCAGACTAGCAAGTTTAATAACACAGCCGGTGATTCTCTCATTGCAAACCCTGTAAGTAGATCCTGGAACTCACTTCCAGCTGATATTACCCTACTGTCCACCTTAGGTCAATTTAACAGTAGACTCAAACAACATTTGTCACTTAACTGGCTATGTCAATGTATCAAGCCTGGCTAACTCGAATGTGTAAAATCTGTGAACCACTTTACTGTGTAATTTAATTTAATCCTGACTTGTGCTCAGGACTAACATTAACCTGTGGAACATGTTTGACTTGCTTACTTATGTAATCTCTGTAAATAATCTGTTTGTAATATGTAATGCTAGTATTATGTAATGCTGTATCTGCTACCCTCGTAGCTTGTCTCCATGGGCCTCCCCTGGAAATGGACATGTATCCAGTCGGACTATCCCAGTCAACAAATGTAGGATAAATAAATAAATAAATAAAATATATTACAGTGACTACAATACAAGTCATACATTGACACGCACTGACAGCATGCTGAACACACTGGGGCATACGTGGGGACTCAGAATAGCAGCCTGCCTGGACATCACACACCTCCACAGCTGGCACACAGGCATATGTTCCATCGGAACAGAGCACATGCCACACATGGCATGCACATTCCCTGTGCCACACACTCACAGCCTGTAGGGCTACACAACACACCTGCTACAGACTTGTCAGGTACCTGTCTTGTGTGCTGCACTGGGGTCCCACTCAACAGGCTGTATCTGGTGAAGGTCACAGTGATATGCCTCAGGGGCACTATGGTCCACCACAGAACACATGCATACAGGTCAGTCAGAGGCATGGACACATATGACTCACTCACTGACCATGCCAGTATGGCTGCCTGAGACATACCTCCCTGGACTACATGATAGGGAACATAGAATGGATCTCTCAGCATGTGGCACAGGCCAGTATGAGCCTGATGTTGGTTGCCAACATACCCTCACCAGGTATTCTACCACTATATGTGGGAAGGGTGTTGTATGTCTACATTATGCTCAGTCTCCACTGTCATTCATAGGGTATCCACTGGCTGTCAACGTGTGCTTACATGCTAGGGAAGCCACAATGATTTGCAAGGGTCATCTTGCACATGACACCCATGGCCCGATGTATAATGGCAAAGCTCCTTGGTACACACATACTGCCTTATGCTGCAGGACATGGTTTACATAGCCACCTCCATGGGTATCACACAGGTTAGGACACTAACAGTGGTGCTACACAACAACAGCAGTGTACACCGGAAGATGCATGCACCAGACACTACCCTCAGCACGGTGAACTGCAATGTCTGTGCAGTACCATATTCATGATTCATGGCTCACAGGTGTTACCCATCACTGACAGGTTATGCCCCATACCATGCCTGTCGTCCCCTACACATGTAACACACACATGGATGGAGGGGGTGGTATCCCAAGGTAACACAGATACACACACCTCCAGGTTGTTGGCACAGCACAAACCATCAGGGCCTACTCATGTGCAGCTAACAGTGTGTCAGACTGCCATATGGTTCATAGCCTGGCACACACAACCCTCCCATACACAGGAAGACCACCTATCCTCCATAACAACACTGGCAATATGACAGTCTCAAGAACTGTGTTTATATGGCCGGACTGCATCCAGCCAAACATTGTGTGTGAGCATTACTGTAGCTACAACACACTAGTTGAAGGGTTCAAGCTCTGGACATGTTAACACCACACCCTGTGCATATGATGTCACCTGTGCCACCACCTGTGATGTGTAACATTGATGCAGAATCTGACTAACCTGGTGCTGCTGCACACGGTGGCTTTATTCCACTGTATTGATGTTAGCATGCTGTTAACACACAGTGTGTTACTTCCAGGTGTACTTCAGCAGGCATGATGCATTGCAGCTATGATCATCACTGTAGCATAGTTTACAGCACTGTTACTTCTGATGATGTAGTCTCCATCCATGTGCCATTTCACTGATGTGTGTAGTATTGGCAGCATGTGTGTCTATGTGTGCAGTACGTGTGTGATGTGTGTAGTACACATGTATACATGCTTACAAACACATACACGACATTACACAGGCTTCACCATTCATACACTAGCTTACTCGTTCTTCCACACGCGCACACAGGCTAACACACGCACACACATACTTACTCGGGCTTACTGGCGTGTATGGGCGCAGACACACTGTGGGCTGGTTTGCAGGTCACATTGGTGGTATCCATGGCATACACCGTCAGTCTCCTGACATTCCCTAGGATAGCTCAAGACATGTCTCTTCCACTGAGTACTGACAGCATACATGTGACACTGCTCCGGTGAGGTTACAGTGTTTTGTACATACACGTTCATGTTGTCACCTATCTTCTACTCTAATATTCCCCTTAACCTACACTACATGGTAGAGGCTTGGCCCATATGGCATGACATGTTGTGATTCACTATCCTCAGCCTCACTTGCCTCACACTGTCTACAAATGCTTCGTTACATCTCTGACAGAGTGCTTCCACACATAAGTACCAGTACGCAGTAGCCATGTTGTCTCCAGCTTGCCATTCATCTGCATGGCATACTAGCATCTAACTAAACCTACATTTTGTATGTATATTATCCATATGTCTTGTTTTGAAGCGCAGCGCGTTCTCGTGGCACTGCATTACGCTTCCACACCAGGGATCGGGGGAGGACAACTACTGGTTCATTGATATCCAATGGACAAAGCCGCCACTGGCCTTGGACTTGGACAGTGGCATGCTTCTTCGACTGTATTCATACTGTATTTGCAGCTGTCATTGCTCCATTTAGTAATGTGCAAAACGTTAGTCGCATAACATCCGGGTACATTTCTGCACATAACTCTGCTCTTGCACGGACAGCTTACTGTTTCATGTATCATGAATTACCGTTACATCATTTGCATAGCTTACACATACAAATGGGGTATGTTGCAAATCCCAACATTGTCCGTGCAATGTTCGTGTTACGGGCGGTCTTGCACGCCCCTGCAGGTGTTTGCTGAATAGCCTGGCAGTCATCTTTCCTTGCTGTACTCTCACTCAATCCATACATGCCGGAGGCTTCGTGTATCATGGCCTAGGCTTTGCTGTGTGCTATGTCTATTTGTGGTGTATGCATGGCTGTGGGTATGTCCCACTGTCATCATTGGTAATGGTGTCACCCTATAGGTACTTCCTGTAGACTGCTGTGTCATTTGACATATCAGCACATACCTGTGGATGAACATCCTACTGCAGCGCTTTTCATACCTTCTGAGTTATCTTGCAGTCGATAATGCTGTTTCCTCAGACATGTATCTGTTTCTGATCATACCTATCAACCTCCTAGTGCAAAACATCTGTAAAAAGCCTAACATGATGGGGAGACAGATAGGGGCAGATTCTACATATTGCTCTTACAAACGTAGATAGTTGACAGTATTATAGGTTTTGCATTAGTATGACCTTCCTGAGGGATTTGGGGTCTTAAACACATATGTTTATCATTATTTAATGACGTCAGTTCTCAGGTATTTGGCAGACAGGTACAGATTGTGAGAGGAACACACCACACATATGAGGCATACATCTGCACATTCGTACAGTTGCGAGGTATGTTTCTGATACTGGACATCAATTTCCTTATGCCAATACACACAATACATGGCGCCATCACAGGCCAGTTACCATTACATTCCTATTGCAGGACACACCCACCCACTGGGTTATATTCCTCACACAGGCCAACAGGTGCTTATCCACACTAATTATTCCATCATGTACCTTATGTGCACGCCGGTATTTGCGCTTTCCATCAGTGGCAGAGCTCACGTGCAGTATGGAGGACTGGACACTGTATCGGTGACACTGCATGACACCCTGAGGGACACATGTCTTTTGAGTCTATTAACCTTGCACATTGACTTTCACAGGCCATACATTGTAATTCACATTTGTGGACAAACATGCTTATGACTTGTACATGTTTTGTCATTTGTCCTGACATCTTTCTTCTCACCTGTCCACCTAGTATCACTAGTTCTGTACATTTCATTAGGACGGGTTACCTTCATACCTCTCACCTGTACACATTATGGGTATACGCCCTGGGGTTTGACCTATGATTCTGTTGCATTTGTCATGATAATGTGCCTTTCTGGTAGATTGCTGGCAAGCCATGACAGACTGTGCGGTTAGGTAATCATGACTGACATTTCTATTTCATGATTACTAACTCTCATAACATTCATATTCCTGACTACAAAATTATTCTATCAATGGTCTGACTTTGTCTGAGGTATTTTTAATATAGTCCCTATTTGTCTGTCGTGTACTATGCCTTAGTCCAGCTGTCTTATTCTGACATTCTGGCAGGTATGGTTACCATCTTGGTCGTACGCATGTCCATCCATGATAATTGCCTACATGACACTGATATAGGTCCCTACGTCTTCCCCCAATGGTTTACACAATATCCAGTAGATGGGTTGCACCTTTTTGGAGAATGTAGGCGTGTGCTATACCCACATAGGTATATTGATCACTCCCATGGGGCGTACCTAATAGATCTGTGCCAACCAACACCTTGGCCCAATTCTGCATACTCATGATTCCCATACCTGACACACCTCCACAGTACCCATTAAACATGTTTAATGTGAGCGATAATAAAGTGTGAGGACACTTCTGAGCACTCCCCACTCTGCGGATATCAGCTTGTACGTCATACATTCAATCGACCCATGTGTTATTACCCTTGCACCTGCTACTGTTGCATGTACACCTATATCGTAGTTGCAGGTGTGACTTCTTTTGCATCAATGACGGTTGGCACTTCGTACAGGATCAATTTTTGGGGTCCTGCAAAGGACACCTATATTCATGTTTAACATGTAGAACTTGCAGGCCCTGTCACACTGGTACTTTCCGGGCAATGGTTTGGAAACCATCGGTGTATACTCCTTTCATGCATGTCTGTCTGTCTATCCATATTAGCTATACCGTGACCTATTTATATACATGTGTTATATGTACAGGGACATATGTTTGTTGTGTATATATCTATTCATGTATCGTGTGTGTATAGATTTATATATGTACATATATACATATGTCTGTACATTCCTCATCTCATAATTTGCTTTGGATTATGTCTGTAGATATATGTGTATATATATCTCCATATCATACCTTTCAACTGTACAGATTTCCGCTGCATGTACAGCTGTTTACCACTTATTTTTGGTCCATTTTTCATAACCTTGTGTCTATCTGGCAAGTTAGTGGCATATCATTAAAGACTGACGTTGGTAAATAATGACAAACATTTCACGTTACGACTTCATACCCTTCAGAGAATCCATGCTAGTGACACACCTGTTATTCTATCCACTTTCTATGTTTGTTAGGGCAATATCTGGGGATTGTCCCTATTTGTACCAGTTGTTGTCATGGTTTTGTCCGGTTTCGTACTCTACGGGTTTAACAGGTATGAGCCATGTACATAGAATGTGGGGAAAACACCATTCATTTTCTATTCTGTGAGCGGATTACACACGTGCAGGCGCACTTGCATATCCTTATTGTGGGTTACATGTGTTTCATAGATAATTGTGCTTCCGTGAAATTTCATAATTCTGACCGTAACAGTTACATATCTGTATTCCAGTTTACGGACTACTGCGAAACACACGTTCACCTTTACATATTTAAATGTGTGTACTGCACGAACGCTTTCATTACACTTTCAGGTTATATGTGCAGTGGTTGTAGGTCAACCGGGACTTCATTCACATTGGCCGGATACCGGAACCACTATTCTATTGGTGTTCTCCCTCATTGATATGCATACCCATAGTACTTAGCTACATCAACATACACCTCACCGCTTCACCTACGACACAGGCATCCATTCTCCTGCTGGGAAAAAGGCGGCACTACATATTACACATTCCCTATTGCCTACTGCTGTGGACTCCGGCTGCATTGTTAATCACTCCGAGGATATGCAGAACACCAAGGCATATAGTCCAGCCACATACAGATCTTTGATTGTCAGGGTGTTCATGTAATGATCTGGGTTTAGGCTTGTCCACCTGGTGAACGGAACTTCCCTGGCCGAGGTCAAATGTCATATGAAGCATATGGACAGGGATTATCTCCCTATTTTGAAGTTTTACCTGTGTTTATAGACACAGCTGTTTGGGCACCTGTCAGCAGCTTATTGTGTTGGCATTACATATTATGGGTGGGGTTGTTGTAGTCCATACTCCATGATGAGGGGTGTTCCCATTCACGTTTGACTATTGCCTGTATACAGTCATATGGGGATTATTATTTTTGGACATGAAGTGACTACAGGTATGCAGTTGTACATTACACAAGTGTGAAGGGCTGTTCCTGTAAATATGTACAGAACATACCTCTCACCCTCTTAGAGCACCGAACCTGTGCAAAACCTACACGATGGGGGGACAATTAGTGACAAATTTTAAAGATTGCTCTTACAAGCTTAGAATGTTGATAGAATGCTAGGTTTTGCATTAGCATGACTTTTGTGCAGGTTGTGGAGTCTTATACTCAGGATATTTCTCATTATTTAGTGCCGTCAATCCTCAGCTATTTACCACACTGGGGCAGATTGTCAGAGGCACACACCAACACTATGGGGCAAACCTGTGGTCATTCTTAGGGTTGCCACCTTTTCGTCTGCCCAAAGTGGGACATGTTCTGTAGAGATGTCAGATTTTCCAGGACAAAACATACCTACAGCCATGCATAGTACTGAACTTTAACCTTTTTTGTACACATAATGGCTTATTCTAGTAACATTTGAATTGCTTATGCTACTTCACATAACATATTGAGGATTCATTTATAAAATAACCATTTTATGCGACTATTGAAGTAAATTAGGAAATAAACTCTCAGGACATTTGCTATGTGTTGATTTTTTTCACAGGACACAACTGCCTACAGAGGGATTGTTACTCGCAAAGTGGGACAGGTGGTGACCCTAGTCATTCTGCGAATATCCGGACAGTTAAGTGGTATGGCACAGACCTCTGTAGTATGCTGTTGTGTTCTGGCACAGCAGTAGCTCAGCATTAAAGACTGCAGTCGGAACGTGCTGACAGAAAGTTGGGTTTCAGACTTCATACTCCAGACATTAATGCCAATGTGCAAACTGTTATTCTATCAAATTCTATGTTTCTAAGAGATATGTTTACAGATTGTCCTTGATTTTAGACCTTTGTCTCACTTATATTCACGGCTCTGTCCAGATATCTTGCTCACACAGGTTGACAGGTATGGTCAGTCACGACTGCACACAGTCAGTGTCCCTCACACTTGATCAGGGCTGACCTGTTTATGTAGTGTCTTCCTCGCCCTCATGCCGTTTTCCACTTTGCAAATGTGTGCATTATATTCTCCCTCCTATTCGTGTCTGGACATGTGCATCACGGGAAGGTATTTTATCCTGGGTGGTAGGTTATGCATGCCCACTTAGGGCTGGACAGTCATGTCATGGACCTCCACTGCACGTTCTGACTTGTGTCCAGATATCTACTGGATTGGACATCATGTCGTCATACCCATTCTACTATTTACACAAGTTGGTCATCCCGTGAGGGATATCCCAAACATTGGTCAAGACGAAAACAAGTTAGATAACGAAGATTTTTGTGGCTGCACGAAAATGTGCAGGGGGTTTTACCTGCAGGGGATACATGGTTTGCAATCCTGACACTGCCTAGGGTGACAGTACCTACTACATATGCATAGGGGTCACTGTGTGTAGCTGTTTCTGCAACAAACCAGTGGACCAAGTACGGCTGGATTTGGTGGACGTTCTGGTATGGTGGCAGGTTGTGTGTTGTGGAGGGTATGATGGGTAGGCTATTATGCATCTAGGTGTGTTGCTTTTGTTATGGCCAGTTCCATCAGGACCCATCTGTGAGTATGTGACGGTGCCGTATCTATACATTTGTCTCGCATATTTCCATATTCATATGTTTGTGAGATTGTGTTCTACACTATGGCCTGTCTGCTTGTCTTGCAGCTGTTTCTACATGAGGTTGTGTTTCTTTCCACTTCACCCGCTGCCCCCTCATACACCTCCGGTTCACCTTTTCTGCATACGACACAAGTATCGCCTTTGAGAAATTTACCATTAAACACACACCCTCACAATTAATTACTCACACCCCATAGAGCACTACTTTGGTTGTTGACCCATGACATGGCCAGAGTTACACATTGACTACCCTACATGTGTCAGGTACCTTTATGGTTGTGTGGACTACCCTGCCATGTTTGCTTTCCATATGCTATACCTCACGCACATAGGCACACGCCCTTACTTCACTTTCATTACTTGGTTGGTGTATCCGGGTACTACCCATTCGACTGTGTCACATACACATTCGGATTATACAGCTGACTTCCGGATTTTGCCAGCCTGTTCTACACATTGGTAGGATGACACCTTTTCCTATGTCCAAGCTATTCCTTACCCATGTCCGACCGTTGTGGACATTGCCTCCCCACAGTCAACGGTTGTGTTTCCACCTTTTCAATTGGCCACAGTGTGACATAGGGTTACCACCTGTCCCACTTTGTGAGGGACAGTCCCTCTTTGGGCAGTTGTGTCCTGACATGTAATTGTCAACATGGCAAATGTCCTGAGATTTTAGGACAAACATATTTCTTATATTTTATGTGATAGTTGCATTAAACAGTTAATTCTGTATCTGAAATACCTGCCTGGTATGAGAAACAGAATAAGCAACTAAAATGCTACAGGAATATGCTTTTCTGTAGGCAAAACAGTTATGTTCAGTCCTTTGTACTGGCCGTGGGTATGTGTCGGCCTGTACAGTCTGATGTCTGTACCAAACATGTCCCTCTTTGGCCATTTGTAAGGGTGGCAACCCTACTGTGACAGTTGCGGTGAACACAGCATATTTTACAGGCCGACACATACCCAAGGTCAGTTCGGCAGATAGAACTTACAATTCTTGCCTATATCTAAGCTTATTCTTGTAGCATTTCAGTATCTTATTCTGTTTGTTATGACATTTATGTATTATACGTCCAGTGAAATATGTTTAATGCAACTATTGCATGACATCTACAGAGGAATTATGTCCTATATTCTCTGGACATTTGCCAGTTTTACATGTTTGTGTCAGGACACATCTGCCCACAGAGGGACTGTCGCTCACAAAGTGGGACAGGTGGTAATCTTGGTCGACGATATGGATCATACTGTTCCTTTCGGCCTACATGTGTCTGTGTTGTTATGGCTCGTTTATATGCTCCTTCTGTTTTGTTTACATGCGTATGCTATTTCCTATCACATTTGGTATGTGAATTACGGACATACATTTTGTATGTGACTATTACATGGCTTGTGGGATATGATTCAGACATACGGTCACTACCTATATCTACGTTTCTCCTCATGTATTCTGTTATGGACACATCTGCACAGCTATGTTCCCTCCCTCAAATTATGGGTCGGATGGTGACCCTCTCCGTTGGACTGGACGTACCTACTGGCGGCGCGCTAACATCTGATACGTTTCACTTCCACATGGTATAGCTATCAACACTACGTTGGACTACAGGCACACGGTTTTCCTGTCATTTGTTCATGGGTAGGGACCCGTTATTCCCTACCGTGCATTTGTGTTTGACTCTTCATTTTCTGTTTGCAGGGACTCTGCTTTGCATATGTTTCAGTCTCCATGGACACTGATAGGTACGATTACTATTGCTGGCGGAATATAATATTCAGCAGTTTAGGTTGCTCCTCAAAAGCCGACATTGACACGCCTCCCTGCGCAACTTCGATACGCCCCTTGCACTCGCGCATGTTTCCTATGCATGTGGCTGTGGCAGCTGCGCGCCTTCATTAATATGCATATGGCGCATCTACTCCACATGTATGTCGCATGGCCGGCGCAAGCCTTATGCCGGACTTGCGCCGAGCTTCATGAATCCGGGGGCATGTCTATTTTTGTCAAAATATTACAGAACAGTGTGATTAAGGCTGGTTCATAGATTAAAGACTCCTTTGATTTCAAGGAGAAAATCAAGGATGTCATAATTTTAGAGTCTGATTTGTTAGCGATCCTGGATGTGCAATCTCTGTATACTGTCATATTGAATGAAATAAGCATGGAGACAGTGAGAGCAGAATTGCTTGATTCTAAAATTTATACCACAGATTCAATTAGTTTGGTCATGGAAATTATAGATATAATTTTATCCTAGAACTTTTTTGAATTTAATAGTAACTTTTATTAGCAAACCAATGGAGTAGCGATGTGTGGAGCAATGCACTCAGCTATGCAAATCTATTTTCGAGTGGATGGGAAAAGGTTAATATTTATTCCAGTAATTATTTTAACAACTTCATTTTATTTAAACATTTTATAGATAACAATTTTTGATAGAGAGAGGAGATGTTGAATTATTTAATCAATTCCTGAATTTTATTAATCACGTGAGTGATTTTTTAAGACTTTTACCAAATTATGAAATAAATAGTTTGCATTTTTTTAGATGCAGTGGTTTCCAAAATTCAGGTAAACTCTCCACTAAAATTTATAAAAAGTAAGTACAAAGCAATGCTTACTTAGATTTTAACAGCATGCATCCAAGGAAGACTAAGTTTAATATAATAAAAGGGCAATTCAACAGAATTAGCATGCTCACAGATGATGATTATGATTTCATTTGTGAAGGGAAAATTTTACGTAACAAGCTAGAAAAAAGAAGTTACCCTAGAGAATTAATCTAAGAGAAGTTTGCCCAGAGTATCAGTAGGAGAAACAGAAATATTAAGTCTAAGCAAAAAGAGAGTAACATCAATTTTGATACTGCTAAGCAAGTGCTTAGCAGCATAGATGAAAAAGCTATCAAAATACATTATATTTAATAACTGAAATACCCTAAGTAGCTTCCTTGAAGTTAAAAAAGTTACAACATTTTTTCAGGCTAAGTTGAATCTCCCTAGAAGAATTTCTTCTGAAACAGGGATGTTTAGGTGTTTTGATTGTAATTATTGTTCTTATTTAGGAATCATTGAAATTAAAGTTAACAACTTTATGTTTAGGCTTAAGAGAAAGTTTACCTGCAAATCCAAATATGTTGTCTGTCTTATAATTTGTGCCACATGTGCATCCTTTTATGCTGGGAGAACCAAAAGGGAGCTTCATTTGAGAATTTATAAACATTTATATGCTATACGTTCCAAAAATATCAACAAAGCTCTTAGTAAGTATTTTAATAGCAGTAACTGTAAAGTTGATTTCAAAGTTGTTTTAGATCAGGTAATAAATAAATTATGATTTTTTTTGTTTAATGTGAAGACAAATTGGACTGGAGAGAGTTTGTTTGGCAGGTTAGGCTAGATGCCTGCTACCCTCCAGGGCTTAATGACAAAGACAATTTCAAAGTGTTTCCTCAAAAGGAAGAAAGTTAAGCATGTTATCTGACCTACTTAATTCAGTCAAAAGCAACTTTATATGTATGTCTTGATTAAGTTTCTTCACGCTGAAGAAGTCTCTGTTATGAGATGAAAGTGCTTACTGAATGTTTAACTAGTATTTTGAATAAATCCCAAATTTTCTTTGTTTTTAAACTGATTCTGTTTGTTTTTAATATTTCTGTATATGCTCATGTATTGTACTGCAGGGGTCCCTTAGATGTATCTAGGCACTGGTGCAGTGACTTCAGCAGCCCAAACACATGCTCTGTGATATTTCTGTTTTGAACGTCTGCCTCATTATGGTAGTCTTCTGTGGGTGGGTGTGATTTCTTATGAGTATCATCAGCCATGGTTCCAGTGCATAGCTTGAATCACCCAATAAATTACCCTGTGGGATATCCCCCCCTAGCAAACATCTGATACAGTTGGGAGGTGTGCCAGATATGTGTGTCGTTGTAACTGCCAGGGTTGCTAGCACACATGTTCAAGATGATTCCTTGGCATAACACACAACTTGGCAGTTGATAGAGTGGTAGCGCATTCTGTTTATGTAGAGCCTACCCTGTTCCCTAGGTGGTGCCTTCATTTCTATATGTGTGCAATCTATGGCACCCAGTACTTCAGGGGAGTGTGCTACACAGTAGAACTCCTGCATATGTCTGGCCTTCTCCTCAGACCTACAGGGAAAATATATGTAGTCACTGGCATGTTGGAGTACAGTATTCAGGAACTGGTGGAGGATCCTGGATGCTGATGCCTGTGATACCCCCAGCATGTCACCTGTCGGTCTCTGAAAGGTACCTGTAGTTATGATTCTAAAATGCTACACATACCTTTGTCTCCACTGGGATATGTTCCCTTCAGTTAGCTCTGGCTCTGAGTTGAGGACAGCTGAGGTTGAACAGTTCCTGTAGTATGTCCCTGTCCACCCTGTAGCACTCTACAATTTCCACATCATGTAGGTTGTTAAAAGTTAAACAGGGCCTGAAAAATCTTCTCCATTCTCGGCCTAGGCCTATTGGCAGCAGCAGCAGTAGCATTGGCTTCAGCCTGTAGCCCATACAAATGAATTAAAGCAGCAGCAGCCCTTAGCATTCTGTCCATGTAGGCTCCTTTCCATGTCTGTATTTCAAAAGTTTTGGAGTTCGCAGGAAAAACCTGCACAGAGTCTACTTGGATGCTTTATAGCTTGTTGAGTAGCTGCACATGAAAAAAAAATCTTATTGAGCATGTGAATAGCTCCACCATGTTGGATTAGTTGCCTAGCATACAGTTCAGCCACTTGTGCTGTAATTAGCATGCCATGGTGTTTACCTTGTTTGCTTCGGGGTGCGGTCCAGTAGACAGCCCTTACTAAATCTGAATTTCGTTGCTACCATGTAGGGTTTTTGAATCCCCCTGTTTTGTCTTTTTCTTCACCTACAAAAATACTTTTAAGACACAGGGCAGGATTCACGAAGGCTTGCACGGAGTGTAAGAGACATGCAACACTCCATGCAAGCCTCGCGATCCAGGAACAGCCCTAAGCTCCGTGTAAGAGACCAGCTAAAACGTCTCTTACATGGACTGGGCGTGGACATGCTAAATACCTCACTTGCATCCGAAAGGTATGCAAATGAGGTATATTAGCGATCCACGAAGCAGGAACCAGTCCGTGTAGGAGACGTTTTAGCTGCAGAAATGTACTCAGTTGACAACTGAGTACATTTCTGCAAATTCCACAACGGAGCGATGTCAGCTCCAAAAAAAGGTTGCATATGACTCAGGCAGTATGCCAATGGCCAAATATGTGGCCATTGGCAATACAACCCGATGCCAAAATGATAAAATTATATATTTTTTTTGGGCTGCGCTGTATAAAACATAAAAAAGAAGGTTATAAACCCACAAATGTGGGTTTCATGCAATACATGGAATGACAATGCAGGGACCAGCAGACCAAAACCAACATGGCCACCGTGTAGTGGTTGCTAAGGGGGGAAGCTGAGTCTAAGACATGTAACAAAGCATTAGTAGGCAATCTCATGTAAATGAGGGTTTGGATACTGAATCTCACAGTCACATAGCAAATGAGCACAGTCTGAGTAGTGTAAGAGATACATAAGGGGGAGGAATAGAGTAGGAGATAGGTGACATCACAGGGGGGAATGGTAGAAAGAAATGCAGTTCATTGGAGGTCAGTGTAACATGACAGATGACAGGCACAGATCATGGAAAGAGGTGTGCCACTAGATAAGTCATGGAAAGTCAAGAAATGGAAGGTGTACACTGTTACTTACACCAAAGTTACTTGCTGGGCGTGCATGCGCACGTGTGCGCACCATGAAGCGCGAGTAGGACATTGTGCACACGTGTAAGGCAGTCTGAGCATGTGGGAGCGTGTTGGGAGATGTTTAACACTGTTTGCGAGGGTGTGCACACGTGTAGGGCAGGCTGAGTATGTTGGAGGCTGTTGGGAGACGTGTAACAGTGTTTGCGTGGGTGTATGCGCGTTTTAACCTGAATAAGTAGATTCTGAACCGTGTAAGCACGTGTGCGCGTGTAAGCCACTGTGAGTGTTTCAGATAGTATGCACTGCTCCCCTGAGGAAACAGAGAGGAAAAAGGAAGCAACAGAATTAATAGGAAGCTAGCAGGGATAACTGCTGAAGCTAGCAGGTGAAAACAATTAGAAGCAGGCAATTACACAGGCAGAATAGTAGCCCAGCCCAGCACTTAAAACTCTGCAAACAGTAGTGCAGGATGTTTCCATTAAGAGACACTGCAAGACAGGAGTAAGCTAATAGAAGTAAAAACTGAAAAAGTTGAACTCAGAGCAGAAATGTTAGGGGCTGCCATAGCTGTCATAATGAGACATAGGCGACTTGCTGAGGGTGGTGACAATGCAGATGGTGCCAGACAACCCACAGTGAGGAGACGGAGAAGAGTGTACAGGCCCAGGGTCATCTAACACGGGCTACATGAGCTGGAGATAGGAGAGCACTATAGAGTGGACAGAGAGCTCCTGCAGCAAATTGTTGAGCTGTGCAGGCCACGCCTCATACACAGAACCAACAGAGGGGAACCCATCCCATTGGAAACCAAGGTATGTGTTGGCCTAAAAATATTAGCAACAGGTACCTTCCAGAGACCAACTGGTGATATGATGGGGATATCACAGGCATCAGCATCCAGGGTACTACACCAGTTTCTGGATGCCATGTCAGCACATTTCGGTGATCATGTATATTTCCCCAATTCCCGTGAGGTATTGGCCAGCAATATGCGTCTCTTCCAGCAAATAGCGGTATACCCTGAGGTAGTGGGTGCAATAGACTGCACGCACATATGCATCAAAGCACCAGCCGGTGAGCGGGGTAGGGTCTACTTCAACCACAAGGGCTTCCCCTCCATCAACTGCCAGGTCATGTGTGATGCCCAGGGCATAATACTGAATGTGTGTGCAGGCTGCCTTGGAAGCTACCATGATTCCCACATCTGGCATCTGACGCAGCTGTACCAGACATTTGCCAATGGGGACATCCCACATGGTCACCTAGTGGGGGAGGCTGGCTATGCACTGGAGCCGTGGCTGATGACACCCATCAGAAACGCACACACACCTGAACAGGAATGCCATAATGAGGCACACGCACAAACACGTAATGTAATAGAGCATGTGTTTGAGCTGCTCAAGTCACGGTTCCGGTGCTTGGACACATCTGGTGGAGCCTTGCAATACTCACCAACTACATGTACCCAAATTGTCATGGTATGTGCTATGCTACATAATATGATCCTGTGAAAACAGCTGCAGCAGGACCAGCATAGGCCTGGGCCAAACAGCCCCCCCCACCATTGCCAAGGCCATCACAGGCAGAGCGTGACTCGGAGGAGGAACAACCTGAGCCTGCCCCAGTAGGCAGAAGAAGACGCGCCCAGTATGCTTTTGCCTTGGCAAAGAGGCAACACATAGCACATACACTGGCTCAGTAGGAACTCTGGAAATGATACCCCTCTCCGACTCACACATAAAGTAAAAGGGATGCCTAAGTTGACCTACCTGCTTCCAAACATGTGCATCTGACATAGGCAGCCCTGCAGCACAACCTAAGGCATGAATGCCATGTGTTAAGCAATATAAAGCAGTGCTAAACAGCAATTACCACCATGCAGTATATGCAAACAAAATCGCACACACCAACTAGCACAACTGTGGTCAATGTTCAGTAATATTGGGCAACGTCCAGCAATGTTGGTGAATATTTAGCAATGTCGGACAAGCCTGGTCTAAATAGGGCATAGCTGAACAAAAGCCAACATGCTCATATTTGCTTAACAGGCCCTTAAGCAGTCTGGTCTGCTCAGTATGAAAATATAAAGCAGTGATGGGCCTCAAACCCAGGATACTATGCACTATAGCCAAAGTACTGAACCACTAAACCATGACAGTATTGCAGTGGTCCACCTGTATGATGATATGTTGATAAGTCTATGCAAAGTATTCCATGGAAACCCTGCAGGCACAGCATAATCCTTGTTGAGTTATGACACAAAGGTGAGTCCTGGAGTGAGAACAGAACCTGACTTCCAACACACACAGTATAAATGTTAATATTGGTCATGTTTTCACACATCAGCAAATGTAGTGGACCTCAGATAGCAACATACTGAAGGGTCACACTGGGCATGCTCACACACTTGAATAGATGAGACAAATGTCAGGCAACAAAACATGGAATGTAAGAACTGGGCATGCTCACACACTTAGGCCATGTCTGAGTACAGCAGTGGGCCACGCATATCTGGCAGTTGCATGTGTTAACCCAGGAACCTGTCACTATACAGCAATCTGCCCTGTGCACACAGTTATATGACAACAGGCACATCTATAATATAGTGGAACCCTGTCATAATCAAATATGTTCTGCAGATACTGAAGTTCTTCATGTAAACCGGTAAAGCAAAGATGATAAAGACCTGCAAACAGTATCAGCAATAAACATTGTGCAACTTGAACATTAGCATAGGTTCAGAGGTCAATACTAGGCTATCTGCCCTAGGGCATGTACAAGCCTAGCCAGAGTGTGTTTGGCATTTGCAACCCTGTCAGATTACTATACTGTGTGTGTAAATAGTAGGTCACACAAGATAGCCCATGTACGTTTATGCTAGTGTGCCTCTGTCTAACAGGGACACTGAAGATATCCCAGGGGTAAATATACAATCACCCATACAGTCGTCAAGATGTCTACAGTAGGTGGTCAGTGGGTGGCTCTGCCTATGTGAAACTGGGATTACATTTTGTACTGGGTGGAGCCTCTGGGATAAGAATCTGTCCCTCCACAATGTCCTATTAACATCTGTGCTGAGGTATACGTCCCTGCAGTGTGTAGCTCCAAGGGAGTTGGATATCCTGAGGTGGAGCATGTCCAGTAATTCTGGTATGGGTATAGCTGTAAACAACAGGCACACATCATATCTGAGTAGGTGGTAAGCGAATGAGTACAGCTGGAGTTACTGCATCTGAACTATGCAGGGCATCTGTGTGAGTCCATAGATCTGCTTGGTGAGGACCGTCTGTGGCCAGTACAGTTGGTGCAGGTGTCAGGTAAGGTACACCCCAAATGTGGCATTGTAACCAAGCATGGATGTGATGAGTATAGGGGCACAATGACCTCAATCGATCTAGATGTGAAACCATATGGGATAAGGTGGCACACATAGAAGGTGTGTCCAACCACTTTGGCAACGTGAATGTTAAAGGCGACAGTATGAACAAGTGATGTCCCCAAACCCCTAACAACTCCTACCATATGTAATGGAGTACTACCTATATGGTAATGTGTGGGCATGTTGTTACTCCCAAAGGGGATGACTATGCAACTAATGGCATTTAGCTGTAGTTAATGGCTCAGGCACCAGTCATCCATCTCTGTGAGACCCTGACTGAGTATGCATGTGGCAGCTGGAGAGTTGATCATAGCACCCAGTTTGCAGTCAAGTGCAAACATGTTCAGCCATATTCCCCCTGTGATAGCCTGTACGTAAGACAAATATATACTGAACAAGAGAGATCCCAGGACCAAGCTGTGTGGGATGCCATGTGTAACTGGTGTATAGTCAGACATGGCACCTGCAATTCTGACCATGTGGGTGCTATCCCTGATCTAGGTATCAATCCATTGTGTGAGATATGTGTCCAAATTGATGCTGGTGAGCCTATGCGTAATGGCCCAGTGGGTTATTGTGTTGAATGGTTTTGCAAGGTTCGGGTAGGCTGTGTAGACAGCCGTCCCTATGTCAATGGACCTGTAAGCCATTTAAAGAATACCTACAGGTTCAAGAGGCAAGATCTGCCCACAACAATGCTGAAATGAGTAGGACACAGTGTCTGTAGGTTCCCAATGTCTATGTGTAGGAGTCCTATGACAATATGCTCCATAGCTTTGCAGAACAGGCTACATAGGCTTATAGGGCAATATTGTCTGTGGTCCGTTGTGGCACCAACTCTGTGGAGTGGGACCACTGTCGCAGTATGCCATTCCTTGGGTACATATCCTGTGGTAACTCCGATATTGAACAGTGATGTAATGTGAGGGATGCGTTTGTCATGATGCTTGTGTATGATGCAGGCTGGGACACCATCTGGTCACATTGATACTGTGATGTACGTTGTGGGGAGGGCAGCACTCACCTGTTACTGTGTGATGTCAGGGAGGTTATACTCTGTTGGGATGAATAGTTGCTCCTTAGGGGGGATGGGTGGGAGACATCTGCACTGAACCTGTTTGCCAGGATGTAGGCAATGCCAGTGGGTTCAGGGTAGGTTTAGTCAGTATGCAGTAACTCACAGCATATCAGTGAGTGTCCACCCATGTTCCTGACATAACTGAAGAAGGTCTTGTGATAGTCCTACGTGTCAGGTGCAATTGTCTGGTAGAAGCGGCCCTTAGAAAAGTCCATGAGTGATTGTAGCTGTATGCTAGTACAGATCACAGATGCCTTCCCAGTCTGGGAATGTGCTCTATCATGTAGTAGCATCCTCCTGACGTTGTACAGCTTATTAATGGCTGGGGTCTACCAGACAGGTCCCCTGCACTTGTAGTAGTGGGTCTTGTTGTTATTTGGGATAGCACAATCCATGCAGTCCACTAGACATCCATAGAATGTGTATGTAAAGGATGCAGCAGTATGAGCCGTATATGCCACTGTCTCAGGATCTCTGAAGGATACCACCTTGCTTTGGTGAAGTGAGATGTTGGCTCATGAGAAGTTCACCATGATTACCCAGGATGGGTGTGTGGAGGGTATATGTATGTCCTGTGAGATCCATGTATGTTCTGACCTTACCAATGAGGGGTATATTGCTGGTGTGGAACATAGAGTCCCCATGTTGGTGATGAGCAGGTCCAATATGTATTCCCCCTTGTGGCTGTGCTGACTGGTTGTGCCAAAGCATATGAGTCCACAAATTGTAGTGACTGTTGGGTGAGGTTGTCGGGGCTTGAGTAGTATCCCCAGTCAATATGTGTGTATATGAAGTCACACAATATAATGGTGTCTGTGAAGACCTTCATATTCACCATAGTTCCCACAAAAGCCGAGTGTGGTTCCTGAGTTTGGGAGTGTGTTCTGTAGCAGGCAACAAACTGAAAAGCAGTATTGCACAATGGTAATCGTATATGTATGGTCTGTGATGCTTTGTGCAGTGCTATTAACCTTGTGTATCTGTGATGTATATGGATACTCCCCCTAGTTGTGTTGTCTGTTCCAAGTCTTGTTGTCAGACAGCATGGTATGAAACATAACCTGGTAGTGCTGGTGCGCATAAGCGAGCCTGAACCAGGTGTCTGTCAGTGCACAGATATTGCTCTCCTCCATACTGAGGAGAGTCCTGAGTGGCCACAATATGAGGTTAACACAGCTGTTGTTGAGCAGCATTACCCTTAGTTTCATTTAACCTGTAATGTCTATGGAGGTGGGTTTGTCTTCTGAGCCCTGCTTAAAAAAGGCACTCTGGTGGTAGCAAGAGCCTTAGCCAGCATACCAAAGTCCATGGGTGACAGGTGCAAGCTGTCCATAGTGAAGCTACGTGGCATGTTGAGCATGTCACCATACGCTGACAGACACTGTATCCTCTATGAATGAAACAAATTTGTTAGCCAACTGTTAAATGTGATATGTGTCCATATACTGTGACATCATAATTGGTGGGTGTAAGATGCTAGACAAGGTCAGGGTCATACTGGCCTGGGCTACATGATCAGAGTGTACCTCCATGTATCATGTCATGTGGCCCAGGGAGTAACATCTGAGGTTACACACACCAGCATGGACAATGATGGTGCCAGTCTTGTACTTGCTTTGGAGTGACCTGACTGCCTGTGTTATGTAGCAGATCCTGGCACCCAGCAGACAGCCCAAAGTGACTATTCCCTTGTCAGGGCTGGTGAGTGGTACGTCAGTGTGTCCGAACATAAGTGTCGCCTATTACAAGTGTATTAGGTGTGTTGTTTAGCCCGAAGGGCAGTGACTGTGTGGCACACTCACATTGTGGACTTTGTGATATGTGGGTATTGTAGTGGGGTAGCAGGTGCGTGTGTGTCTGCTTTGGAGGTCTCTGCTGCTTAGGTAGAGTACATTTACAGCATCCGAGTATGTCAATGTGTGCTAATGTGGATTGTCTGCTGTTGCCAGAGGATATGTGAGACTGATATGTGGTGTGTGTGGTTACCATCACCACCTGATAGACTGTGCCAGTCATGGGTCGAGAGAGTTCAGCACCCTGTATGTCTACATAGGTGCATCTCTCACATATATCTGAGTTTGTCGGGAGGAGGAGAGGGTTGTCTGTGTACATGAGGCAGATGTGACATTGTGTCAATATCACAATATCCACCAGCTGGACTGAAGAGTACACACAAAACCGACCCCTGGACATGCCAGGATATTATCATGACATACTCTGTAGCCTGATCACAAAGGATCAGTAGGGTGTTAAGCATGTAAAAGAGTATAACAGGTATTAGTGCTCATGTTCTTTAGGGTTTTGTAAAGAGGAGCTGAGAAGGAGTCCAGACTGAATCATGACACCTCCTTCAGCTATGTCATAAATATCAATGTACACCCATATATGTCCTGAGTCAGGGCCAACTGTACCTGAGTGTCAATGCTGACATCATGACAGACAGGCCCATATGTACATACCATCCCCCACTGACAATAGTCCACATCATCATACCAGGAGATATCATATGTAGAATGGAAGAGCAGCTACCCCCACTGCCAAAAGCATGGCAGCAGGTGGAATACATTGATTCCCAATATGTGTCATGCACAAACTACAGAACAAACAGATCATGCACCTGAACAGTCAGCTGAGCCGCACCCCCTAGACAGGATGTGGAACCATTGAATGTGTCACAGCTACATATGGCACTCCCCACAAGTGTTGGTGCACAACACACCATGGGAAGTCAAGTCCAATACGCCTATGAGGTCTGATCTGCAAGGTCATGGAGTCCATCATGGTTGCAGTCATAAACAGAGCTATTGGAAGCTGACACACACACACAACCCTACCAACTGTGGTATGTTCATGTGCGGATCATGGTTCCCAAACATGCTAGACTGTTTGCAAGGCAGCCACCCAGGACATACATCAATGAACACATCTACACATGTGTCACATAGACTTTGAATAGCCCTTTATCAACATCCCAGACACATGTAGTATCCACAAAACCAAGAAGCTGTGCATAAACATCTGTTAACATATGACTGAATGTCAATGTGTCCACAGATAGATCACACAAGGTAAGGATACTGAGGTCATGTTCAAGCTGTTGACACCTGCTGACTCACATGGACCATTCCTGGAATGGCATAAAACAAAGTGTACACACATCACCATGTCTAGTCTGATGATGTCACCATCCTATAAATACAGCAGGAGAAGGAAAACCAGCCAGTAAAGCAAATAACACACCCTGTTAATGCGTCTCTTTCCAGTATCATAACATAGTTAGGTAGGGGTTTGAATCCTGCAAACTGTGTGTGTGTGTGGGGGGGTATATGTGTGCAGTTTCCTTTGAGAGGTGTTCCCTTTTCGGAGACTGGGAAAATTCAGTAAAGGAGGTACATTCGTTGTTGGAAAGTCTGATGATGTCACCATCCTACAATTACTGCAGGAGAAGTAAAACCAGCGACTAATGCAAATAACATGCCGTGTTAGTGCGTCGCTTTCCAGTGTCATAACATAGTTAGGTAGGGGTTTGAATCCTGCAAACAGTGAGTGTGTGTTGGGGGGTTGTGTGTATGTGAGCAATTGTCTTTCAAAGGAGTGCCCTTTTTGGAGACTGTGAAAACACACTGAAAGAGGTACGGGGGTTGTGTGTATGTGTGCAATTGTCTTTGAAAGGAGTGTCCTTTTTGGAGACTGTGAAAACACACTAAAAGAGGTACATTACTCTTTGGAAAGTCTGATGATGTCACTATCCGACAAATACTGCAGGAGAAGGGAAACCAGCCAATAATGCAAATAGCATGCCATGTTAGTGCGTCACTTTCTAGTATCATAACATGGTTAGGTAGGGATTTGAATCTTGCAAACAGTGTGTGTATGTGTGCAATTGTCTTTGAAAGGAGTGCCCTTTTTGGAGACTGTGAAAACACACTAAAGGAGGTACATTCCTCTTTGGAAAGTCTGATGATGTCACCATCCTACAAATACAGCAGGAGAAGGGAAACCAGATAGTAAAGCAAATAGTGCACCATGTTAATGTGTCACTCTCTGGAATCATAACCTAGTGAGGTAGGAGTTTGAATCTTGCAAACAGTTGTGGGGGGTTGTGTGTATGTGTGCAATTGTCTTTGAAGAGTGTCCTTTTTGGAGACTGTGAAAACAGACTAAAAGAGGTACATTACTATTTGGAAAGTCTGATGATGTCACCATCCTACAAATACTGCAGGAGAAGGAAAACCAGCCAGTAAAGAAAATAGTGCGCTGTGTTAATCCATCTCTCTCTAGTATCATAACATAATTAGGTAGGGGTTTAAATCCTTCAAACAGTGAGTGTGTGTGTATGTGTGCAATTGTCTTTGAAAGGAGTGCCCTTTTTGGAGACTGAAAACACACTGAAAGAGGTACGGGGGGTTGTGTGTATGTGTGCAATTGTCTTTGAAAGGAGTGTCCTTTTTGGAGACTGTGAAAACACACTAAAAGAGATACATTACTCTTTGGAAAGTGTGATGATGTCACTATCTGACAAATACTGCAGGAGAAGGGAAGCCAGCTAGTAAAGAAAATAGCGCATCGTGTTAGTGCGTCTTTCTCTAGTATCACAATATATTTAGGAAGGGTTTGAATCCTGCAAACAGTGAATGTGTGTGGGGGGGTTGTGTGCATGTGAGCAATTGTTTTTGAAAGGAGTGCCCTTTTCGGAGACTGTGAAAACACACTGAAAGAGGTACATTCTTCTTTGGAAAGTCTGATGATGTCACCATCCTACAAATACAGCAGGAGAAGGGAAACCAGCAAATAGCGCGCCATGTTAATGCGTCACTCTCTAATATCATAACATAATTAGGTAGGGTTTTAATACTGCAAACAGTGAGGGTGTGTGTGTATGTGTGCAATTGTCTTTGAAAGGAGTGCCCTTTTGGGAGACTGTGAAAACACACTGAAAAAGGTACGGAGGGTTGTGTGTATGTGTGCAATTGTCTTTGAAAGGAGTATCCTTTTTGGAGACTGTGAAAACACACTAAAAGAGGTACATTACTCTTTGGAAAGTCTGATGATGTCACTATCCGACAAATACTGTAGGAGAAGTTTCCCTTCTCAGGTAGGGGTTTGAATCCTGCAAACAGTGAGTGTGTGTGGGGGGGTTGTGTGCCTGTGAGCAATTGTCTTTGAAAGGAGTGCCCTTTTTGGAGACTGTGAAAACACACTGAAAGAGGTACATTCTTCTTTGGAAAGTCTGATGATGTCACCATCCTACAAATACAGCAGGAGAAGGGAAACCAGCAAATAGCGTGCCATGTTAATGCGTCACTCTCTAATATCATAACATAATTAGGTAGGGTTTGAATCCTGCACATAGTGAGGGTGTGTGTGTATGTGTGCAATTGTCTTTGAAAGGAGTGCCCTTTTGGGAGACTGTGAAAACACACTGAAAGAGGTACGGGGGGTTGTGTGTATGTGTGCAATTGTCTTTGAAAGGAGTGTCCTTTTTTTAGACTTTGAAAACACATTAAAAGAGGTACATTACTCTTTGGAAAGTCTGATGATGTCACTATCCGACAAATACTGCAGGAGAAGGGAAGCCAGCTAGTAAAGAAAATAGCGCACTGTGTTAGTGCGTCTTTATCTAGTATCAGAATATAGTTAGGTAGGGATTTGAATCCTGCAAACAGTGAGTGTGTGGGGGGGGGGTTGTGTGCATGTGAGCAATTGTCTTTGAAAGGAGTGCTCTTTTTGGAGACTGTGAAAACACACTGAAAGAGGTACATTCTTCTGTGGAAAGTCTGATGATGTCACCATCCTACAAATACAGCAGGAGAAGGGAAACCAGCAAATAGCACGCCATGTTAATGCATCACTCTCTAATATCATAACATAATTAGGTAGGGTTTGAATCCTGCAAACAGTGAGGGTATGTGTGTGTATGTGTGCAATTGTCTTTGAAAGGAGTGCCCTTTTGGGAGACTGTGAAAACACACTGAAAGAGGTACGGGGGGTTGTGTGTATGTGTGCAATTGTCTTTGAAAGGAGTGTCCTTTTAGGAGAATGTGAAAACACACTAAAAGAGGTACATTACTCTTTGGAAAGTCTGATGATGTCACTATCCGACAAATACTGCAGGAGAAGGGAAGCCAGCTAGTAAAGAAAATAACGCACCGTGTTAGTGCGTCTTTCTCTAGTATCACAACATACTTAGAAAGGGGTTTGAATCCTGCGATTAGTGAGTGTGTGTTGGGGGGTTGTGTGCATGTGAGCAATTGTCTTTGAAAGGAGTGCCCTTTTTGGAGACTGTGAAAACACACTGAAAGAGGTACATTCTTCTTTGGAAAGTCTGATGATGTCACTATCTGACAAATACTGTAGGAGAAGGGAAGCCAGCTCATAATGAAAATAGCGCACCGTGTTAGTGCATCTTTCTCTAGTATCGCAACATAGTTAGGTAGGGGTTTGAATCCTGCAAACAGTGAGTGTGTGTGGGGGGGTTGTGTGCATGTGAGCAATTGTCTTTGAAAGGAGTGCCCTTTTTGGAGACTGTGAAAACACACTGAAAGAGGTACATTCTTCTTTGGAAAGTCTGATGATGTCACCATCCTACAAATACAGCAGGAGAAGGGAAACCAGCAAATAGCGCGCCATGTTAATGCGTCACTCTCTAATATCATAACATAATTAGGTAGGGTTTGAATCCTGCAAACAGTGAGGGTGTGTGTGTGTATGTGTGCAATTGTCTTTAAAAGGTGTGCCCTTTTGGGAGACTGTGAAAACACACTGAAAGAGGTACGGGGGGTTGTGTGTATGTGTGCAATTGTCTTTGAAAGTAGTGTCCTTTTTGGAGACTGTAAAAACACACTAAAAGAGGTACATTACTCTTTGGAAAGTCTGATGATGTCACCATCCTACAGATACAGCAGGAGAAGGGAAACCAGCAAATAGCACGCCATGTTAATGCATCACTCTCTGATATCATAACATAATTAGGTAGGGTTTGAATCCTGCAAACAGTGAGGGTGTGTGTGTATGTGTGCAATTGTCTTTGAAAGGAGTGTCCTTTTTGGAGACTGTGAAAACACACTAAAAGAGGTACATTACTCTTTGGAAAGTCTGATGATGTCACTATCCGACAAATACTGCAGGAGAAGGGAAGCCAGCTAGTAAAGAAAATAGCACACTGTGTTAGTGCGTCTTTCTCTAGTATCACAACATAGTTAGGTAGGGGTTTGAATCCTGCAAACAGTGAGTGTGTGTGGGGGGGGTTGTGTGCATGTGAGCAATTGTCTTTGAAAGGAGTGCCCTTTTTGGAGACTGTGAAAACACACTGAAAGAGGTACATTCTTCTTTGGAAAGTCTAATGATGTCACCATCCTACAAATACAGCAGGAGAAGAGAAACCAGAAAATAGCGCGCCATGTTAATGCGTCACTCTCTAATATCATAACATAATTAGGTAGGGTTTGAATCCTGCAAACAGTGAGGGTGTGTATGTGTGCAATTGTCTTTGAAAGGAGTGCTCTTTTGGGAGACTGTGAAAACACACTGAAAGAGGTATGGGCGGTTGTGTGTATTTGTGCAATTGTCTTTGAAAGGAGTGTCCTTTTTGGAGACTGTGAAAACACACTAAAAGAGGTACATTATTCTTTGGAAAGTCTGATGATGTCACCATCCTACAAATACTGCAGGAGAAGGGAAACCAGCCAGTAAAGCAAATGATGTGCCGTGTTAGTGTGTCTCTCTCTAGTATCATAATATAGTTAGGTAGGGGTTTGAATCCTGCAAACAGTGAGTGTGAGTATGTGTGCAATTGTCTTTGAAAGGAGTGCCCTTTTGGGAGACTGTGAAAACACACTGAAAGAGGTACATTCCTCTTTGGAAAGTCTGATGATGTCACCATCCTACAAATACTACAGGAGAAGGGAAACCAGCCAATAAAGCAAATAGCGTGCCGTGTTAGTGTGTATTTCTCTAGTATCATAACATAGTTAGGTAGGGGTTTGAATCCTGCAAACAGTGAGTGTGTGTTTGTGCAATTGTCTTTGAAAGGAGTGCCCTTTTGGGAGACTGTGAAAACACACTGAAAGAGGGATGGGGGGATTGTGTGTATGTGTGCAATTGTCTTTGAATGGAGTGTCCTTTTTGGATACTGCGAAAACACACTAAATGAGGTACATTACTCTTTGGAAAGTCTGATGATGGCACCATCCTACAAATACTGCAGGAGAAGGAAAACCAGCCAATGAAGCAAATAGCATGTCGTGTTTGTGTGTCTGTCTCTAGTATCATAACATAGTTAGGTAGGGGTTTGAATCCTACAAATGCTGACTGTGTGTGTGTGTCACTGTTGGTCAACGCAGTGTAGGTTTTACTTTTACTATGGTATGACATCGTATGATGACAACAGTAAGTGCATTGCAGACATCAGGTATCTGCGTGGCAAATATATATGTGTACATGTCCCCTCAATCAGTACATAGGTGTGAAGCCTGCATACTACATGAATAAATTTATTTCCATAGACAGGTTGTGCCGCTGCTTCTCAGATCGTAAGTCACATATGTATGTATGTGACACGGCCGTCCACTGTCGTGTTCTGTGGCCAAGGTCATCTGTGGCACACACACCCATGACAGTTACTTAAGAGTAGTGTGAGTGAGGGTATATGCCTGGGGTATATGTCAGACATGGTCATACACAACAAAGTCTGCCAAGAATGGACAGTCTATATAGGTGTATGACTGCCTTGTGGATATGCATTCAGGCCTCTAATGTCTTATGTGATACACCTTGGGACTCCACAATACCTATGGATATGTGGATACCAAGGGACACATGACATAACATGGGTCTGTATGTACACAATGGTACCCGATATACATGTTGAGGGCTACCACCTGTGTGGTACTGATGGGATAGTATGTTTAGTACATGAGGATGACTATGCCATAGTCGGCATACTGCTATACAGCATGTATCACACAACAGGTATCTGTCTGTATGATACCCTTGTGTAGGATATGTGTCCCATCCAAGGAATGCATTGTAGGCCAATCCATGCATTCTCAGATTTGGATAGACACATCCCTAGTGTGTCTACATGTACCTAAGGGGGCTATATGACACACAGGTGTGGTCACAGTAATGGGTGGCGGTCATCACCACCACTGGTTAGTGTTATAGTGTAGCACCGGAAGGATCCAATTGATACTGGGTTCCCTACTACTGTGTGTCATTTGTCAGAACATCATCCAATGATTGCTTATAGTCATGCTGTTGAGGTTGTGTATACTACCAGACCACAAATCATTGACTGATATTAATGGTATCACCCGCAGCATAGTGTCAACCCATGTCATACACACATCTACCCATGTTATTATATAACTGTAGTAGAATGCATACTGGCCATTGAAAGATGCAATGAGATGTTAACAATGTGTACGACAGGGTATGCCACACGTCCCATGTGTCCACTATGCACTTACATCCAGACAGTGCGCACCCACCATGTTCACAGATGTACACTTGCTAATCTGTACTGCACACATCACACACGTACTGTCCACTCACTAACACATGCTGGCAACACATCACATATCAGCCAAGTGGCACATGGGTGGATAATACATACTCAGACCTAACAGTAGTGTAAACAATGCTACATTGACGAACAGAGCTTTGATGCATAATGTCTGCTCAGATATACCTACAAGGACGTAGTTACACTTCCTTGTTGACAACTTGCTATTATTGCTACACTGCTATAGTGTCACCCCGTGCTTCAGCACCATGTTAGCCTGTCCCTCCATCAATAATGCAGATGACAGGAGGTGGCACAGGTATCATCATATGCACAGGGCGTTTTGTTGTTTGCCAGAGCCTGACATTGACCCATCCAATCGACACGTGTGTGTGTGTGTGTGTGTGTGTGTGTGTGTGTGTGTGTGTGTGTGTGTGTGTGTGTGTGTGTGGGACAACAGTACAGCATGGGCCAATGTTGATGTAATGTGTGTGTGTATGTGTGAGCCCTAGCTGTTTGGTTAATGTGTGTGTGTCTGCATGCACACAGCTCCACCATGTAGCTGCCATATACAGTGGTTTGTGCGACAGCCACAGACTGTACCTGCTTGGCTGTACAGATCACTGTCTCCAGGCATGGACACAGTACCTGTGCCTGGCAGGGGTGCTACAGACAGTACCGGGTACCAACCTTGACTAGGTACTGTCATAAGAGGCAGAGGTATGATGACTGGACCCATGTCCCTGCTGGGACTGGCCAGAGCCACGTGCACGTGGTCTACTGGGACGGACAATGGACAGGCCAGCCCCAGCATTGCTGGGGCTGGTACTGCCACTACGGGAATGGCTGTGAACTGTGGGCCATCCGTGACCACTGCCAGCTGTTGCTGGCATGCATCCGCGTCGGCGTCGCAACCGTCTCGCACGGTCCTGGCTCGAGGAAGACATGTTGTGGAGGGCATCTTTTGTCTCCCCCAACGTCTATCAATGACCTCGCTGTATGTCCGGATGGCACCGGCAAGGTCACGGATGCTGTCATTGATAGCGGTGTAATGTGCCCTCTGCGCCCTAAGTCCCTGCCTGATGTACTGTTACATACATGCCTGAGCCTGCATTACAGCCCAGAACATAGTGGTCATCATAAGATCTGTGAGAGCATGCCTGCCAGGGGCAATATGTCCAGTGGTGCTCCACCGAGAACCCCTGGACCTCCGCCTATGTGGTACCATTCTGGGTCTACGGCAATGGCTGCTGTGAGGGGATGCAAGTGCCATGGCTACCACACTCTCCTGGTTAATGCCAACTGTATGCTGTCCCTCCCCTATAGCCATTGGTGGTGAGGGATGTAATGGCAGTATGAGTGTGCGCATAGATGGGGTTGAACCCTGTCAAATCTCCCTGTGCCAAAATACATGTGTCATCATCACCACTATCCATGGCAGTGGCTTCAGGTCGCCTGCTGCTTTCACCAACCTTTACCTCAGCACCTGTGAGAGGAAGACAGGAAACACACGTTATGGTCTGCACATGCACACATGCACACATGCACACATGAACACATGAACACATGCACACATGCACACATGCACACATGTACACATGAACACATGCACACATGCACACATGCACACATGAACACATGCACACATGCACACAGGAACACATGCACACAGGAACACAGGAACACATGCACACAGGAACACATGCACACTCCTCACTACAGCAGATATACACACACACACAACAAAAATCCAAATCATACTCAATATTGGTTGAAGGTGGGTGACAGTATCACAAGGGAAACAGTCACATCACATGTGTCAGCATGCAGAATAAGTGTTGATGAAGTCCATGCAGTGTGAGTGTAGACAGCCATAGTTAATGACAGTGTACATGGCTGTGGTGCATGTGTGTACATGTTCAGTGATTGCCTACACCCTGGAACACAATGTGTACAAGGACACGACATTTATGTGCAAGTATTATAAGCTCTGCAATGTCCTGTGCACCATCACACACAGGTATACATACCATGGCTTCATGTGTTATCTGTGTGTCAAATGGATTTCCATGTCTGATTGCAGTGTCTGTGTCTGTAGCAGATAATTGTGGACACAGGTGTAGCACATGCATGCTATGTACACATATGGGATGAGTGGTGAATGTATATATGATGGGATACCAATCCTGGACATGGCCATTGTAACAGTATGGGGTATAGTACCATTAGCCATCATCATGCATCATGTTGTCACTCAAGGCCACTAAAGTGTGCTAGACCACCGCCTAGCATGCTGTACCTGAACCGCAGTGCCGTGGCTAAGTTCACAATTACACAGCCATGTTGCACAAGGGTGTGTGAGGTGCCCAATAGGGAACATTGCCTAACATGACTGCGTTATGTGTTGAGGAGTGTTTCACAGCCCCATGCTAGGCCCCTACCCCTCAGGTATATTATGTGTGGTGTGTGGATGACATGTGGGATACTGAAGTGTGAGCTGGCTGCTGGTGTCCGGTTACACTATGTGTAGTATGTTGAGGTGTACTGCGTATGACAAACGTGTTATGTTGTGTACATGTGTGTCAACTATGCCTATCCAATGTGCAGTACAGTGTTGCCACATTTGTGTCTGATGCTCTGTGCATTGCATGTGATTGTGGCAGCTACTGACATTACTGAGATGTTTCACATCTCACAGCAAACATGCACAACATGCATTATGTGTAGGTGTGTTATGTGTACATGGCCTACACCTCACCTATGATATGCACAGTTCAATACCAAGTTTAAAGTGTTAACACACTCACCAGCATGTAATGTCTGCCCTGCTGTCACACCAGAGGGACCTGCAAGAATATGACACAGTTTGTCAGTGGCCACAACTGTGGCATTGCTACTGTGAGTGTGTTAAACTACAGTAGAACAACAGGCATAGGTGTACAAATACTATTCAAATTATCAGTATTGCACACAATAGGCAGCACAACTGCTAAACAAAGTACACATCTCACACATGCATAATCTAATAATACAGGTAACAGTAGTCTACAGCTAGGGCATGTTACCTGCATGCTCCATGTCACCATGTTGGGTGGCTCTGGCCTCCATGATAACACATGTGTGATGTTGTTGCTGCTGTAGGCCAGGAGCCACCACACTTAGCAGCAGAACTTCCACTCTGGTGAGGGGGGGATGTATGGCCACCCCACCACCTGTGCAAGCTGTTGTCTGTGGATATCAGACGCACGCCACCGGACATGTCTAATTAAATCACTGCAGTGATGGTGTACCTGCTCATATGTCCGGTTATGCATGCCTATGTCATTTACCCGACAAACAAGTTCTTGCCACAATGCAGTATGCTCCTGCTGGTGCTGGCTGGTCCTGGAAAACAGCAGGGTATAGTGCTGAACCAGGCTGTGGTGGATTTCCTGTTCCTCTGCAGCTGTGTAGCAGGGATTCCTGTGATGAGCCATAAGCCTGGAAGACAAGTAAACAATATGTGTGAGCAAGTCATGTGGCACACTTAACATTTTACAGTACAGATATCAGTTAACTGCCATATATAGCATCTGCTCGTCTGTCAGAGGATACACACATTCAATACCACATATCAGTGCTCAGCCCACAACTGGCTGACAGTGCCTGCCACACTCCATATGACACACCAGTATACACCAGTACTTGGCTCACTGTTTGGGATCTAATGCACAGCCTTGCCAGGGGGGTACATATCAAGCTAATGCATGCAGAAATATGTTATCCATTGCAATGAATGTGAAGTACAGTTACAGTATAACCAGTAACCCACCCTAGTCATTGATGCCATACCCCTACCTAACATATTTGCACAGTTGATAATATAGCTGGCATACTGCTGTAACAGAGTATACATGTTGCTAGGTACACATGCAAATCCTGCATCACACATGTGATTGTGGGCATGGTACAGGCATCATTACACACACATCAGACATTCATACAACACACAAATGTATGCTGACACAGATGAGCATTTCCTGTGTACCTTACAGTACTGTGTGCCCCTACTTACAGATACCTATGCCTGAGCAATGTAATCTGTGCAGACTACAGGAAACACACAAGACAGTGTTACCAGGGAATGTGAACATACACCATACTGTGCTGTTTTTGGGAAGGAACTACCCCTTAGATTTAATTGAGGAAGTTATGGTAGAAGTATTAGAAGAGAGAAAAGGGAGATTTTTCCCTATTTTGGGCCATGGTGAAAACACTATAAGTACAAGTGGTAGAGATAAAGGGAATGGAATAAAACAGGAGGGGGACTCAGCACCTACATGGGCACTTGTTATGAAATATGACACCAATACCCATAGAATTAGGAGTATTATTAATCAGCACTGGGAAAAGTTTAAAGGGTATTCAGACTTGGATATTTTGTTTAGAAACCCATTACAGTTTATTCATAGAAGAGGAAAGAATATCAAGGAGCTTTAAGAGACTAGCAACCAAGAACCACATAACCATAGGAGGTTGGGTACCTACAAATGTGGTACCTGTGCACAATGCCCCTATATTTTGAATCAGGGGAGTGTGCATGTTGAAGTGAGGGACAGGACCATTAGAGCTAATTCATTTACTAATTGCAATAGTGAAGGTGTGGTGTATCTTGCCACATGTAAAAGTTGTGGGGCATTTTACGTGGGCAAGACTACACGTAAGCTTAAGAAAAGAATTTATGAACATCTGAATGCCATTAAAAACAAGGACAGTAACAACGCTCTATACAAACGTGCATTGAAATGTGCAGATGCAGGATAGCATTTTTTCGTTCGGGAAAAGGTGGAAAAGGACCCCCGGGGTGGCCCCTGGGAGACCAGAATCGAAGTTAGGGAACTTTATTGGCAGCTGGTACTGGAGACCGGTCAGTTCCCTGGTCTTAATGAACACATATCCATTGTTCCAATTTTGAAGATGAGGGCTGCTAAGTTGTAGGTGTAATATAGGGATTCAGCCACTAGATTGCAGTTTTGACCAGCAACAGGGTGGATTAGCTTGGTTGATTCTTAGGTAACAAGTTGTTTTTGTTTCAAAAACCTTGTATATTGTGATGTCTATGTTTATTTTAACATTCAATTTTTATTTTGTGGTTTTAAACTTGGCTTTCACTAACAACATATATATTTTTTAATATATTTTTAATTAAAAGATTATATGTATAAATTAAGTAGGATTTTACACATAAACCAAGTAGAATTTTAGTAAGTGTTTTGTGATTTTTAATGAGTTTGCACTGTGTTAATTGTTCAATTAAAGGAAAGGGGAAGGGTTTATATAAAAAGAAAGGAGGGCTGTTTTATTCTTTATCCTTACTCTATCTGATGAAGTCCATGGGAGATGAAAACACTTAGTGTTTATACATTTGGCGTTTATGTGTATGTGAATAAACGGCTGTTCATTCAAACCATTGTTTTTTTTTATTTTTACCTCTAAGGACTGGTGCTTTGTTTTTGTTGGTTATTAATCACACAGCATCCAATTTTTATGTATTGGCATCATATTTACCTCTGAAATGGTTTGACAAACATGTCCATGCCATCAGTACACTTCTAAGTAATGCACACAGATAAATGTGTAAAAACCTTAGCTTCAGATTTTTCTTAAATACATTTTAGCATATGCAGTACATAGCTGTCAAAATGGAAGCATACCTTCTGAAGTTCAATACTCCTCTGTACAGATATATCCTGAAGAAATAGTGTATGTGCAATCTTCCAAACATAAACGAGTATCCTCACCATCAGTTTGTCTAGCTAAATGGCAGGCTTTTTATATGGAGTAGATTCAGGGCTGTTAACATGTTGAATATGCAAATTAGGTGTGAACTCATTAAAATTAATGAATCCGAAATACTTGGATCTGTGTATGAGATGTAAACATAGTACAGGTACTACCTCAGTGTTTGCATTTAATTGATTACAACTGTGAATGATTACTGGTTGGGAGAAGGAAAACACAACAGGACTGTAGCCTGCCTTAGTTCCACTGGGTGTATCAGATTAGATCTACAATGTGTTAGATGTAAGTTTGGAAATGTAAGTACGCAGCACACAGTTCACAGGTTGTGTTCCTTCAAATCATTCCTGGCCTTCATTTGTTGGCAACTGCATATGATATTATTTCCATTTAATATCCTCACACATTTTAAAAGCAATGATATAGAATGGTTTAATCACTGCATGTCTCAGATTACTGGTCAGATAAATGAAGAATGATGAACAAACACAGGAATGTAAGAAAAAGCTGTACGTTTGCAGGCAATAATCACAACAGGTTGTATGATCACTAAGTGCACTACATCTGAAAATAATAAATGCACAAATAGCAGTTGTATGGTTTGATATCACTGTAGATGTGGTTGCAGTTGGTTGTATGCAGACTGAGTTCATTTCTTTGTTGCAAAGCTGTTTGAGTGGCAAACAGGGATAAGGCACCCATCCTGTGTTCTGAAAATGCATTGGAGTGAGAGTTCAAATCCAGATCTATGTAGACATATATGTGGTGAGCCATAATTTTCTTGTGTATGTCAAATACTGATTTTCCTCATTTCAACTATTTGACCCTTTTTTTCTTTTTCTCCTTTTCTGTCTTTGTCTATTTTTTTTTTGGGGGGGGCAGTATTTGTGCAGTGCTGTGGATAGCTCAGTCATGGGATCAGAAGAAATCATTGCCAGGTCGGGTTGTGATTATCTCATTTCTGTGCAGTGCAGCAGTGCACAAACTGGACAACTGGACCCCCCCAGAAAGCAGACAGGATCCAGACAGCCAAAAAATAAATACTATTGTGCATAGAGAAAATCCACTAAATATTGTTGCTCAGTGGTTAACAGTGAGACCTTAAGAATGATTAGGTAAATAGGGAAGTTCATGTTATTAATCCTGTAGGGCTGAAGTACAGATGGTCCTGGGTTCTAGTACAGGATGTCTAACCTTAGATTTACTGTTGTGACATTACAGTTTATAGAAATGAACTGCAACTTAGACAAGTGCCATTCTAACCTTCTTGTGCAACAAGTGTAAGTGTGGGATTGCCATTCACATGGCTGTGGGTTCTAATACAGAATACTCTATACATTTTTACTGTTGTTCCACTTCCAATTATACTCACTCTCACTTATAACATTTGAGATACTGGAGCTGATATTAATTATATGTATGAGGGCTGAGACAGTAGTATTGTGTTAATTTAGTTATTTATCTATGTATTATCAAATTATCAGATGTATGACTGTGGGTATACCGTGTACTATATTCCTGTATGTATAATTCTGCTGTCTGGACTGGCATGGCCTTCACATTTGCCTAACATATATACACAACTGTCTCCACAACAAATAACTTTGGAATTTTAATTGCAGTTATGTAATGCCTCACTGTTGCTCTCCACTCACCATCACAAAAATGCATTATTTAGGGTGCACCCTACTGAACAGCCCATTTGTGTGATGGTAAGCAGAGCACATCAGTTTCAAACATTAGCGTGTGCATTCCAGTAAACATGATAACTAGAATTAGAAGGAAAGCATCAGTCTGCATTGTTCTAGATATGTGGCAAACAATGCAGGCATTCATGAGGAAGGTGTCAGTTTTAGGGCACAGAGGTGGGGTGTTCAGGAGTCCAAAATTTTTACTGGACTAGTTATGAACCACAGCCAATGGCTTCTGCAGGGGGACTATTCTGGCTCCCAGTATAAGTCTAAGGTTTGGGATAGTTTAACACATGCTGTATCCAGTACCACCGGTATCCTGTGCACTGGAGAGCAATGCTGGCATCATTATAATGACCTATGGAAGAAGAAGAGGGATATGCAACAACTGTTAGAAAGAGGGACATATGACTGAGGACATCCTACAACTGTGTAAGTATCATCTACAGAGAGTGCTTGTCAGACTTAGAAAGCTGAATATAGGTAAGACTGGTAATCATAATGGTTTTCTGTTCTGCTTTTTTACACAACTCACAGTGACTGTGAATGCAATGTCCGAACCCATGGGGCTAGATTAGCAAGGATGAGGGAAGCATATGGTATGTAAACAGCAGAAGAGTATTGCTATTGTAGAATTTAAAGTTAAAGATAGCTTTTTTTTTGCATTTCATAGAGTTGTGTCAAATTGCTTATGCATATGTTAACTGTAAAAGCAAGTATGCATGCATTAGTCTGTAACACAAACCAATAGTACAGTATTAGATGCTAGTCAGAGGCTGTATGTTCAAATACCACACTTTCCAACTATACAATGCTGTTAATTCTTCAATAATATTTAAATTAAATTAAAACCTCTATACCAATGACAGAAATGCCCTGCTATAAACTGTAATCTGTATAACTGGAACATACATATGTGCAATATATGGACATGTCAAGAATTACTTTCTGCAATCTGTAGTGTAGTGTACATCTGTTAGGAGATGGTAGTCTTAAATGTAACCATTAAGATAATAGAGTCAAAAAATTGTATTAATGCATTGTATGTGACATATGAAGGTACTAATCTTATCTCTTTTTTTCTCTCATCCCAGCCCTTATCTCTCTTTTTAATTTAATTTTTATTTTGTTTCATATTATTTATAAAAAATATTTTTGTGTCATTTTTATTTTATTTATTTATTTATTTATTTATTTATTTATTTATTTTACATTTGATGATGGGGAAAGTCCAACTAGACACAGGTCCATTTTCAGTGGAGGCCTGGGGATAAAAGCTCCACTTAAAACAATCTAACAAATAACATTTTATGAATTACAACACTTTCTTCTAAATGCATACAATATTAAATAAGAACATATTTTACATTTCTTCACAGACATATGTATAGATACATTATTGTATTCTTAAGGCATACCAGTAGTATATAGGGATGTATTTAGCTTTCTTCACAGATGTATAAGTAGATACCAACAGAATAGAAGAATGTTAGTTAAGAATTAGTATTCAGAGGTTAGGCAATATTAGGTGATCCTTGGTAGAATAATTGCATCACTGCAATGTAGTGGATTAGCCTGGGGAGTTACATAGGCACAGCCAATTGTTAAAATAGTGGGTTTTGAGTGGTTTCCTAAATTGTGGAATAGAACTTGTAGAGGTTATGTGTTTTGGAAGTGAGTTCCAGACATTTGCTATTGTACAGGCAAAAAGAGATTTGCCAGCTTCATTCTTATTTTTGATGACATTTTTGAGATTTCAGTCTGTTGATCTTAAGGCTCAGGTGGTGGCGTAGGGTTGTATTAGATCCTGTAAAATGGGCAGTTTGTTAGGGAGGTAACATAGTTTGTGGACTGTGGAGAGTTGAGTAGTAAGAAGTAATTGGGGCATTTAAGGGAAAGACAGTGATGGGCTCTATTAGAGGCACCTGTAGCAAATTTGGCAATCTTGTTATAGCAAGATGCCATTTTGTTTTGTTCGCTGTGGCAAAGATTAGTCAGGATTGGGGAGGCATACAGTAGGGTGAATAATAGATTTATTTGATGATTTATTTTATTTTATTTTATGTTATTTTATTTTAATTGTAGAAATAATTTCTATTTTATTTTATTCTTTTTATTTTTTTTTTAATTTTGCTATGTGTCATTGACATGTGTCCATGCCATCCATGTGTACCACATCACTAAATGCTCCACAGCACAGCAGGGTAGGCCTATCCCACAGGATTTACCTGCTCCCCCATTGGGTCTAGCACCGATGACCAGCACATCTAGTAGCCAACCTGGCGGCACTGCCTCTGCTGCCCCCTGCACTACCTACACACTCAGGTAGTGTTGCCCTAGATGCTGATCCAGTAGTACCCTCTCAGAGCAGTAGTGGAGGTGGTGATTTTCTCACCCTCACCAAGTTGCCAGGGATGGAATGTAGGGTTGTGTACCTCACCATTGATGCATGCCTATGCTAGCTGGAGAGGCTGCTCTCCCTCATTTTGTGTAGTACTAGGAGGAGGAGAAGGAGACGTAAAGCACTCCAGCCAGTGATGGAGAGAGATGACAGTGATAACAATCCAGTGGGTGACAACTTGGTTCTCACTGTCACCCAGCTTAATGACCGTGTTCTCCAACCTTTTGTAGCCATCACCATCCCTGTCTCTTGTCTTGTCTGTCTGCAATTGCTTCCTCACCTTTCCATCTTACATAACCAAGACATACCTATGTCCCTTCGCCAACATTCCTCTCTCTGTCTCTGAAATAAAAAATAAATGGTCACCTGTCTCCCCCCAAAAAAATCAACCCTTGCATAGCTCTCCATTTCTCACTTGTGTGTTCTTGACACAATTGATTCAGTCCAGTTGGCTATACAACATGATTGTGTTGTGGTCACCTCTCTCTCTGGAAGTGACAGTCCAAATTCAGTTAATGTTTTGCACATATGTTTAGTTTACACTGTTAATGAAATGGATGGTTATGGTTCTTTCCTCCCTCCCTCCTGCACATTCACATCCTGCTTTCCCTTTGTTTTTTCCCCTGATTTTTCTACATTTCATCACTTTCCTATCCTATCCTATCAATTTAACACCTTTAATGTGGTAAAAACAGACTCACACACACCACACATAAGTTGCTGGAGAAGCAATGGATCCCTTCACTTTTTGGGCTCCATGTTTGCATGGAGTTGCGCATTACAGACCAACTGAGAGTGGCAACAAACAAGTACAGTTACTCCTGAGCTTAACACTACTGCGCTATGTCAACACACAGCAACACATCTCTTATGAACAATTCATGTCATAGCATTATCACTCTGTAATGTAAAGTATTTTAGAACATTACATACACCTTTATTCAAACCCAGTACCATCTGCCCCCCCCTCAAAATGAATGTATCAATGCATTAACAGGTGTTGGCAGAGAGTCAGTTATGCAGTAGGTGTATCTCATAGATTCAATACTAACTGTCTGACTTTAACAATGCCATTTGGATTTGCACACTGCTTAGCTACCTGCAAACATGTGTATCTCGCATATGTATAAACTTTGCCAACTATCGAGCAAACCTGCTGCTCACTGCACTATGGAGATGTACATATTATGCTGTATTATTGCTGTTTACTGTCAATTTCCTGTGTATGGCATATGGAAACTTTATAAACTGAGGGCCCTATCTGACAATATGTCACATGTTTACAATACATCTGTGTACTGGCACCCTCAAGCACTGCAATCCTGAGTCTCGGTACTTTTTCCACACAAATATCAACCACACTACAAAATGTAATATCAAATGTGTGCTATGCAATGCACATCAATCTGGTAACATGCAGAACTACAACTATTGACCCATACACCTAAAATGGCTTATCTGTAAGACTAGGGAAGGAATCATCTTGGATCACATCCACAGGGACATAGGTGACCTTCAACACACTTGATCCTACCCATTTTGTTTTTGTCAAGAGTACATCTTGCTTATTGAACCTTGTGGACCTCTTGGATACTGACCCCAAAGACCTGGATTTGGGATAACAGGACATACTGCCTATGTTGAGTTATCCAAGGCCTTTGACACTATCTCCTATTTATGTGTCATAGAGAAGATCTTCCATGTGGGAATCAAGCCATACATACAGTAGTAGAGGGATAGACAACTGGTTCACTGATATAACATACACTCTCAAAGTTGGGGACTACACCTCCACCACTAGCCACTTACCATTATAATACCACAATGATCTGTGCTGGGCCCTCAACTATTTGCAAACTACTTTCCTGAAGTGCAGGCAGTGGTAGATGGCCTGTAGTTTACCAAGTTTGCAGATGACTGGTAACTAGATGCACTAATATAGCATCCCCATATGATGGTAACATATTACAGGAGGGGCTGCCACACACCAATGATTGGTGCCAAACTCACAGCCTGAATCTTAAAACATACAATGGCTAATTGTCACCTTTAGCAATGAAGTACCCCTGCTTATTATGCTATACATAGCACCCCTCTAAGCTCAAACACAGTGCTGTGAGACTTGGGAACACATGTTGATAGCAATCTACAGTTTCATCAATATGCATCCATAGTGGTGACACACACATTCTACATTGCACACAATATACATATGGACATCACAACCAAGACCAGGGTGGTCATACCTCTGCTGTACTCTACCATTATCAGACCACTAATTGAGTGCAATTCTTTCTTCTGTCTGTACCCCACCAGACATCTGCAACAATTGGAGAAAGCACAGTGTTGTGCCTGGAAGACTCTAGTGCCTCCAAATATAACATGCATGGAAAAACTGAATGACTTGTCAGTGTACTCAGTATCATGCAAGCTGCTGAGAGGAGACCTTTGCCTGCTTTACAGAGCAATATCAGACCAAGCACTACTGGAAATGCTGATCATCTGCAAATCAAATGGGACAACCTTAACTTGGCCCAGGGTACTCATCCTAGCCTGTGACATAAACAGAATATGCTGGTGAGACAAATATATCCCCCAGTGACTCACACTCCTCTGTAATACCACTGTGTGTGAAGCAGTGCTCCTCTGTGACTCTGTTCAAGCGGAACCTTGACTACTGCTTGGGTGATTCTAAAGTCAGTCAGCTCTGGAGTGATGTACAGGGCCAGTTGGTGCTGCTCACAAAATCACTCAGCTAACAACTACCATTCAACTATGCTCAGTAACAGTACTTGTGTTTTTACACAGCTATGCTTCTGAACACCGTAGGGCCATTAGGCTTTTAGCCTCCTGTGAACATATGAATCTATGAGCCTATGCAGGCCTCCCAATATTTTGCCTCCCACATGGCCTGTTGATGTCATCTACTATAATTTCATCCACAGTCTTGTAAACATTGACTTGTGCTGTGGCACTTGCATAACATCTTGTGGTTGATTGTCTGTATTCTTAGATAGGTAGGGGTTCTGTTCTCAGTGCAGTCATCTGTATGTGTGTGTGTGTGTGTGTGTGTGTGTGTGTGTGTGTGTGTGTGTGTGTGTGTGTGTGTGTGTGTGTGTGTGTAGACAGAAAGGCAGAAGTGTGTATACCACAGCTACTGCTCCAATACCATGGATTGATAGTATTTTGATTCTTGCAGATGTCTACACATCCATTTCATGCAGCACACCCAAAATCTTGTCCCCCACATGGCCTGCTGATGTTGGTGCTTGCATAGATTCATAGATTAGTACTAGATGAATTGCCCTTGCAAGCCATTGTAAGCCTAGCCAATTATCACTTGTGAGACTCAAACCCTGCACCTTGTATTTGTAAGGCAAACACCTTAACCATTAGGCCACCCTCTCAACCCCTTAAAGTACTGTGTTCCGTAGTTTGTGTACTTGGATAGGTAGGGGTTCTATTCTTACTGCAGGCAATTAGGTGTGTGTGTGTGTGTGTGTGTGTGTGTGTGTGTGTGTGTGTGTGTGTGTGTGTGTGTGTGTGTGAGTGTGTGTGTGTGTGTGTGTGTGTGTGTGTGTGTGTGTGTGTGTGTGTGTGTGTGTGTGTGTGTGTGTGTGTGTGTGTGTGTGTGTGAGTTTTTGCTTCACATTACAAAGAGCATTTTATGCCAGCATGTGAGTCACTGTTATATTATCCTCAACAGACTGCTAATATCATCAGCTATAAAGTGTTGTCTGAAACACTCCAAAGCAGACTTATGTTGTGGTGTTTGTGTAAAGTATTGAGTTCTGTTTTCTGTGCAGTTAGAGAGATAGGTGCTCTATTCTCACTGCAGCCAAGTGCCTGTTTGTGTGTGAGCTATTGCTTGACATTACAGAGACCATTTTACACCAGCATGGGGGACACTGCTATATTCTTCTTAACAGACACTGCTGTCATTAGCCATAAAGTGTTGTCTGAAACACTCAGTGTTAGACATGTGCCATGGCACTAGCTTAAAGTACTGAGTTCTGTATTCTATATAGTTAGATAGATAGGGGTTCTATTTTCACTGCAGTAAACTGGGTGTGTATTTGTCTGTGAGCTCTTGTTTGACATTACACAGAGCATTTTACACAAGCATGTGAGACACTGTTATATTCTCCTCAACAGACACTGCTGATGTCATCAGCTAGAAAGTGTTGTCTGGCACACCCCAAGTCAGACTTGTGCTGTGGTGCTTGCGAAAGTACTGAGGCCTGTTGACTGTGTAGTTAGGTAGGGGTTCTTCAGTGCAGTCAAGTGTGTGTTTATGAGCTCTGGCTAAACATTGCTAAGAACTTTTACACCAGGAAGTGGAACACTGTTGTTATTATATTCTCAACAGACACTGCTGATGTCATCATCTATATCATTTTTTTGGATAAGCAGTACTCCCATCAGAGCAGGGCCAGACAAGGGCCTAGTGGCCAGGCAGACATCACCTCATCTTATATCAGACAGATTACAGTGACATGGTTTTAACTGTATCCAGATACATCATGGCATGGTTTGTAGGCCCTGTGTTATCTTGCTCTAAAAGACCTGTTGTGTCTCCAGCTACTGCATGTATCTGATGAGGTACATGCCAAAGAGAGCATTATTCTCTATTACTGTTCTAATGAGGTTTGACTACAGTGCTCTCATACAGTCCTAAGATCTGCATATGATGACATGACATATGATGTGCACAAGATAGGCTTTCAATACCAGAGTGGACTCTTGGTGGTCGAAGTTCAGACTGCTATCTACATGTATTTCCAGTGCTGGCATCACTGGGTGTCAGCATAGCAGAATTATTGTCAATGCTATGATTAACATGGAATTCAGCTTTTCAGATTGACAACATAAAAAGACACATTTCTGCATTTAGTTGTAGATCATGTGCTTTTATCACTATTCATTTGTCTGTGTTAGCTCCTCCTCTACTATGTTATCATCATTTGTGGACTCAATAATTGCACACAGTATGTAAGAATTAGCAAACTTGGTAAGGCAAAGGCCATATACTTTAGCATGAAATATTAAGACATAAGGTTCAAAGAGTTAAAGGCCAAGCACAGATCCCTGAACTTTGCCATTCGTGACAGCTCCACTGGTACAGGTTGACTCCCCACCCTTTACAGTATATGTTCTGTCAGTGAGACAATTTGTTATCCAGCTACTGACATAAGGGTTAATCCCCAGCTGTGAAGGTTTCTCAATGATACCTGCATGTAGGATTGTGTCAGTATCCTAGGGCAGATTACAATAGGCAGGATGCATTGTCTTTCCTTCATTCAGGCCTATCACATAGAAGTAATGGCCTGTGACAACATCACAGATTACCTATGACGTGACTCATACAAGGGTGTACATCAAAATGCATCCATCTGAGTGGAGGGGACAGCATCCAATGCATGCATGTATAGACACATCCTGACTCTCCTCAACTATGAGGTGGACCAACATATGATTATGGACCTTTTCTACATGTACACTAGTCATATTCTGGCTGTATGCAAGATACCTGTGTAAGTTGTTAATGCTACACCATGTCTGTTACATTTGATAGATGTCCTCAAAGAGGTCATCGAGGGCATGCATGATGATAACAGTACCATCTTGTGGAACTTGACCAGGTCAAGGAATGTGACACAAATCCACACTGAGGTATTCTCTCAACACTGTCATATGTGGCCATAAACAGCTATATCGCAAAATGGGAAAGCCAGTGAATCATATATGTGGCATCTCACTATGTTGAGATATGTGATGTGACCTATATCTCAGGTCAAGTGATCAGGTCCGTACATCAGGACTGTCTGCAAGGCCCTTTCCTGTCCATTAGATAAGTGAAGGATATCACAGATGACCTACACATGCTGTATCCACACAGCTGCCTGAAGGACTACAAAATGTGGCCAATCATCGACTCCAACTGTGACATTACAATAATACAGGCAGGAGCAACACATAACAAACACTGCTGTCACATGCATGACAACACTGCATTGACAAGCGCATGGGAAGATTTGTTAATTCAGGAAACAAACACACCACCCAAGTATATTATGGACATCACAGCCTACAATCAGAACAATAGGTATGTGAGCTGTGTGCTGGAGTAGATGGTAAGTGGTACATCCACCAGCATGTAGTCACAATGTTGACTACTCCCTTGAATGTAACACAAGTACTGGGTATGTGAAGGACATCTACATCTGAGGCCATAATACCTTCATGGTTCCGAACCTTCATCACACCAATAACTGTGTACAATACACCTTTCTTCATGTACCTCCCGGCACATATTTCAATGATGTGTAACAGAAGTACACCACCTTTGTCACAGTGAGCTGTCACACAGCTTATTGGCTATATCTAGGTATTCTTTTTGTGTAATATATATGACTGTTTGATGGTGCGGAACACCAATCAAACTCTTGCACCAAATGCATGTGTGCTACCTGTTCTAATTATGCACACACTAGATATATAGATGTTTGGCAACATTAATGGAATGTATATCATTCATGACAGTGTTGATTATGCCACATATGTATATATCTATATATATCTATATATATCTATATATATATATATATATATATATATATATATATATATATGGATATATATATATATATATATATATATATATATATATATATATATATGTGTGTGTGTGTGTGTGTGTGTGTGTATACATATACATGTGTATATATATATATATATATATATATATATATATATATATATATATATATATATATATATATCTGCCATGCACGCAAAGCAACTAGCCTTTATTGCCCATACTGTCACATACAGGTATAGCAGTATCCCTCCTAATACTTCCAGCAGATGTAACAGTGTATATGGTTACCCTCATACAGTGTGGATGTATCATAATAGTTCTTCCAGTGTGAGTGTGCAGACTCATCTCTTATTACTGTAAATCACATATGTTATGCCAGAGGCATGGGATTACTGGTGGTATTATTCTTCTAGTTTCCATGATTGTGGCTAGTTCTTGTAATGTTTTCCATGAGCCTCTGCCTGTGCCATCCTTGCTGGAGACCTCTGCTGAGAGTGCACTCATATTCAATCATATCTGTTTGCATATTTTAGCAATATGCACCCTACCCCAATTATATGCCAGATGCCTGATATATTTTATCTGCATTACTCATATAAGGATGCTTATCTCACACAGACATCCTCCCCATTGTTATGTTACCATGTGTGACAGTTACATGAAACAAATTTTCACTGTACAGTCCCTACTGTACCATATAGATATGTGACTGGTGTTGCTGCTACAACCATCTTCCATTGATATTCCCTCCTCTGCTGTATATTAGGTAGTTTCACCTGTCATCTTTTCCTGTGCTCATTCCTACAATTTATGTGTGTCCCCCTATTCAATACACACACTTACCATGAGTGTTCATTTTACGTGGTAGTGCATGTCCCATGACAGATAATTTATATAGCCTCAGTACATAATACCAGGTTTGGGATGTCACAATACTCTGCACTGTAGATACATTGTCCAGTACTGCATTTGGACCATAGACTTAACATTCATACCTCTCAAATGTCCAGATATTCCCAGGATGTCTAGACATTTTCCATATCACATTTGTGGCTTTCTGCTATATCACTGGGATGATCTCAGGACTGATGTGAGGCAGTATTACATACATTTGAGGTCATACCTCTCAGCTGTCCTGATTTGTCCAGAATGTCCACTTTTTATTTCATATTTGTGATATTTTCCTCATAATATATTAGTTTTCTGGAAAATCATTGTCATGTCATTGCAGATTGAATTCACCAACTGATGACAGACATTTGAGTTTCAAACTTCATGCTCTTCAGAAAGTTCATGGTATTGTACAACCTATTATTCCTTCAACTTTCTAAGTTTGGAAGGCCGTTATTAAAAATCTGTCTTTAGTTTTGAGCCTTTGTTCCCCCCATTATTTATGGGTTTGTCCAGATTTTGTGTTTTAAGAGGTTGACAGAGTTTTATTCTAATACATTTCTATGCAACATCTATGTCACATATGTCCCTATTTCTGGTTATTTGTCCCCTCATTATGTTGGCCTTTGTGTAGCTGTGTTGCACTAACAGACTGACAGCTATCTGAGAAGTCCTGGTGATCATTGTGACATTTTGTGGAAATCCACAGACTGTAGGTGCTCTGCTTTACACATAATTGATATCCACATTCGCTTACAAGGTTTCCTGGCCAGCAACACTGTTGCTAGCCATGAAAACTAGTTTAGACATGGCATGCACAATTAATATGCATTGCATGCTACCACTCACCCCGCACCACCACACAACCATGTAAACTCCTTGTAGGCTTCATATGGAGCCTACACAGAGTTTATTGAATTCATCCCAGGGAAAAATGTTCCCTGATGAGGGAAAGTACTGCTCAGCAGTTTATGTACCACATGTTGTGGCACAAAGATAAGTATGCAAACATTAGCTAATCACTGAAAAAATAAGACCTGGTGAGCATTCACAATCTGATAGAATTTTGACTATAGCTATGTACCTCAGAAAGAAGTATTAAGCACAATCCAGTCTACTTTACATCAAGGCTCTACTATTATTGTGAATATTAATAAGTGTGAAAATAGTAGAGACAAGTATACTTTGCATGGTATTATCAGACCATTTCCTCAAGCATGCTAAACTAAGATGTGGGACCTCATAGCCCTAGACTAGGCTGATGAGATTGCACACACATTGATGCTTTGTTGCAGAGGGATAAATAAATATTTGAGTTAACGAGAACATGGATTGCACAAACAACAAGTTAAAATAAATGTAGTGTAGATGAAAATACACTTTCAGTGAAATATCAAGAAATCAGAGATAGGAAGACAGAGCAATACAGAGAGAATGATAAACAAAATATTACATAAAATGGATGGAAAATTGCAATCAATGTAGAAATGCTAAATGGAGAAGAGGGAAAAATATTCTTAGGAGAGATAGTCCCAATCTCAAATCATAATGGAGACATCAGATATATTTTACTTAATAGACTAACTGACAAGGACAGTAAACTTTTCTGTTAATATTTATTCTCAAAAATTGTGCAGGTCATAAGCAACAGTTTTCAAATATTATGTAGTGATCAACAAATATATAGATTTATTAGAAATAAATAACAATGGAATTGAAACAAAGTCACCATTGCAATCATTTTAAGCACAATTAACTAACTAAATTAAAGAAAAAAAAAGGTCTAGAAGTGATGTAGTCAGGAAAGAGATTAAAAAAGTCAATATAAATACTAAAACTAAGAAAATCACAAGGGTTGGACTACTTAACACATAACTAAATTAAATAATGAAAAAGTAATATTATAAAATCCTAAAACAAAACTAAGTGAATCGGGAATATTTCTAGGAAAGGCATTACATGTTTTGAATACCATAATAAACATACAAAGGATAATCAAAACAGACTAATCATATACGTAAGCAAACATTCCTTCAAAATCTGATACAAAAACATATGGAAGGATTTCAGCGAAGACATCAGAAGAAACATGACAATCCTTGATATTCTCCATTTGGATTCAAAGAGTACAGATAAGCTGCAGATCATTTTCATATGAGTACTATATAACAAATTTTAGCTAATACCAGAAAAAAAAAACATGAATTTTCTTCAGAAATTACATTTAAAGGGTTAGAGTGGAAGTATCTATCTACTTTTGTCTCCCACAATTGACCAATTGCAGACCCTGGTGCAGCTCTTCAATTGTCATGCTTACTTATCCTTCCTGGCCTGACATTGGACTATCTACAATAAGAGATGGAGCCCGTGAGATCAAGAACATTTTCTAACTAACGCCCCTACTCCCCTACATGTTGACAGTAACACCCTATAGGTGGGGCATGCAGTCGGCAATCCGCATTGGCTCATTTCTCACTTCTGCTAGGAGCTAATGTCAGCAAATTATCTTGCCATGCTTACACTTAGGAAACACTTTGTGGTGGTTTCTCCATCCAAACCCAGGGAATCGCACAATGATGTGCCCCATGTGCACACACACCTCCCTCCTCCCCCTTATTCATGTCCATCCTCATTGCCAGTACCTAAGGTAGCTAAGCAGCTAATCAAATCCAGATCACCCAAGCTGTAGTCAGGGCTTTATTCTTCTACACCACAGCATGCAGTCTAATGTTGACATACTTCATTGTTATAAGCGTCTAGCAAGATATATTGTTTGAGCTATACCTGCCTTCCTTTATGTGAGTAAAGGAAAAAGATAACGCTGTCCACTTTCCCCAGGCCTTTTCAACTTGTGCACAGAAAGAAGATCATTAAGTGGATGCAATGGAATTAGGGAACTTCATGGAATAAGCTAGCAGGCACATTGATTTAAAATTTTGATTATAAAGATGACCAGCTAATCCCAAATAATTAATTTTAAGCACACAAAATATGCAGCTGGTATTTTTTATTTATTTATTTGACATTTGTTGTCCGGGTTAGTCTGACTGAGCAGAAGCCCTTTTTCAGCAGATAACCGGGGAGAAAAGCTCCACACAAGTATTACTATTTGAGAAGAAATTAAACATCAAATGAAAAAAGCAACATTAAAAAGATATACATTATTTACATAAAAAAATTATATACAAAACTTCACAGATGAGTTAAGTGGGATAATCGGAATATATGAATGTGACATATTTAGTCCAGCAGGGTATAAGGGGAAATGACGTATGATACTCTTGAGTAGTTTAAAAATAATTATAAGTAAAGGGATTCATCAGTCAGATAGTTGCAGGAAGACTGAGATTAGCTGTAGTAGAAGGAAATAGAAGGTTAAGAGGGGAGGTGGACCGAAGAGTAGTAGTAGGTATTTTTATGAAAGGTAAGTACAGTGACAAATCCATGTTCTGTCAAAGATGCTTTTGACAGCAGTCTTGCCATTTTGTGGGTGTTTGATATTTCTAATTTCTAGGAGAAGTTTATTCCAAAATTGGATAGGGGAATGACTGTTAAAGTTGTGACCTATTTTACTTTTGGGTTTATAGATCTGAAAGAGATTTTGATTGGAGCTTTGGAGGGTCCTTGTGGGGGTGTATGGGAAGACAAGAGAGGGTATGGTGAGACAGAAGGAGAGCAGATTCAATACAGAATGTATGATACTACATTGTGAGAGCAGTTGATGAGGAAATTCCAGTCAGTTTAATTGTTTAAGAGTAAGGCATTGGTGTGAGAGGCAGGCTTGTTCAACATCAGTTTTGGTAGTTTTATTGTAGGTAAATTCTAACTGAGATAGGAGAGTGGTCTGAAGACTGGTGAGGATTTGTGAGCCATAGAGGAGGGTTGGGAGAATGGGATATGGAGTTTTTAGCCTTGTGGGAAAAAACATTTTTGTTTTGATGTAGGAGTCCAAGTTTTTGGTGGGTTTCCTTATGTTGTTGAAACTGTGAGAGTCAAATTTGAATTGATCATCTATGATGAACTCTAGAAGTTTGGTGTTAGACTCAACAGTGATGGGAGTATTGTTTAGGGAGGAGATGGAGAAGAAGGATTTAAGATAGTTCATGGTTTTGAGCGTAAAAAGCAGGAGTTTGGTTTTATTTGAATTTAGGATTAGCTGATTATTGGTGAACCAAGTTTCAATAGATAAGAAGGATTTTTGCTTGATGGAATTTAGTTCAGAGACAGAGTCAGCTATAGTGATGACTGTGGATTCATCTGCATATTGAACAATTGAAGACTGTGGACATTATGTATACAGTTGGTTGGTAAAAATGTCATAAAGTAGTGGGCCAAGAATGGATCCTTGAGGTACAACCATCTTAACAGCTAGAGCTGTCTCTGGCTTGGGATATAGGGTGCATGAATGATATGACGGCAGTGGAGCTGCTATGTTTTGGGCAAAAGCCATGTTGTGTAGGGGTAAGTAGGTTTTCTTGTAGGAGACATTAAAGGATTTGTTTGCATACACATTTTGGAAAGGGGGATAAGGATAGCAATTGCCCTGATGTTAGCACTTTCTGAGGAGTTAACTTCCTTGTGAATGGGCAGAGAATAGAATTGTTTCAAGATTGTGGGACCCTTAGATTCCATAATGGAGCAGTTGATGAGTATAGAAATGGGGCAGGCAAGTGAGTTAGCAGCTTTCTGAAGAAAATGTGGTGGTAGTTTGTCAACAGAGGGGGAGCAAAGTTTAATCTTTTGAAGTAAGGATTTAATAAATTTGGTAGATACTGTTTTCAGGGAGAAGGCCTGAGAGGAATGAGGGGGTTAGGGAGAGGCAGGAAAGATATTAACATTAGGGTTTGCATTGGTTTGTGGTGAGAGTTTGCTGATGGTGTCGATGAAGTAAGTATTGACGTTTCTTGGAAAGTCTTGTTTGGACAAGAATTGGGGAAGAGGGTTTACCAGGGTGTAGGATTTGGTTAACGCAATGCCAGAATTTATATGAGTTATAAGAGTGTAATGTCAGAGGATTGTTGTTGACATTTTTCTTGTCAATGAGGATGTGTTTTTTGTAAAGTTGCATATCTCTTTATAGAGCTGGAGGTGGGCGGGGAGTTTTGTTTTGGTCCAGGTTCTCCGAGTTTTGTCTCTTTTTAGCATAAGGGTTTGGGTATTGAAAGTAAGATAGGGGAATATCAGAGATTTGATCTTATCTGTATGTAAGGGGGCAAGAGAGTCCAAAGTGTTAAGAAATATGGAATTGAATTTAAGTACTGTGTCATCAATAGGTAAGTAGGTAAGGAAGGACCGATTTGTGACTGAGAGATGTTTATTTAAGATATCAGAATGGAAGTTGGAGAGTTTGTGACATTAGGTGAAATTTTGTGGCTTAATATAGTGTGGGGAGTATCTGAGAACTTTGACAGGGCAGTGATCACTTAGAGAGTCAGCCAGTGTTTCTGGGTGATGATATCTGTGAGGATTAGAAATGAGTTTCCAATCCAGGAGTGAGACTGAATTTGTGGGTTTGCTAATGTACGTAGGAGTATAGATTAGTTGGGAGAAACCATATAGATTTATATTTGAACTTGAACTGTTAGAGGTGAGGGCTAACCAATTGATATTGATATCTTCCAGGACAGCAGTTTTGTAAGGTGAGTTAAGAGACTCATGGTGGAGACGATATATTCGAGAGTTGAGATATTGCCCCCCAGGGGAATGTAGATAGCCGCAATTGTGATAATATTGCGGGCATTGATTTTGCAGTTGGCAACTAGAAGTTCATCAGGTGAAGTTGAGGGGATGGGGTATTTAGGGGAGTGGCTGTAAAATGGTCAGAGAAGATGATATCCACCCCTCCTCTTTTTTTGAGTCTATCCAGAAATAGGATGTTGTAGCCAGGGGGTAAAAAGTATTTGTCTGGGATGTAGGGTTTTAGTCAGGTTTCAGAAAGGGTAATGATATCAAGAAAATGATGGGCCATCCAACCATGGAACTCACTGATTTTGTTTAGTATGCATCGGATATTCATGGAGTAAAGAGATGGATGTTTCGTGAAAGGGTTAGCAGGAGAAGTTGGGACTCTGAGGTTTCTATCAGAGTGAGAGGGAAGGACCGGGGTTGGGATGGATGTCTCCAGATAAGAGAAGGGGATAGAGTACAGGAAAAAAGTAGTGAGATGAAAGGGTATAGAGAAAATACTTTACTTTAACTTTAGGTAGGGTAGAGGTGAAAGGGGGGATTTGATTTTGGGGAGAGAATATGTGGTAAAAAGAGTAGATGATTCAATAAGAAATGAGTGTAAGATGATCAGTTCATGTTTTGAAAACAGCAATATAGTAAAATATACTGTGCACATATTCTTTCACAAAAATAAATTTTCCTTGTTTAAACAGACACAAATAAATTAAATAATTTAAATGAAGGAGCACATAATACAATTGAATCTAACAGACACACCTTCACCAGACATAGTACAATCCCTTATGGGCACCCTTCAGCTAGATATGTGCAATAAAATCAGACATGTGCCCTTGCACCAGCCATAATACAATTCCATATGACAGGGACATGTCTACCATTCATAATAAAATCCCATGTTACAAGAACACCTTCGCTACATAAAATAGATCAGTGTGGCAGGCATACCTCAACTAGGCATAACACAATTAAAATGACAGACACCCCCTCCACTGAACATAGTGCAGTCACATCTGATATTCTCACTTTCACTAGATATAATAAAATCCCATTTAACAGGCACACCTCCACCAGACATGATACAGTTCTAAACAAAATGCACATCTCCACCAGACAGAGTATAATCTCAATGTAAAGGCTTTCCTCCATCAAACATAGTGCAATCAAATTCAATAGGCACTCCTCCTCAAAGCAATGTCTATTCCCAACTGGCAACATAAGCTCAGCAGAAACAATACCATCCCATCTGACAGGCAGACTTCCAATACAAATAGTATAACACTAGCCAACACACACCTCCATCAGGTATATTGCAGCCACATTTGATAGTCTCACATTCACCAGATATAGTATAATCCCATCATATAGGCACACACTCAACATACATGGTATAATCACATCAGGCAAGCACATTTCATTCAAATATAGTACAGTCCCATCTTAAGACATATATCCATAGGCATGCATCTGACAGGTATATGTCTGCCTCACATAGTACAATCCCATCTAACAGTTAGCCTTCTACCAGATGTAATACATTCCAACCTGATAGACACATGCTCAGCAGGCATGGTGCATCACAGCTGACAAGCAAAATTCCATCACAAGTAGTATAATCCCATCTGACAGGCACACCGTCAACAGGTGTAGCACAATCCCATCTGACAAGAACAACTCCATCACACATATTACAATCGCATCTGATAGGCACCCATCCAGTAGACATAGTATGACCCCATTAGATAGGCATACATATATGGATATAGTCATTACAATGTAATAAAAAAGTCAAAGTAGAATCTTCAAGTAAAATATTAGATTTTACTCTGTATTGATAGAGCCCCAGGGTTCTGTGTTGGGACATCTTCTGTTTGGCGTCTTCTTTTCTGAAGTAAAAGCCAATACCTGCTGGCTCTGGCTGACTAAGTTTGCTGATGTCTTCAAGCTGGGATCCGACATTGAATGAGCAAATGACTTATCCATCCTGCAGGAAGGGTTGTCCCAAATAAGTAGCTGGTGTCAAACTCAAGGACTGAAAATAAATGCCAAACAATCCATTATTGTATCATTTGGGAAGTCATTTGTCTCAGGGAACTACCACATTAACAATAGGGCCCTAAGAGTTGACCCAATTTTTTCAGGATTTTGGAATGTATGTGGACAGTGACCCACCATTTGACCATCATGTGCCCATTGTTGCAAGACAGTTTTTCCATATTGCACAGCTTATAAACAAAGGGACTGTGTCTACATATAAGGATGTCCTTGCCCACCTTTACTCAGGCCTCATTAGGCCAATCATTCAATATAATGCCCCCTTTGGCATGTATCTCTCCAGAAACATGCAACAACTAGAATGTCCACAGAGATACCTTACTAAAAGGACACAATACTTTGGTCCTCTACAGATCAACCCAAGGCTCTGTCACTATACTCAGCATCCAACAGACTGCTAAGAGGTGACCTGAGTCTGGCATACAATGCATCCTCTGGCAGAATACTGGTGGATTTACTGCACATAAGAAACTCAAATGCTATCAGAAATACTCAGTGTAGGGATCTAAATCTCTTCTGCAACATCAAAAGAATGGATTGCAGGGGCAGGTATATCTCACAGAGTGTCCAAAGAGTCATTATTTTATAATTTATTTTACACAAATGCACACTAGCCCTTAATGCCAGAATTTAAACTCTGTGTATGAAGGGAGCAGATAACATTCGTGGAGAGAACAGCTATTCCTAACCTCCTGTTTCAGGCTCCCTGCCAACATATTTAAAAGTAGAGTACGTATTACAGTCTATTTCATAAAAAAGCACACTAGCCTTTAATGTCAGACTTTAAATTCTGTAAATGAAGATGACAGATTATTTCCTCCAAAACACAGCTAGCCCCACCCCCACCCCACCCCAGACACACACATACATGTATTTCCCTACCAGCAATTTAGAAAAGTAAATATTCCATTTATTTCTCTTAAATACACACTAGCCCTCAATACCAGACTTTAAACTGAAGAGGGCAAGTTTTCATCCACATCACAACTAACCCCATCCATATGGTTGCCTGTCAGCATATTTTAAAACAATAATTATTCCAGTTTATTTCACAGAAGTCCACATCAATGCTTAATGCAAATTTTTTTCAGACTGTAAACTGAACAAAGAAAGTGGAGAAGTTGCTTTCATCACCAACATAGCACAGCTAGCCCTCTCTTATCTGTCTGCCTGACAGAATAGTAAAAGAGTGAAAAACAAAGAGAGAGAAAGAGAGAGAGTAACTGTTCTAGTTTCATTTGTTAATGTACATAACTCCACACCAGCCTTTAACGTCAGACTTTAAAATGAGCAAACAATGACTGTAATTTCCTTTCATCCACAGCACAGCTTGTGCCTTCTAGTCCGGTTGACTGCCAGTGATTTAAAAAAAGGGAGTGCATATTTCAGTTTATTTCATACAAATCTGTAACAGGCTTTAATGACAGCATTTAATATGAGCAAGTTATTTTCATCCACAGCACTAATATTCACAGCTTTCTGTTTATTGCCATCCCAATGACTCATGGTTAGGCAATGAAGACAATGCTGTGGCTCTTTAGATAGGGTCACAGCCTCAGGCATTTATTTATTTATGCTATTAAGTAAAAGAAAAAGATCTAGCAGAATATCTTCACTGACCCCTCTGTGCATACACAAATGGTCAAAACTATGAGAATGTAAAGGTAAATACTTGTGGTGACTGTTGTTTAGCACTTTTTAAGTAGAAACAGTCAACTGCTTTTTGTGTTCAGCACATATGCTAACTAAAATGAGTTGGCAGTGCTGAATACAACAAAAGTTATAAAATAAAATTATTTTCTCCTCTGGTCGTGGGCCTACTTGGAGTTCTGGGTCCCTGACAGTTCCCTATATCCCACTCTTGTAATTGGTCACTGACTATACTTTCTAGCCTTAGAATCCCCGGGACTATTTGATACTGGAATAACAGATGTATATAAAAGAACAGCAGCACAAGACTAGTACAGGGTAACATCTTTAGAATTGTTAATAGGAAAACAAACTATAAATCTTAGACGATTACCAGAGACAACAATATGTGCATTAGGTAAAGGCAACAGTGTAGGTAAATTAAACAAAGTACATCTCCTTATAAGCAAAAGGAACAAATCAGAACTAGCAAACCTGACTTTTAACAACAGGAGGTAGTTTTTAAGATAAATGAAAGCGAAGTGTACTGATCCATGTTTCGGTATTAAGCTCTGCAAAGAAGATGGGATTTATACTTCTACTGATTGTTTGTGATGTTTATCAGGCATTTTAAGATATTTGTTAAAACATTTATAGTCCTCATACTGTGATAGCATGTGCTCAAATCATGACAATTTCACTATAATTAGTACAGACACTATTAGCTACATTCTAAACAGTCTAAACAAGCATGTGATATGGCTGATTGGGATGACAATTTCACTATAATTAGTACAGACACTATTAGCTACATTCTAAACAGTCTAAACAAGCATGTGATATGGCTGATTGGGGCTCTAATGTGGAATAGAAAACACTGGTTACTGCATTTCTATAGGCAAATCATTTTCTTAAGAAATGTGTCCATAATAATGGGAAAAGTCAAAGCATTACATTTAATCTCCTAGAAGGCATTATAATGAAAATCATATACCTGGAAATCTCTTATCAACATGCATTTAATACTAGGACAACTGCAGTGATTTATCCAGTCTACTTGGAAGATCCTGTGTCTACGTCACTTGTCCTGGTCATGCAAGTCAATATTATTTATAACAGCTTCAGCAAGACCTTTGAGTTGGTCATTCATATTTAGCTACTATGCCAAAAGAGCCTCTCTGAAATTGATAAAACCCTAATAACCTGGATTCATGAGTAGCAAATGTGCATAGATGTTGAGTTAGGATTATAAATGCAGTGGAAGACTACAGAAATCAAAATGTTGGCTATCATGAAGCTTGATTCTACACCCCCGCCTTTGGTTTTTAACTTCTGCTTCAGTGACCTTAGATTACCTCTCGATATGCTGGTGGTTACGCATGCAGATGATGTAAAACTAACAAAAAAAAGCTCACATGAATATCGGAAATTCTTGAAAAACTGGCTAAGTGATTTAACTATAGATAGAAAATGGTGAAAAAACTTCTCCATAGCTGTAAGGAATTCAGCAAGATTAATATCTTTGCAAAAAAAAAAAAAAAAGAACTGACGGTTGCTGTACCCTAATGGTGTGGGGATGAGCTTAGTCGGTCATTGTCAAATGTAAGTGTCCTTACTGACCTTAAATTGTCCTTTGGAGTCCATATTGAAAAGATATCTACGAAGGTATATAATGTAATGACAATACTGTTAAAAGTCCCTACAGTCAGATATAAAACAAGTATAGTTCCTGTTTTGTAAGCCCAATAAGCACTTTGCTACAGTATGAACAAAATTATAGCCAGCACTGAAAAAAACTGTATTATTAAGTCAGAAAGAGTTTTGAAGAAAGGGATGAAGAAAATTCAGAGCTATACATATTTAAACAATGCTTCCAGATTAAGACAATTAAGCTTATTGTTATATAGAATAACATGAGATATGAATATGTTCACAGGCAAGTACTAGGCTAGCTGCCTTTGCAAGACATTTTAAACCTAGCCAATTTCCCATCAAAGGTGTGAATCAAACCCTGTACTATGTGTCTGTAAAGTAAATACATTAACCATTATGGCAACCCCCAAATAAGGTCTCTGAAGATGGTAACCCAATTAGTGCAAGGAAAGGTTTAAAAATAAATCATTGTATACTAATATTGAATTGGTGGCAACTGTATAGAAGTTATTGTCTGCTAGTAGCCTAGAAATATCATTGTTATAATCTTGAAGAAGGTCTTGGGTATAAATATGAGACAGTGAATGAAATGTGGTAGACTTCCAATATGGACCTCTGTAGTCCTTCATATGAGTATATACTAGAGTAATAATAACTAGAACATTTGGGAGCTTCCTCCAGTAATGCCACATATGACAGTAGCAGAGGACACTAAAAGCAGATAGCTGACCATAAGCCCATGTGACATTAGCTGCAATGCAACATAAGAGTATGTGCTGAAGCACTCATATCACAAGCAACTTAGGACAAACTGTGTTATTTGTGCACAAAGAAGGGCTAATAGTTAAGGAGATTGAGGATAACCTTTCATATGTTTAATCAAATGTTTGATGACCTATCTTTAATGGATATTTTAACAGTACCCATAGTAGATAAAAAGGGTATCCATCCAGTGATAGCAAGTATTGATGCAGAGACCTCTAACACTATAAAATGTAAATTAGATATTGTTATTAAATCTTCCACTGACTCAAAATGGCTCTAGCATAGGTCAGAAAATGTTAACAGTTGATAAAAAGAAGATGGTTTTAAACTAGATCTGAAAATGAATAGCATGACTCATTTTGGTAATAAAACATATTTCACATAGCTGGCACACCCCTCTTATCATCAGAGAATATTGTGGATCTAGGAACTCTTGTTGTTGATAATTCATTATTGTTTGACCATCATGTCTGCCTCATCTAGTTTCCAGTGGCATCTCCACCAGATTCAAAAAGTCTTTAGCTCCTCTTTACATGGATCTCATCAGACACAGTATTGAATATACTGCCCCCTTAGACATCAATTTGTCTGAACATATCATTCAGTTTGAGAGACCTCAGAGATGCATAACTAAAATCAGTGGCCTCATAAATCTTAGTTATCAGGACAAGGCAGCCCTCTATATGTATTCAGTCTCTTAATGACTCCCCCATGGAGAACTGTGTCAGGCCTTTGAGCCTTGAAAGATCCAATTATCTTTCACCTGTTACTTCTTACATAACTCAAATACATAGTTAAAGGAATTAAACCTTCATCAGCAGCTAAATAAGACACATCAGCATGATAGATGCATATCCAAACACATCCATCATTTCTGAAAGAAACATATACTACATGTCAAGCAGAGTAGCACCCTTACCACCTTGAAGGTGAACCCAGGTAATTAAACGGACAGCTTCAAATTATCCTGTATCCTGCGATATCATACACCTCTTGTGGCTGGAGGGTTTTGCTAATCTTATGATGGAGGTTTAAATTTTTGAACTGAGTGTTTTTTTTTTATTCTGTGAAGGTGAAGAAGCTGCAAAAAGTGCATTATTTTTTCATGTGCAAAACTCTAAGCATAGGTCACTCCAGAGGAGTTTGTATGATAAAAAGTAGAAGGAAAGCATTTTTAATCTGTCAGTGTAGCTTATGTGTCTTAAAGTGAGGACCTGTTTAGGTAGGAATCTTTAGGGTCTTTCATGTTGCACAAGGTACTTGGAAAGGTACATTATAAAAGAGGAGCTATATTCAGTGAAGGGTCTGATAAGGGAATAATGCAGAGGGATAAAGATATCCTTTTAATCTAAATGAGATGCCCTGACAGATAAAGTTTGTGAGGCATAAGGATTTCTTTTTATTTTCCCAATAATCTTTATTAATTTTTTAAACTTGAAAAAATACAATTCAGATCTAACAAAAATACAAAAAGGTAACTATATACAAGAGTCCACAGCAATAAGACAGTAATACAAGTCATTAATACTTTTCCAAGTGATCATTCAGTTTTTGTCAATGTTTTTTTCTGATGTCATATTTGATGTCCTTGTGTTTAAGGTTAAGAGTTCTTTCTTGCATACACTTTTATCTAAAATAAGAAATCATTAAAAGACAAAGCTGTTTTGCATTTTCAATTTTTTGTAGTTATTTTTCTAGCTATTGATAAACTCGACCAAAGAAGAGGCAATTGTGATCTGGGGACAATATCTGGTACTGGAGCATTAAACAAGATAAGTGAGTCAGATATATAACATTTATCTGTCCATAGTGCCTGAGAATTATTTTTAAATTCACTCCAAAAAGGAACGACCATTGCATTTTAATATCATATGTGTCCAATCCATTTCCAACTTGCATCCACATCTCCAACATTTAGCTTTCTTTGTTTTATAGATTAGATCAATTTTACTAGGGGTTAAAAAAGTTCTGTGAATAAATTTCCAACTATAGTCTCCAATAACAAGAGGATGTTATTTTATAGCTTGACTTTAATATTAATTTCTTATTATTAATGGAGAACTCTTAAGTGTAGCATGTCCAACAGCTCTGGGTTTGACACGGCCTTGTATATTAAGCAGAGATCACCTCTGAGTAGACGATATGCAACAGAGTATAGGTGGAGGTTTTTTAGACGGTCAGCATAGGCCATCTGCTTTAGGCCTGTGATTCTTTTAGTGAGGTATTTCTGCGGCCTTTCCAGTTGTTGCAGATGTCTTGAGAGGTACATACCAAACGGGGTGTTGTATTCTAGAATGGGTCTAATGAGGGATGAGTACAATGGGACAATGACCTCCTTTTTTCTGGATGAAAAGCCCTTAGTAATGAGGTGTGCCACATAGAAGGATTTTCTGATGGTTGTGGCAATGTGGTTATTGAAGGAGAGACCACTGTCCACCTGTGTCCTTAAGTCTCTTATTACACTTTTGGTGTTTAGTGTACTGTCATCTATGTGGTAATTTATGGGTACATGTTTTTTCCCAAAGGGGGTAACTATAAATTTCTTGGCATTGAGCTTGAGCCTATGGCTCTGGCACCAAGCATCTGTTTCTGTAAGGCCCTTTTGTCGAATATCCACACCATTCGGGAATTCAATAATATCTCCCAGTTTGCAGTCATCTGCAAACTTTGTTAGCCAGAGTCCCTTAGTATTGGCCTGTACTTCAGAGAATGTTTTATTGCATGTTTCTAAGCAGCCAGGCATAAGGATTTCTTAATCACATCTAAAACATGGCGATCCAAAGAGAGATTTTTATCTATGTAAATACTAAGTTCTCTGAGAACTGAGTTTCTTTTAAAGAATGCCAGTAATGTGATAAGTTTGACAGTAGGAGCCTTACTGAATGAAACTATACTGCACTTTTTGCCATTTAGGATGAAACCATGGCTAACACATCAGGCACTGGCATGATCTAGGCCCTTTTGGAGAATATGGGTGTCACGAGAGGAACTGACAGCTATGTATAAATTGCAGTTATCCACAAACTTGGTTAACTTTGCCAAATAAGGTAAAAGCAGAGAAGAAGTCCTGTGGTACACCACTAGTTGCATCTATATGTCTAGAATAGATACCAACTGCAATGATAATGTAAGTTATGTAAGTAAATCAGTTTATATGCAGACGACAACACAAGTGTTAATGCTAAGACTAGACAGTTTAAGTATGTTATCAGTATGGGAAAGGGTGTCAACATCCATGGTGTAGTCTAGGTTGCCAGTATGGATGTTCTGGCCTTCATCCAAAGCATAAGTGACCTTTTTAAAGAACTAAACCAGGCTGAGTAAAAGACATCCAAACTGATTAGGGTTAAGGGTTTGATGATCACCCACAACACTGTTAATTAGTTGAGCAATAATGCATTCCATACTATTACATATTATACTAGTTAGACTAATAGATCAGGGTAAGTTGTGAGGTCACCATTGTTGAGGAGCTGTTTTGCAAGCTTCAGGAATATATCATGTGCACAGACCAAGGCTAAAGTGTATCATGAGAGACTGAATACTGTGGTATTTGTTACTAACAAGGAGATATCCTAGAATACTTTTGAGATCCATGTAACTAGTGTTTTTAGTTCTGGAGAATGCTGATGTGACATGGTTTAATGTGATTTCTGGGAAGATAGTAAAGGAAAAAATTGGAGGAATAAAAAATGGGGATATGTCTGGGAAGTCTAGTCGGAGCTAACTTTGCTAGCCAAGTTATTAGCTACACTCATGGGTCAGATTTGGATACTCCTTCAGAGATAAGTTCAGTGCAGGGTTAGGTATTACATCTGACTTTATTAAGGAACATAAAGAAGGTCTTGTGGTTGTCTTTGGTATCTGCATTTATTTTAAGTTCATAAATGTATTTCCACTCCCTGATGCTTCATCTAAGGGTCTTGCCTTCCTGCTTTTCAACCACTTCTGAAGTGAAGGAGTCTTTTTGATTCTTTCATAAAGAGTCATGGGCTTTTTGATTTGTAATAGAGTTTGACCATGCAGGCTTACTTTATGTGTGTGTTTCTTGATTTGTATGGCAAAGAAAGTCTCGCACAAAAAGGGTATTTGACTTAATGGGAACTTTTTATTTTTGATTTGGCTTAGATAAACAGTATGTCCTAAATAAGGCAGGAAGGAGACCTGCAGGTAGCAATGATATGGTCGACAGTTATGTTGCGATACACAAAGTCTGTATCATGCAAGATTTTACATGAAAATGTAGCATTCCTAATGAAGTGTTGTGCCACCACACCTCAACCCCCACCCCCAATAGCTCTCAATGGACCTCAATTTATGGTAGGTACAAGAATTTGGTAAAGAGGGAATACTATTGTTGTTCTGAAACCAATTCTCAGTAACTACTCAAATGTGGATGTCCCTGCGGATAAGGAAGACTAAACTTCAGACAGCTTCTGTTTAAGATTCTAACATTTAACAGTGCAACCCTGACAATATTAATTTTGAAATTTGCTTGATGGGCATAGTCATAGGTTGAACATTGCCTAAAAATATAGTGGAAGCAAATGTTTTAGTCAGTATATGAAAAACCTTTGACAAGAGGTGGAGGCCACATTTAGTGGTACAGAAAGATCCATTCACAATCTGTTCTCTGCCTTAGGCACACATATTAACCAGATACAATCTGTTCTCTGCATTAAGCACACATTTTAGCCAGATACAATCTGTTCTCTGCATTAGGCACACATTTTAGCCAGATACAATCTGTTCTCTGCGTTAGGCACACATTTTAGCCAGATACAATCTGTTCTCTGCGTTAGGCACACATTTTAGCCAGATACAATCTGTTCTCTGCATTAGGCACACATTTTAGCCAGATACAATCTGCTCTCTGCGTTAGGCACACATTTTAGCCAGATACAATCTGTTCTGTGCGTTAGGCACACATTTTAGCCAGATACAATGTGTTCTCTGCGTTAGGCACACATTTTAGCCAGATACAATCTGTTCTCTGCATTAGGCACACATTTTAGCCAGATACAATCTGTTCTCTGCGTTAGGCACACATTTTAGCCAGATGCAATCTGTTCTCTGCGTTAGGCACACATTTTAGCCAGGTACAATGTGTCATGTGTGTTAGGCACACATTTTAGCCAGATACAATCTGTTCTCTGCATTAAGCACACATTTTAGCCAGATACAATCTGTTCTGTGTGTTAGGCACACATTTTAGCCAGATACAATCTGTTGTCTGCGTTAGGCACACATTTTAGCCAGATACAATCTGTTCTGTGCGTTAGGCACACATTTTAGCCAGATACAATGTGTTCTCTGCGTTAGGCATACATTTTAGCCAGATACAATCTGTTCTGTGCATTAGGCACACATTTTAGCCAGATACAATCTGTTCTCTGCTTTAGGCACACATTTTAGCCAGATACAATCTGTTCTCTGCGTTAGGCACACATTTTAGCCAGATGCAATCTGTTCTCTGTGTTAGGCATACATTTTAGTCAGATACAATCTGTTCTCTGCGTTAGGCACATATTTTAGCCAGATACAATCTGTTCTCTGCGTTAGGCACACATTTTAGCCAGATACAATCTGTTCTCTGTGTTAGGCATACATTTTAGCCAGATACAATCTGTTCTCTGCATTAAGCACACATTTTAGCCAGATACAATCTGTTCTGTGTGTTAGGCACACATTTTAGCCAGATACAATCTGTTGTCTGCATTAGGCACACATTTTAGCCAGATACAATCTGTTCTGTGCGTTAGGCACACATTTTAGCCAGATACAATCTGTTCTCTCCATTAGGCACACATTTTAGCCAGATACAATCTGTTCTCTGTGTTAGGCACACATTTTAGCCAGATACAATCTGTTCTCTGCGTTAGGCACACATTTTAGCCAGATACAATCTGTTCTCTGTGTTAGGCACACATTTTAGCCAGATACAATCTGTTCTCTGCATTAGGCACACATTTTAGCCAGATACAATCTGTTCTCTGCGTTAGGCACACATTTTAGCCAGATACAATCTGTTCTCTGCGTTAGGCACACATTTTAGCCAGATACAATCTGTTCTCTGCGTTAGGCACACATTTTAGCCAGGTATTTTTTCTTTGAACTTGGGTGCCAGTCTTGTTGACAAAAGAATACTGCTCCTCCTTCCCTGGAGACAAAGAGAGTTGAATTGCAATTCACTGCACTACTTGTAAAGAAGCATGTACACAGTCATTACCTCCCACATAAGGTACTACAAGATCATACTGACATCTGAAATGGTGAAGGATCTCGAGGGCCCTTGTAACATCTTTAATTCCAGCAACAGACAAAAAGATGAATGTAACCATCTCCTTATCCTGTCTAGTGAGTGTAGTTTCACTTTGCCTGACAATAAAGTCATCAGTAGCAGGGACTCCCATGCTTCTGTGCAGGCCTATAGAGGTGTGGGAGGTTTTTGGTGTGGATACAGATATTAGCTTTTCTCAATTGGTTGAGGTTTTCTAGCACTTTGTCGGGGATTTTTTTACTAGCAATACATGTTGGTGTACTGGCCAGCTGCTGTTTTCTGATGGTGGGATTTGGAGACAGAATTGCCAGTATTCCAAGCAGGTTATATACTTCCCATAGATGAAATTAAAATGACCCAGAAGTAAGAAGTATGTAAGTAAGCATAGGAGAGTCCTCCACTACCTCAGTATTCCTAATGCTAAAAGACTGGTCAGGTGAGTTGTAGAAAAAGACTGTAATTCCATGGCTATAGGTGTAAATCTATAACATTATATCTGGGCAATGGACCTTAAGTTAAAGCAAAATATTTAGAGTTAAAGATTTGGTAAGAGAGATGGAAGGTGGAGCAGGTAAAGTTACAGTAGGTTATGGCTTGCAATTTTGGAGAAAGAAATGGTTAACATCTAAATGACTGACAGTACTGAGAATAAGTAGGGGCTTGTTCAGGAAAATATGAGTCAGCTTATGGTTAGGGGAATTTGGGAGAGAGAACAATTTTACAACTGGAGGGAATAGGTCTTGTAGTATAAAATAGAAAAACAATAAACAATTAAGGAATAGTGTAGTAATTATGCTGGTAGTATGAAACAGTTACTTAACAACCAAAAGACTGACAGCATTTCCAGTATAACAGATATATGAATGACCATGCTGTAACAACTGCGAGCAACAAAACACATAGACCCCTATGTAAAGATAGCCTAAGACTTAAAATCTAGTGGTACAGCAGAGCATAAACAGAAGAAGCTTACCTTGTTGTTCAGAATTGTCAAGCTGGTCCAAGTATGAGGAAAGTGAAAACTTACCTGGTCAGCTGGATGTGGCCAGAAGGTTTAGCAGTTTGATGGCTACTTCATTTTGTAAGTTGCTTCTGGCCTCAAAGATGCTGCAGTTAATGCAGTAATGAGAAGCAGACAGCAGAATCAATAGTCAAACAGCAGTTTCACTCAACAAGTTGTTTTTGGTCTCAGAGCAGTATTAAGACTTGTGTGGAAAGTTTGCCCTGGTTGTGGTGGAACTCACAAGGGAACAGAGGGAGATTCCTGGTGTCTTAATGACTAAGGACATAGACAGAGGAGAGCAATTATATGCAAGGGTCCAAATTTTAAAATGCAGGTGACCCTAATGAAACTGGATACAGAAATAGATATAGAATAAAATGGAATTTACCCCATCGATAATCCAGAATGAAGAAGTTTACTCCTCATCTCACATACAGCAAGCTTACCAACACTCGGGGCATGAGCGTGTAGGCAACTCTCACAGGAATTATAAGTGCAGTGCAATCCCAGAGGGAAAAAGGGCTTGCAGATGAAATGTTATCACCACTTCTTCTCACCTCTATTCCCTTTTCAAAAGTACTTTGTTATCTAGTTTGGCAGCCAAAAAGAGTATTCTGCTGTACTCTGATCTAAATGCAAAGATCCATGCAGCCCTGATAAAATGAAATCCATTTAATCCATGAAGATTCAAATTAAATCTATCCCTCTCGAGCAGGAATGAAGAAGCTTGCCTCTCATTTACCAGAGAGTAAGGTTGTATGCTTCTGGCAACTGTACACCCATACCTCTACAGCATTATCACCTTCACCCTCAAAACCTTAGAAATGCCAGTCTTTAATCACAAAAGTTTTTTTTTCCTTTTGAACAGGGTACTGTTTTCTCAAAACCTAAAAGTTTCAGCCTATTTCAATGAAAGGGGTTTGAGAGTGCACACTTTATAACCTACACGTTTTTGTAGAATTGAATTTGATTATATTTTCTAAGGGTGCACTACAGGCTGCATAGAAAGTGTGTGGAGGCTCGCCACTCATAAAACATTTACACCATTTCAAGCCCATTCTCTGCACTGGGATCAAATTATTGGATCTAAAATAAAACTGGATCTTTTCAATACTGCAAATTTAACTATACTACAATGATACAAAGAGAAAATGCCACCAAACAAATTCACCCCAAATGTATCCCTTTTCTACTGTCTTTGCATTCCATGTAATCCCCAAACAGCTGGGAAAAATACAAAATGCTGGTGCATCCTGGTAAACAGCATCTGAAGTTTTGATCTTTTAGGAGCCAATATTCCTCCTTGAACATAATTCCCTTTCTATCTTCGATCCTTCTGGCTTTATAAAAAAATAAATCACTTTTGTCTGCAGACTTTTTCTGACTTGTGAAATGTATCCTTTTCTCTGTCTGAAACCTATATGACCCATTATGTCACTGAACAAAGGAGCAACACTGTAGCTGTGGGTGGGAATCTCAGAATGGGTTCCTTTATATTGCATTTATCAGATGCATCCCTTTGATTTATGTTTCTATGGTAAGTGAACAAGGCAGCAGTAATAGCAAATTGTTACAACTGCAATTTAATAAAAGAAAAGAAGGGCAACTGTTTTGTAAGCGAACATTTTCAAACAGTGAAATAGAGCAGCAGTACCAGGGCATACATTAGTAAATCAGACAACAGCATAGCTAGCAAGCAGCTGACAATAGCACTCCACCATTAACAGAGGGCTCTTCATGTCAAGGCTGTCAGACTCTTGCCTTCTATGAAAATTAGATATGTGAAGAAAAGAGAATGATGAATCATTGTGTGTCTCACTTTTAACGTCTCTCTCTCTCTCGCTCTCTCTCTCTCATTTGTCACTTTTCTATCAAACGTGCTTATATCATTCTGTGGATAATTTCTTTATTATTTAATATAAATTTTATTTATGCTTTGATAAATTTGCTAAATATATTGATTCATTGAGTGAAACCTAACTTGGTATTACTGATAAGTAAAGTGAATAAAATACATCCTATGTACATCATTTAACCAAGAATTTCGCTCTGCATAACTATTATTTACTATCCATATATGTCAATGTCATCTGATGTGATCTGCTACTGTCTTCAGGCCAATTGCACAACGTTGAGTTAAACAAGTGGTTCTTAGTCTATGAATGCAGCTTGAATCTGGTATTCAGTGTTTTGGTGAAGAAAACCTCCATTTAATCAGAATTGTTTCCTTCTGTCTTCCAAATGTTTGCAAACTCATCTTCAGGTAAGCTCCTAGGCTCTAAAGTCAGTGTAGTGCTGTAGAGGGCAAAAGCCCTAACTAATGCCTTAGTTTCAAGAGTTCAATTAACCACTTAGGCATCTGAAGTGATAATGAGAGGGATGGGTGTGCCCATCATAGGGATAGAAGGTGTGCATGAGGTGATAGCATGAGATGGATGGGTGTGCCCATCATAGGAATGGAAGGTATGTACGAGATGACAGCATGAGAGAAGGATGGGTGTTCCTGTCATAGGGATGGAAAGTATGTACTTGGATGCACCTCTCGGCTGATCTTTGGCAGAGGCTGGGGACATATTGCAAACGTGCTGTCCACAACTAGGAATGGGGACATTAGCATAGTTGTAGTGGAGGCAGGAAGATACTTCAGAATGCCCCCATTGCATCTCTGTCCCTGGACATTAACAAGTGCTTGCAATAGGAAGCATATAGCTAAGGTATAACTGAAACAACTCCTGTCAGCTGTGGGAAGCAAAAAAAAAAAAAAAAACGAAGAAAGAAAAACGTCAAGGCTCTCACTTGTTAAACAGAAAATACACTATTTTTATAGATTCCAGTGTTTACCATAAGGCTCACACAGTGTTATTGTCAGACTGAGATACAACTGTGCACATTCTGGCTCTTTATTATTTCTACTCACTTGCTCTGCCAATTTCTCACAGCATTAGTAATACAGAGTGTAATGATAGTATCACTTCATTATATACCCCAGCCTGAGATTCAGTGTTCCATGCCCTAGTGCTTTGAGCAGTGCTTGGCTTTTACTTGACATGCTGTTGTTGTCACCACTGTAATATACCTGCTAGCTGTGATTCAATAATCAACGCAGTCTGGAGGATGACTGCTGAGATGATATCCACTCTCAGATCCCAAACAATAAATGTACCCAATGTGCCTACTATACCATGGAAGCCAGAAGGAAGATCCTGCAATTTCAGTATCTTCCATGTAAAGGGTATACTGATATCACACAGGAAACATTTTCTTGCTCGACAGGTACCTCCTTTCTGTATTATGTGATCTAGTTTTACAAACAATTGCATCATTAATTTTATTTTTCTCACCATTTTCATGTAGAGCTTGCTGTTCGAAAGCTTTCTTTATGCAGTTTATGCATCCAAGTATACATACTGTTAGGCATTATGTTTCTCTAATGTCTTCATAGCTAGAGACATAATAGTGTAGTACAGGGTTTTATGTCACATGTGGGTTTATTTGTGTGTCAATAAGTCTATTTCTTTAACTCAATTATTTTGTTTCCCCATCTGGCCTTTTCTTTCTCTGGTGCACTTTTTTAAGTGCTATTTTTCTCTTCAATCTTTTCCATGCACTGTCTTCTTTTTGCAGGTCGCTATAAAATAACTTATGTATTAGCTGTTTATGTCTGATATCCCCTACCGTAAACATCCAGAATAACTAGCATTTGTTTTTTTGTTTTTTTTGTTTTTTTTTTTTGCATGCCCCACATGGCATAAAATGGTACCAGATATTAAATGTAGACTGAGGCAGTCCAGACCTCCAGCAGTCCACTGGGAGGTGCGGAGCTTTTAAGTAATTATAGTTAATGGATATACTGCCAAGCTTTATGGAAAATCGTTCTGAAAATAAGACCCTTCTGTAAGCTCTTAGCACTCTCTCTCTCTCTCTCTCTGGGTTGTTGATGTGTGAGGTTTTGTTTTCTCCAGCTCTTTTCATATCTAAAATAGTTACAACTGTCCTGTACTATTATTATTATTATTATAGTTATGTTTAATATTATTACTGTTAGTAGTAGTAGTTATACTAGTGTTGTAGTAGCTGTACTAGTGCTATTATTATTATTATAGTTATGTTTAATATTATTACTGTTAGTAGTAGTAGTTATACTAGTGTTGTAGTAGCTGTACTAGTGCTATTATTATTATTATAGTTATGTTTAATATTATTACTGTTAGTAGTAGTAGTTATACTAGTGTTGCAGTAGCTGTACTAGTGCTATTATTATTATTATAGTTATGTTTAATATTATTACTGTTAGTAGTAGTAGTTATACTAGTGTTGTAGTAGCTGTACTAGTGCTGTTATTATTATTATAGTTATGTTTAATATTATTACTGTTAGTAGTAGTAGTTATACTAGTGTTGTAGTAGCTGTACTGGTGCTATTATTATTATTATAGTTATGTTTAATATTATTACTATTAGTAGTAGTAGTTATACTAGTGTTGTAGTAGCTGTACTAGTGCTATTATTATTATTATAGTTATTTTTAATATTATTACTGTTAGTAGTAGTAGTTATACTAGTGTTGTAGTAGCTGTACTAGTGCTATTATTATTATTATAGTTATGTTTAATATTATTACTGTTAGTAGTAGTAGTTATACTAGTGTTGTAGTAGCTGTACTGGTGCTATTATTATTATTATAGTTATGTTTAATATTATTACTGTTAGTAGTAGTAGTTATACTAGTGTTGTAGTAGCTGTACTAGTGCTATTATTATTATTATAGTTATGTTTAATATTATTACTGTTAGTAGTAGTAGTTATACTAGTGTTGTAGTAGCTGTACTAGTGCTATTATTATTATTATAGTTATGTTTAATATTATTACTGTTAGTAGTAGTAGTTATACTAGTGTTGTAGTAGCTGTACTAGTGCTGTTATTATTATTATAGTTATGTTTAATATTATTACTGTTAGTAGTAGTAGTTATACTAGTGTTGTAGTAGCTGTACTAGTGCTATTATTATTATTATAGTTATGTTTAATATTATTACTGTTAGTAGTAGTAGTTATACTAGTGTTGTAGTAGCTGTACTAGTGCTATTATTATTATTATAGTTATGTTTAATATTATTACTGTTAGTAGTAGTAGTTATACTAGTGTTGTAGTAGCTGTACTAGTGCTATTATTATTATTATAGTTATGTTTAATATTATTACTGTTAGTAGTAGTAGTTATACTAGTGTTGTAGTAGCTGTACTAGTGCTATTATTATTATTATAGTTATGTTTAATATTATTACTGTTAGTAGTAGTAGTTATACTAGTGTTGTAGTAGCTGTACTAGTGCTGTTATTATTATTATAGTTATGTTTAATATTATTACTGTTAGTAGTAGTAGTTATACTAGTGTTGTAGTAGCTGTACTAGTGCTATTATTATTATTATAGTTATGTTTAATATTATTACTGTTAGTAGTAGTAGTTATACTAGTGTTGTAGTAGCTGTACTGGTGCTATTATTATTATTATAGTTATGTTTAATATTATTACTGTTAGTAGTAGTAGTTATACTAGTGTTGTAGTAGCTGTACTAGTGCTATTATTATTATTATTATAGTTATTTTTAATATTATTACTGTTAGTAGTAGTAGTTATACTAGTGTTGTAGTAGCTGTACTAGTGCTATTATTATTATTATAGTTATTTTTAATATTATTACTGTTAGTAGTAGTAGTTATACTAGTGTTGTAGTAGCTGTACTAGTGCTATTATTATTATTATAGTTATGTTTAATATTATTACTGTTAGTAGTAGTAGTTATACTAGTGTTGTAGTAGCTGTACTGGTGCTATTATTATTATTATAGTTATGTTTAATATTATTACTGTTAGTAGTAGTAGTTATACTAGTGTTGTAGTAGCTGTACTAGTGCTATTATTATTATTATAGTTATGTTTAATATTATTACTGTTAGTAGTAGTAGTTATACTAGTGTTGTAGTAGCTGTACTAGTGCTGTTATTATTATTATAGTTATGTTTAATATTATTACTGTTAGTAGTAGTAGTTATACTAGTGTTGTAGTAGCTGTACTAGTGCTATTATTATTATTATAGTTATGTTTAATATTATTACTGTTAGTAGTAGTAGTTATACTAGTGTTGTAGTAGCTGTACTGGTGCTATTATTATTATTATAGTTATTTTTAATATTATTACTGTTAGTAGTAGTAGTTATACTAGTGTTGTAGTAGCTGTACTAGTGCTATTATTATTATTATAGTTATGTTTAATATTATTACTGTTAGTAGTAGTAGTTATACTAGTGTTGTAGTAGCTGTACTGGTGCTATTATTATTATTATAGTTATTTTTAATATTATTACTGTTAGTAGTAGTAGTTATACTAGTGTTGTAGTAGCTGTACTAGTGCTATTATTATTATTATAGTTATGTTTAATATTATTACTGTTAGTAGTAGTAGTTATACTAGTGTTGTAGTAGCTGTACTAGTGCTATTATTATTATTATAGTTATGTTTAATATTATTACTGTTAGTAGTAGTAGTTATACTAGTGTTGTAGTAGCTGTACTAGTGCTATTATTATTATTATAGTTATGTTTAATATTATTACTGTTAGTAGTAGCAGTAGTAATTATACTAGTGTTGTAGTAGCTGTACTAATGCTATTATTGCTGTTATTATTTGTCATCTGCCATGACCTAAGAGACCTTTGTAGTCTAATGCTCATTCTGTCTGGGGGGGGGGGGTTATGCCCTGCTGCCAAACTTAGGAATTAATTTAATGCCTCACCCAGATTACATGCATGCTCTAAAGCAGAAAATACAGACACAGGTGGTTAGTTAGTGAAAATGAGGCATAATCTGTCTGACAGAAGGAGCAGGACCATAACAAGAGTCAATAGAAAGCTCATAGAAATGACTTGATTTGTTAATCTGAGTTATTGCATATCACTTAGCCTACTAGAAATGGCACCTCTTAGCGTGGGTGCCTCAGGGGGTCTAAATTGTCATGGGGTACTTTCTTATTGTTACGTACACAAAAAGTGTAAACATGAGAGGAAACTTTATATTATATAAGAACTGCATTTGGTTGGCACAATATTAACAGATTACGAGATATGAAATGTTCACATGAACAAGGGTTTAGTAAGTACAGAGAGGAACACACTGATGTATATTGTCTGAAGTGATGGTGGATACTAAGCAATCTATTTCAGTGTAAGCTATCACTGGTAAGAAGCCAGGAACTGGATTTCCTGACAGCTGACAGAGGTATGTGACCAGGTGAAAAAAGATCTTCATTTTAAGTTAAGATCATGACTCATGAATATGTATAATAATAGTCTAAGGGATATGATTCCAGTTGAATAAGATGATTTAAAATTATTTAAAGTTAGAGTGTGTAATAATATAGGACACAAATATATGAATTAGTAATGACAGATAATTGATAAAAGCTAAGATGAAATTTTGAGGGAAATTATGAAATGGATGGGATTTTTATTTTATTAAAAAAGTCCCAAATAAGAAAAACAAGAACATAATTCCATTTTGACATTTAACTCTCCAGATGCCATGATGCACCTAGGAATGAATGTTAGCCAAACATATTAGTTGTTGAGGTCCCAGTACCATAGGAATTTAATGAGAAGTATCATAGTGCATTTATGATTATTTGTTCACAAGTCAGGATTTGAGATAATACTTCACAGATTATCTAGTTCAAAATTATTGTTAAAAAAGATATATTGAATCATTTCTAGATTTTATGTTTATGTAGCGTAATCAATATCAACTGTAAAATAATAAAAAAAATGATTCAGGAAAATCAAAGAAGTGTTTGAGAACTTGCACTTATAGTACTGGGGTGTCTAAAGGATAACATTTTATTTTATCTCTCTAAATAAATATTCGTCCAGGAATGAAATACTGAAATTAAAACCTAAAATTACCAATATATTGCTGCATGCTAGCAATTTCATTGCATAACAGTGTGATAAACAATTAGGAAATACATGAGAAACCTGATTCTAGAACAAAACTGAATAACAGCAGCAGCAAGTTTATTTAGATTCACTGGTGGCATCATAAGGCAATATTAATCCAAAACGCTCCCCAACTCAACCACAGCAAATTTTATCATTACAAAACAGAAAAAGACAGCATAGTCATGAAAAAGACTTTTGTAGCAGAAAAAAACATTTAACAAATGGGTCCACTATGAAAAGACAACACATAACTCACTGAAAATGAACTAAAGAATGAATCTTGCTGAATGACATCAGTAACAAAGCATTTTTGTAGAGATGCCTGCTACAAACACCACAATGCAGGCTTTGCTTCCTAGCACACTCTCTACTTAGTTATATGTACTAATTATAATCAGAAGTCAGTCTTCAAGCTACAGGAAGGCAGCTTATCTTCTCTTTAATTTCCTGTTCACATTAATAAAGCAACATATCCCTCTTATGATCTCACAACAAGTGTAAAGATAAGACCACCGTTTAGGACAACTATGGTTCAGAAATCATTTAGCAAAGCAGGATCAGTCTGCTGGAACATTCTTTCTGTGGAAGTAAGACAGCAGGAAACATTGTAACTCTTCCAATGTAACCACAATTCTCTGTCTTGACAGACACTGGGTAATCTGTTCAAAAATTAAAGGTATCTCAAAATAATGTTGACTTAGCTTTTTTTCAGTTATAAGTAGCCACGAGAGCATAATTAAATAAACTGCCTCTTTGTAAATAACTAATACCGCATATATCCATGAATGTTATAATTTGTTGTATACATCTGGGAATGTTACTGAACTCATTTCATTAGCAACACATGAAATGTGTTCATTGTGTTTTCTTCTTCTTTCTATGTTATTCCAATTATTTTTCTTCCATATATCCTCTTGTATTGCATACTGGTAAGCATAGATATTACTAGAAAATAACATTGCTACTATCCTGTCTACTTGGTTAACAAACAAACTAGCAAACAAACAAGTACATGAAATACTTAAACCATATTTCCTTCATTTTCTTTGTATTTGCCAGTTTTAAAAATAATCTAACTTCTTTTATATGCTATTTTTTATTACAGTTTACAAAATAGATAGCATTAGCAATTATTTGCTTGTTTTAGCTGCATTAGTCATTCCTTCAAAATGGTTAAATGAGCAAATAAAACAACAACATAGTCAGTACTTTGCCTTTCCACTGATATCTGCCTTTGTCTCTTTGTAAATCAGTAGCTCTACAGCGTTGTCATCATCATCATCATCATGAATCCTCCTTTTTCACATTTTTACTTGGGGTTGGGGAGTTACATCAAATGTTGATATTTCTTTCTATTCTTTCATTTTTAACTTCTTCAGAAGTCATGCCCACTTGTTTCAGGTCTTCTCTCACACAATCTATCCATTTCTTGGTTGGATGTCCTCATCTGCTCTTGCCTTTTTCTTGCTTGTTTTAAATGTACTTTACCAAATTGTCTTCTGCTTTCCTGCATGTGACAGAAGAACCATGATCTGTTCCCTGTGAGCTTCCCTGTAGTAGGGTTAATTTGGCTTCTACTCTGATATCCTCATTTCTTCATCTGCCTTGGAATTCACAGCCTACTACGTACCTCAGGTACTTCATATCCATCACTTCAAATTTCCTCAGCTGCTCTGCCTTCACTGTTCAGGTTTATGTCTCCTATACCACTCTTCCCAGATATTTGAAGCTGTTAATCTGTTCATATATTTTCCCTTCTGTCTCAGTTTTCAGTCTCTTCTGATCTCTTCCATTTGCTGTCATGACCACTGTGTTGTCTGTTCTCAGTTTCATTCCACCTGCCTTCAGTTTTGCATTCCAGTCCATTATCATTTCATGAAGTCCCTGTTCAGAGTCTGCTTGCAGTGTTACATTTACTGCATGCCACAAGTTTGTTGATCTGTCCCCTCTGATCTGTTCACTAATGTAGTCCATCACCAGTATGAACAGAAGCTGGCTTAGAGCTGAACACTGAGGCACACCCACTCCCACTGGGAATGGCTTTCTGAGGCAGAACATCATTGAATCCCTTTACCAAGTCTGCACTAATTCTGCCAGTGCTTCCAGAATTTTAAACCATTGTAGGCCTGCCCAAATCACAATCCCTCAGATATTGTCATATGCTCTATCCACATTTAGGAATGACAAGTTATACTCTTTCCTCATCTCCATCTTCTTCTCCACTGCTTGCTTCAGTACAAACACTGGGTCAGTTGCACTGCACACTGATCTGAATCCAAACTGCTGATCTCCCATCTTGTATTTTACTACTCCATGTATTTATGTATCAGTCATGCTGCCCTACAATTTCATGCAGTGTGGACATGAGTTTGATGCCTCTGTACAACATACACCTGTGAATGTCCCCTTTATTTTCATATCCTGGCTATAAAATTATTATTATCCAGGGGTCAGGGATATGATCGGTCTCCAGACTTTGATAAGTACCCTCAAGAGCTATTTCTCCCTTAAAGACCCAACATCTTGATTACATTTGCAGTGACTATATTTGAACCTTTCACTTTTCCCTGACTTTATCCTTCTTACTTATACGTCTTCTAGGGTGGGTTCACTTTCCTCTTTCGGTCTAGGCTTTGAATGCAGGGACACAGCTTCTCTGGGGTATCTTCATTTAGAAACTTCTTAAAATACTTCTTTCATGTTCTGTGAACAAGTGAGCAGATTGCTGCTGGCATCCCCTATGAATGATTTCTGTCAACTATATTCTTTACCTTTCTTTCACTGACCTGTAACCAGACCTACCTACTTGGTGTCACCTGCTGCCAGTTTACAGAAGCTGATAGAATGTTTCTGTTGCCTTCTTGTTTGCCATTGTGAATACCTTCTTAGCCTCTTTTTAGCCAACATGTATTCCCTCTTTACCTGATCTACTTTCTCTTCTTGTGATGTCATCTCTAGCTTTCCTGGGGGTTTTTTGCCCCATGCCTGCTGAACACTGAGCATCCACTGAATGGATAACAAAATAGTCTCTCCCTAGTAGTAGAAGTCATGATGGCCCTCCTTGAGATATCTCATCCTAATAGATTTGGATCTATTAGGAGGAGATGTCTCCAGAAGGCCCATCATTCAGACAGCCATGAGGATTTCTTGTGGCATTGCCAACATACTAGATATATGGCATTTCTGTATTAGAGTAAGCTCTTCCCTGGGTAGCAGTACATGTGACACATACCACCTTTGGGGCCATAATGCCTTCCATTCAAGCAACAGCATACTCCAATACATTTTCTTCATGAAAGCTACCACCAATAAGAATCTTATTGTACTACAGATGAACCCAAGGTCACAAGCCCTGCCCCTTCTTCTAAAGGATCATTACACACCATAGCCAACCCAGACCTCAGGATGGGCACACTGATCTTCACTAGGGGCTCTGTCAAGGTCCTGAGATACTAATTGAACTGTTGTAATCCTGACCATAGTCAAGACATTATCTTTTTATGCCACTCAAGTTAGCAAAGAGGGAAATGTGACTTTAAAAGATGAAATCAAAGTGAAATGGTCACATTAGTAGCTTTAGATCTACCAAAAGCATTTGCTACAACTTCACACCTCATACTATTATGCAGACTCAAAGAACTGGGTATAAGTAACAATGAAATTAACTGGGTCAAAAGTAATGATACCCAGCACGTACACTGTGTACTGTGAGCAGCAAATTGTCAGTATGTGCGCTGCAGTGTTCATTATCAACACATTTACTGTTTAATATACATCGGAGCATGCCACCTTCTCTCTCTTCATCTTCCTTATTGCACTTTGTATGCATTATATGGTGGATATGCATATAATCTTTCACCCACTGAATCTAATTCCAAACATAGATATTTCAACATTTATTTCTATACCCTCTTCAATCATATAGTTCCAAATTGATGTATGACAGTTCTTAATGAAAACAAAAACAAACTTAGTTATAGTAATTAAATGACATATAAATGTCAGTCAGTAAGATTATATATGAAACCCAGCAATCAAACCTTTACAGCTTAAAGGCTGGGCATAATAAATGACAACAATTTAAGGTGCAATCAACCAAGGGTGGGAGGGGACATAAACTTAATGCCAAACCCGTGGCTCCAAAATAGGCTTGAAGGTGACTGATAGGTTTACTGTGTCTGGACAGAGGTCACCGAGGATCAGGATAGAATGCCGATGCTGATCCCGCTCCACAAGATATTTCGGAACCCATATGAGGGCAGGTTCAGTACTGCATCTGTGTGAAAACCATACTGGAATGGATCAAGAACAGGACTGATTGATTCAATCTGTGAATAGATAACTTTGTCACTAACCATATCAATGAGTAGTGAATACAGTCCTCAAGTACCTTAAAATTTAAATTAAATGATTTTCTACTTCATTCCTGGCTCTGTACTTGTGCCTCTCCCAGGCTAGTTCATTATATCCAATAACTATTCTTAACTCCTCTCTCTAGTTCCTTTCTGCATTCCTCCTTAAAAGAATCTGTTATGTCCAGTTCCATATAAATTCATACATCCAGTCACCACATTTATGTCCTTTACCTGCACAACTTCCACTTTCTTAATATATTTTTTATTCTTCAGTACTATTCAACTCACCTCCCTCCTATTCTACTTAACTTATTTAACTTACCCTCTCTCTTACCTTCTCTGTCAACCTACACTACCCCCATTAATCCACCTGTCTTCCTCTCACTTGTCTTTTCCATCTATTCCATCCCTCATTAACAAAATTGACAATTTTGTCCTCTTATCAATATTACCTAACCTATTTCCCATCTACCAATTTTTATCCATTCATATCTTATTAAAGGATCATGTTCTTGTCTGCTGAGAGTATCTTTATTAAACTATTATATAACACTGGCTACCATTTCTGGAATGCTAGCTCTTGTAGATGGTCAGCTCAAGCTGTCACTGGGCAAATTAAAATAATTTGACGATTGGACAGGTATGGCCACAAAGTCCGATGTAAATAAACTGTGCAAGAACACCAGATCAAGAGTATATCCATGATCCAAGTTAGCAGTGGTAATAAGCTGAATGAACATAAATTAATTAAACACTGAATGGAATACCTGGGTAAGAGCTTTTATATGATCCTCAACATACTATGAAACTCATGATCAAACAATGGATTAAAAGGAGCTGTGAGTCTTGAGTTTATACAAGTTGTGATGATAATATGTAGAGCATCAGTGACATTAACATTACATGTCACCACTACAGAATTTGTTTCATTAGTATTGTCATACTTAAGGACAGCAGCAGCTGTACAGGCAATACATGAAAAGTAGTCATCTGAAAGACTCCAGTGCCTTCCCTCCAATCTCCCACCATAAAATTACCATAGATCACATTCTATGAGGCCTATTGAAAGCTAAAAGCACAACTTGCATAGGTGCAGATAACAAGATGGATCCCTGGCTTATTGTTGCTAAATATAGCATGGCTGAGCTTATTCTTGTCCTTTTTAATCTCATTCTCTCTGCAGGTTATGTATCTGGTATTCGGAGAACACCCACTGTGGTTCCACAACACAAGAACAAGCTTACCACAAATCCTTGTGATTATTCACCCTTTATTGTCACCAGTGTTATATGTGAAACTATCCAATCACATTAATACATACATACATAGGTAACTTCCTACACTGCGACCTAAATCAGTGTGGCTTTTTCAAGGGCCTATCCTGTCTCATTAATCTTGTAAACTACCTTGACTAGGTCAATAAAGCTGTGGACAATAGTCAGTCTATTCATAATGCCTATCTTGACTTCGCTAAACCCTTCAATAAACTCTCCTTTGCATGAATTATTTATAAAATTTACTAAATGTACTAAACTACTTAAAGGGCAGCAAATCCACCTGCAACTTTTTACCCAGTATGTTCTTCCTCTTGATATGGCCGTACATTTTTTATAGCTTGTTTTTTCTCACTCATCTTAAACTGACCTCTTTCAAACATCCTCTGCACCTTCTATACCTCACTTTTCTCCTCCTCCGTTGATTATATCATATTATACAACTATCCCCCATTAATATTCAAAAACGTGCATGCTGATTGGTCAGCATGCATGTTGTAAATCAGAGTTATAGTAATGGAAAAAGGTCCGGTCGCCTGGATGTTTTTCATTACTATAACTCTTTTTTTACAGCAACAGAGAACGCAAGATCTCCGTTGCTTCACACTGTCTCGCTATGTTAAACGAGTTTAACATAGTGAGACAGCTTTAAAAAAAGCAACGGAGATCTTGCTTTTGCCGTTGCTTTTTTCAAAACTGTCTCGCTATGTTAAATGGGTTTAACATAGCGAGACAGCTTTTAAAAAAGCAACGGAGACTACGTTGTTTTTTTTAAAGCTGTCTCGCTATGTTAAACCCATTTAACATAGCGAAACAGTTTGTAAAAAGCAACGGAGATCTTTCTTTCTTCGTTGCTTTTGTCCACAGCTCTGATGTACTGTGTAGGCATACGCATGTGCAGTACATCAGAACTGCTGCAGAATACCAGACAGCTGCAGAAGGGCAGCAAGGAGGCATTATACAATGTCATTATTTAAGAAAAGTAATTATTTTCTTTCTTAAATAATGTCATTGTATAATAGTAATAACCCACTTCTGGGTGTGGGTAATGCTGGATTTATCCATGGTTGGCTTTGTTTGGCCACTCGGGCTTTGCCCTTGTGACCAAACCACACCAACCATGGGTAAATCCAGCATTACCCACACCCAGGCATGGGTTATTGCTATACTCCTTACTTCTAGTAGTATGATCTAAGGAACTCATACAATTTTATGTAATATGATAGTAACTTAGTAAATATTTACTATATATGTACATGCATTTTTGTTACAATAATTGCATTTTATCCTTCATATACTAATCACTCATTGCAATTATACATTATCCCTTTGAATTGTAAAGATATTGTTATATGTCTATTTTTTTCTCCATAGAACTACACTTAAAAGGACTCTCACTTCAGTCTATCTGTTCAAGAAATACAAAATAAATAAATTGATAAATAAATAAACATATTTCTGGGTAGTTAATTGGTTGTCAGATGGCACTCTTTTAGTGAAATTTGCAGGGCCTTTTCTGGAACATAAGATAGTTCTTGTGGAGTTTTAGTGAGAGTATGCTACACCCCCTTTTCAGTGCCTCTTTCTCTGAAATCCAGTTTAATGTTAGCTGATAATTGCAAACTAGGAATAACTGTCAGCTCACCTTCAGACACGTAGCTACTTCAGAAAGGCTTTGACTTTACTAGCTTTTGGCATAGTAACAATTTTCTTAAGATAAATGCAATGAAAGGCAGTTTGGTTGCATTTACTAAACAACATGTTCCCACTTCTTATCATGTGAATTGAAATATTGTTTTATCAGTGGGATTTGGACATCTGTGTTTACAACATTTATCATTTGACCATCATTTCTTCACAGTAGTTCACAAATCCTTTGGCCTGTCCCAACTAGTTTCCAATGGCATCTCCTCTAGAGCTAACATAGGCTTAGTTCCCCCGTACTCAGCTGTAAAATGGTCATCATGGGAAATTAAACTCCTTTCAGCACATGTATTTTCTGACTGTGAGAGGCTTCAGAGATTTTTATGAATATAAACATGGGTCTCAAGACCTTTAACTGCCCACATAGACTGACAGTGTTCTCATTGCACTCAGTCCATTATTACCTACTTTAGGGTGACTTTTGAATGTTTTGCTGTTTGAGCTATAAAAGACCCCGCACTATTTAACCACCTGCACATCCATATGCTGAATGCCTTCTCAAACATCCATACCAAGACTCGCAGCTTGTAGAAATAAATAAGTATAACTTATTGGTGCAATAACTGCCTATCTCAATCCATTCCATTCTGTGTCTGTTGAACAAGCCCTCCATACATGGTCACATTTAACTGTAATATCAATAATTGAATTGACAGTCCAAAAATCTCCCCTGGGTTGTCTTGAAGAGAACTTCTAGATAAAGGGAGGTGAACAGTATTGAATGTTAATGTAATTCAAGGGACATTTCTGGCTAAGCTCTTAAAAGTGCTCGTGTTTCCTTTCATAGTGTTAACCTATGAACCTATAAGCATGGGTAACAAGACACCATTAAAAATCTCTACAACTGAACAGCATGGATCAAGTGAGGCCATTGTGAGTGTCCCAATTTGAAATGAATCGTATACTTTTGAGACCAGGAAAAAGGTTCCACCATCAGACCCCTGATTTCTTAACCAAGTGGGAATACCTTAGCCAATGAGTGTAAATTTATGTGTAACAGAAGGAACAACCTCTGTGAAGTCAAAAACTTTGCAAAAATTAAGTAGTTCCTTGACAAGTTCACATGTATTGGCATTGTTCCAGGCATTAAAATCCCACAGAGGAAACCCTGACTAGAACTAATTAACCTGATCAGTGAGGTCCTATAATTAAGTCCCAGGAAATTAGATGAATTATAAATGAGGAAGAATATACAGCTCAGTCCTACCACAATATCATACTCAAAGATACTGGAAATTCCAGCTTTTGGCTGATGCAGTTCTCATAAGAAATTGAAACGATTGCAACTCTTCCACAGATGCTGCAAATCTTGGAGTATGGTTCATATGGAGATCAGGTGGAATAGTTACAACAAGATGCAGTCCACTATTATCATCAAATCAGGACTCCATGCTAAATGCTGTTGACCATATAGAGCATGCTAAAGACAATACCTGGCTTATTCCTGATCGGCTGATATTTACCATTACAGCAAGACACAGTTGAAAAGTCAAAAGATGGCAGTATCAGCATAATGTAGGTGTGATGCCCCTGCACTGGCCCAGTAATAAAGAAGCCTTGATCCTCACAACTAACACTAGTGAAGGATGTGCATATTGGGAGGATGACAAGTACACATACAGTAAAGTACAATTTTCCTTAAGAGCACAAAGAGATCACAGTCAGTCTGGGGCTGGTTTTTCCATCTTTCTCCAGATCCCCAATAAGACTCCCCACTGGCACAGCTATAGGGTTAAGATCTTAGCCGAGTGGTCAAGCCAAAACTTCCAGCACCCTCTCTGTCCAACCAGTGCTTCATGTCCCTGCCCAAATAGCTGACACACACACACACACCCACACACACACACACACACACACACACACACACACACACACACACACACAGGGTTCCTATTACGTGATCAAAAATCCCTTTAGGTGAATACGAAAATGTCATTGCACAAAATACATAAACCCCGAGCGGTCAAAACCGCAAATTTCAGAATGTCAATTTGTTTTGGTTGGCCCATCTGTGGTATAGCTCCGTAAGGTAAGTGTGCGATAGATAGGACTTTAGTGTTAGGATTTGGGTTAAGGTAAGTGCATAGATAGGTAATGTATGTAAGAGTTAGTGTAGTGATAGGTGTAGGTTTTTTTTAACTGTATGTATGTGTATTATTTATTTTGTTTAGGTGTATGCCTGTAGGGGATGTGTGTGGTAGTTATGGACCTTAGGGTTAGGGAGGGGTTAAGGAGAGTGCATAGATAGTTGTGTTTGTGGGGTTTAGTGTAGTGTTGGAGGTAGAGTTTTGGTGCTTTAGTTTAGGTTAGAAGTAGGGTTTGGTTAGTGTATGTATGTGGTTTATTTATTTTGTTTGGGTAGGTAGTATGTAGCGGGTGATGGGGTTGGCCGACTATGACAGTTCGATATTCTTTTTTCGTGGTTTAGTGCGTTCGGGATTTTCATGGTTCACGGTATAGAGTTCAATGTTTTGGTATTCGTGCATTGAGTTTTTTGCTTTGGTAATATAGACCCACACACACACACACACACACACACACACACACACACACACACACACACACACACACACACACACACATACACACACACACACACACACACACACACACACACACACACACACACACACACACACACACACACACTTTGAGATTTGATTTATATACAAACATGCAGACACTCCTGGAAAAGGCTGGCACAGGTTCATTAGCTATACCCCCTTCTTCCCAGTCTATAGGGTAGTACCAACTGACACCAACCACCCTTTATCAGCTACTATAAGGCCCTTCCCAAAGGGTGACCAATTCTACTGTGTAATGTTACTCTTATCAAAATGGTAAGTGCATCCAAGACTTTAAGGCTATTTAAGAGTGGCCAGTACAGTTTCACCAAATACATATGCAAGGACGCTACATATGCAAGTATTCTAAGAGCTTCACTATCTCTAAACAAACCAGCCACAATTAAAAGGTTTAAATATATTTAATAATAAATAATAAAAGCACAAGACAATACTCAGTAACTCAACACAGTGACAACAGAGTTCAGAATCACAGGAAATACTTTAAAACAACATCGAAGGACAGTCTCACATAAATACAGAAAACATCCCCCCAGATTTAGCAAATGTCCATGCAGGAATAACTTATTCCTGTTCAGCACAGCAGCGCGCCATGCATATGTATGAAGGTGCGCTTCCGTGCTCTAAAACGGACATGGTTCTGTGTACGAGTGCAGGGGGTGTGTCTGAGAAGAGTGCTCTCACAATACACACCCCCCCTACACACTAGAATTGCCATATGGCAATTTAAAATGAGTGAAAATGCTCATAACACTCCCAGCCCATCAGAGTAAGAAATGTGAACAAAGCCATAAGGGACAATTGTCCCTACAAAGCCAGAAAGTTGATAGAATAACAGGTTTAGCATAAACACATAGCACACACCTTCCAACCTGTCAGAGTAAGGAATCTGGACAAAGCCATAAGGGACAGTCGTCCCTACAAAGCCAGAAAGTTGCTAGAATAACAGGTCCAGCATTAGCATGGGTATTTCGAAGGGTACATATTAAAATACACAACAAATACATTTTTTTAAGATATGCAATAAAATTTAAGAGTAGCTGCACAGGTGTGCCCATTGCTTAGATACCCTTAGCACAGCTGAAATGGCAGGATAAGTTAAAAAGCAATAGACATCCAGTATAAATATAAGTGCAATAGTGTAGTGTTTAGAGTGTATGCCTTGCATGTAGTCATTCATTGTTCGAGCCTCCCCAAATCCATTTCCATTTTGTATGTGTAAATATTACAATTGTAATTTATTTGTATATTTATGTAGGACGTAACTTAATTTTCTCAACAAGAGTAATGTATTAGGCCCAGATGTGAGGTGTCAGTGTAATAAAGTAGTGAAACCCCCATATGAACACAAGTGTCCCATAGAGTATAGTCTCACAAGAATAAATTAATCACAGCACATTAGGGGATATCAGGGAAGGTAAATAAATCTATATTATGTAATAAATGATGACTCAATCCCATACAGGTGGTAGACCAATATAATAAAAGATAAGCAATGCTAAGCATTACACGGCTATATTGAACGGGTGTAAGAATTGTGTACATATGAATACTAAGCAATGAATAGCCCATCTAAGTGGATTTGCCCAGTGATAAGCAGTGCTGAACCTGCCCCTTTAAGCACTGACAACCTTAGCTAACCATGTTTGCCCATAGCTTAGCTAAGCTCAGCAGTTTCAAAAGTAACCAATCATGGCAAAGTGCGTGAAATCAGCCCTATTTAAACCTTGTAGGCATGGATACAGCCCATAACTAGTTGGAGCTCATCACTGCAGGCACCATGGCAGTAGTAAGAGAAGGTGTTCTCTTTCGTGCACAACACTGGGGCATTCTGGAGTCCAGGGTCATGGTTGGAGTCCTTGTTGAAAAACATAATTTGAGACTGCTGCAGGGCCAGTACCTGGGCTCAGAATATAAAGTAAAGGCCTGGGACCGTCTTGCCCATGAACTCACCGGTGCTACTGGGATCCCTCAGACTGGTGAGCAGGTTCAGCATCACTATGCTGATCACAAGCGGAGAAAGAGGGACTTTCTGGACCAGTGGGAACAAGAGGCTTGGGCAGGGAATTCCTTAGTAGTGTGTAAATATCAGTATCAATTGCTGTTTAAGATAGTCCAGGCTGTGTATGTGTTAGATAGGTAGTCATAAACGTTTCTCTGTCTCCTGTACAGCTGCAGCTGAGAGGGATTCGAATGTGGAGGCACATGAAAGCAGGTTGCAAAGGCTGCGCCACAAGGCTGGTGAGTACTGATCTAGCTGGCAGTATAATCGAAAGTAGTAGAATATCACCTGTTAGTGCTGCGATCTGTGTATTGTTTGAACCGAATAAAACTGAAATTACCACAGATAATGCTAGTGATATACATAAAACAGTGATAACCTGTCAATAAAACTATACAACTCTTGAATGTTGTGTTTTATTTGCAATGTGCTAGTAGGAATTGAAAATGTTTATAGCATTTGCACAGCAAATATGGCTCTGATAGCATTAAGTATCTGAGGTTCATGTGGTAAACAGTCAAGTCTTGTACAACAGATTAAGCATAACTATAGCGAGCATCATCTGCTCTCTTGGAGCCTTATTCTACGTCTCTCTGCTTTTACTCTCATAGCAAATCTATCACAGGAATCCTAAACTTAGGAATATCTTCTAAAATGTAATATTATATTGTAGAGAATGAATGTATCCTATCTGTTAGTTAATATGTATGTCAAAGTCTCTTCTATGGAAATTGTATGTCAAAAGTCTGTCCTTAAAACTATGTTTGGTAAAATAATTGTTCTCTTGGAGCTTTTCTCCCCAGGCCTCCACTGAAAATGGACTTGTAATCCAGTTGGACTCTCCCCGTCAACAAATGCAAAATAAATAAAATAAATAAATAAAAATAATTCCCCTGCACTATGATCTGATAGCTGAATATTAAAATGCTTGCTAACCCTTGTTCCCTGTAATGTAATATCTGAAAGTATGAGTACATAGTAGAACAACTGTCTGCCATGCAGGAATGTCAGAAGTACAAGGTCAGATTGGCCAAATCACACACTAATAGGTAGAAAACAATTACACAAGAAATAGCAGTTCCTTGATAGCTTGTTCTGATAAACATCGACATTGTGACTACGTTTTGAACAAACTGGCAGGGTTTGAATCCCAGGAGTGGCACTAATCTATCTGTATATTTCCACACAAGAATATGTGAGTATTGTTGCAAACAGTCAGGCAGTGTAAACACACATTTTCCCACAGCTTCGGCAGGTAAGGCAGGCTGGAGATTAACCATAGGATGTGTCTCTTATACACTGTGTAGAACACAATAGCCAGCCCCAAGGCTGCAGATGACAGAAAGAGAAGTACATAGACCACTTAGTTTTCCCCCAAAAATGTCCCTCAAGTGTCACGCTGTCACGGCTATTGGTCACTGTCACCAGCACCCATGGTGCTGTACAAAAATAAAGGTGGACTATGACATTAGCACACACACACAGTATGATTGCATATATCAAAGCCGAACCCTGTTAATGTGTAGAAACAGTCAGGTATTTATTGTTAACTCAATTTTTCTACAGGTGCGGCAGGTAAGTACAGCTGTATATCAGGTTACGAAGTTTGAATTGATAACTGCGTTCAACACATACTGGGCAACCCCAAGCCGATAGGTAGCTGTAATTTCAGTTTATATCAGGAGAGTACTGAGTAGACTATAATGTACAGAACAGTTGTTAGCAATGTAATAACAAATAGCTGTTAATTTCTCTGTCTCACCCCCACTCTATCTGCAACAATAATACAACCCAAAAAATAAATGGTATGTTTTTTACAAACCTACTGTTGGGACATGTTCCCCATTGTCATACCAATATTTTAATGTCTGTTTATTGCTGTTCCCTGTTGAAATTAAATCACTGGTGGCCTTTTGCTATCAAAGTAACCTGCAAGCTGCTGTAATATCCACTGTGGTTCCATATGTGTTTGCCATGCAACTGATTGAAAATTGTGTTATGGTGTCTATTGAATCACCGATGCATGCTGTTATAACTAATCCTGGTATTGTATTGTTCATCACTAACCAACATATGTTGTAAACTGTCAAATTCCTAGCTCGTCTGGGAAGGATGATACCAGCAGATCCGCCTGTCCTGCCTCATCTGGCCATGGCACTGGGCCCGAGCACATCTGGGACCCACCCTGGATCTTCCTTGCCTGCTGGTCCTGCACCACCCATGGGTGTAACCGCTTCAGGGGATGGGGCTCGTCCCCCCTTGGAGCAGGTGTGCAAAGAAGCCCATCACCCAATGTCAGGTCCGGGGTCTGGTGTGTAGGGAGATGCAAAAGGAGTTTGCAGCTCACCTATGCCAGCTTAAGTGCCACGTGGCACATCTTGAGGGTCAGCCTGCCCCTATGACTCAGCCCCCAGCACAACCACCTTTGGGGCCATGAAGGTGCAGTGGTGACTGCCCATGGGTGGGGACCTCAGTCTCACTGTAACCATTTGTTGAATCATGTGCCTCCGAATTCCAACCACCCTCCCTGTCAAGGGGTTCACCCTCACATGTGTCATACACCGCCCCTGTCTGCTGTCTCGTCTGTCTTGTCTGTTTTACTACCCATCCTCCCTCCCCACATATGCCTACTATCCTTTCCCAACAAGCCA